>NC_073725.1:53088509-53401601 GCF_023634155.1 Falco peregrinus | reverse complement strand
GGTACCTGACAGTATCTGCTAGATTGGATGCAAGCAGGAGGTCAGGAGGTTCATTGGGCTAAATCCCTAGACATGCTTCAAGGTGATTTTTGTTTATTTTGACTTGCAGTGCAAATTTCCACTTCCATTTCAACTACTGTTGCAACAGACAGCTGTACAGCATTTGATTTGGCCAAGCCCATGTCTAACAACTACTAGCCTTGCTGTTTTGACAGTGAGTCTGGTTTGCCACTGCTGTAACATCGCCACCGCATGGCAATGCACACTTTGCTGTGGGCTTTGAGAAGATAAGCCATGCTGTGTGTATTCACAAGATAAAGCACAGTTTGTTGAGCTTGGTTGTAAGAAATGTGGGTGACATTTAGCTCTTAAGGAAAGTTGTGTACAAGAGAGTGGTATACTTCTCAGAATGTTGTACGTAGGACAGTCGAGAGGGATTTAAAATACGAAATCTTGTAAAACCTGACTCAGATTGCACTGAGGAACAGTTAGAGTTGAAAATTGAGAAGGTAAATTATTTGCTTTGGCCCCTGCACGAGTGAGCGTGTGATGGAAGTGTGTGAGCTGGCATGTCAGCCACACAAAACTTCCTTTGTTAGGAGAATCCTTGTAAACTCTAGGTCCCGTGGATGTCTACAAAACCTAAGACATATCCTGATGATATAAATTCTTAGATTTTTAGCCATCTTTTGTTTGCCAGCCTTTCTCCAAGAAGCTGTATCCTGCCATAAACTTGCTAGCAGTGACAGAAATGGCATGAAGCAAATAATTTTGAATGGACAGGGGATACCATAGTTAAACAAGCATGATGGCCAGCACATCATGTGCAGGAAATTAATGTTTACTTCAGTTTTCAGTTTTTCTTTCCAGGATATTGAAATGAATGCTATAATGGAAGAGGGGAGTGAAAAACATCTTCAAGTGCTTATATGTAAATGTACATTTCAGTGTTGTGGTTTTAAAGAGTCTCTGGAGTTCAAACTTCTTTAAAATGCTGCATGGATGAATCAGCCTCTTTTGGTATTTAACCTCTCAGCCATAGATTCTTACACATGCTGACTCGCACTGGATGTTTATGCTTGTTCTCTTGTGTGCGCACGCACCCACACATAAGCAAATAATCAGGAGTGATAAATACAGATAAATATGTCTCCCATTAAATTTTGAACTGTTACTTTCATTAAAAAGTTGTGCATGTTGAAGCACTGGGAACATTTCCTGTTGCTTGGAAGTAGCACTCCAAAGCATTTTATGAACGATTAACAGTCTGATACAAGTTATCTTTAAGGTTTCATAATAATACAGAAAAATGCTTATATTTTTGCAGGAATGCAGGGAGTAGACGTTTGTGGTTAGTTTTATCATGGAGGAAGAGTGACTGCAATGAACAGCAAGAAATATGCCACAACCTTTTAATCTTTTTTTTTAATGTGAAAAGGCTCTATATTTCATTTACACTACACAATTAAAAGGTGAAAATAATGCTAAAGTGGTCCAGGCTTTGGGTGGAGTGGGGGGAGTATTTTTATATTTTTGGATGTGTGGTATATAAGAACTGCTGTTTCAGTAGTGGAGTGCCAACTGTGTAGTTTAACAAAAGTGCCCTTAAATAGTAAACAAGCAATGAAAATGTATATTCTTTGAAGGCAGAACACCTAATAAAACTGTTTTATCTGACAAAAAAAAAAAAAGAACAGAACATGTATGATTGGCATGTCCCACGTGTGCGAATTCTCCCTGTTTTTATTTCCAGACAAACGAGGAGGAGGCTCAGGCCAGCCTGGTCCCCCAGAGTGACCTCGCAATAGCGGAAGGGCACCTGGGAGGCATGTGCCTGTACTGTGGGTTGGAGTTAGGCCTGGCACAGGGCATAGCAGTGCTGGTGTGCTCCAAGCCCACAAAGTGCCATAAAGATGGGGCAAGGTGGTGGTGGGGAGGTTTGTTCCAAAAGCACACTCCAAAGGAAAGGGGGAGCCCACAAGGTCTTTGCAGGGAGAGGCCTTCTGTCCGCTGGCAGCCATCTTGGGTGCAGCTCTGCAACCACAGGGCTTCAGGAACTCCTAACTACAGTGATCTTTCACTCTCCTGCTCCTTGTCTCAGACGTGGGCTTTTTCTCGCGCCCTTGAGACAGAAGAGGGAATTCCTTAGACCCAGAGGTCCGCCTTTCCTCAGCTGCGCTGCGGGGCCAAGCTGAGGTGGCAGATGGGTTCCCTGGGGCCCTGCCCTGTGCTGGCCCTGACACCCAGGCGTCGCAGGGGTGTGAGAGAAAACCACCTCCTCCCCCCTCCGCCAGGCGCCCTGAGCGCGGCTCTCACATGGGCAGCCATTTTCCAGGCTGCCAAAAAGACCAGTTATTTTTTAAAGTAGTTGGGATAACAGGACCTGCTTCATTTATTACAAAATAAACTGGTCTGTTGTTTCACACTGATATCAGGGTCGAGAAGGATGAGTGTTTGTTTCCTCCTTGATCCTCACATGTGGATGTGATACTGCATAAGAGGCTCCATGTCCAGCCTGTCGACTGTCACATCAGCTAACAATTTTAAAGCAGATAGTGTGTAGAAAGCTATAATAAAAAGAATAATTTCCCTTTTAGTCAGTTCTGTGTTGGGAAAGGAATTTTATGCTGAGGTAGCAGTGCTGTAAAGATTGTCCTTTCTCATGTTAGTGTCTAACCTTTGTGTTTTACAGGTCTATTTTTCTTAACTAAATTCTACAAATAATCATATGTTTGTCTTACAATCAGCAATCAGGAGGTTGGTTTTTTTGGGGTTTGGGTTTTTTTTTTTTTTTTCTAACTTGTAAAGGCTTCATGGTCTGTGAAACGAATGCAGAGGGGCTCACAGGGATGCAGTGTCTTTTTTCCCACTAATCCCAACAGAGACTTTCTCTGAATCATTCTTGGGTGATGCTATCTACTGGCTGCCACTCTTAGCTGTATGTCTGTCATAGTCCCTCTTATCCTTTCCTCAAAAATGCATTCTTGGCCTTTCTTTTCTGTGAGATCCATCCAGTTGTCCTTGCTTCAAAATCCAGTGGTAAGAGATTTCTGAAGCAGAAACGTGGGGTCAATGTGTGACCACACCATGTCTCTGCGAGCACTGCTCTGTTCTGCCCTTCCCTGCTATCTCCAGCAGCCAGAGGTGCCTCATGTGCCTGGATGTGCACATATCACTTCACATAATCTCTTTTATTCTCCCTCCTTTTTTTAAAAAGACGGGCTACATAGTGTTAAGTATAATGCTGTTAAATTGTTTCTTCTCCTTAATAACAGAACATTGCACTTCATTTCATTACACCTGTAGAGTGAGAGAAATACTGGATCTGAAACATGACAGTCCTCCTTGACAAGTACCTGTACATCCCATGGACTTGAAAATTACATTGCTGCAACTGCTACTTGAATCTGGTTTAATTTTTCTGAATTTGAGAGGAGGAACACTTTTAATACTTAAATTTCCATCTTTAACATGGCACAGATGGTGTAATGTTTTTGCATTTTTTATATTATTTTGGGTTACTGAAGTTAATATTCTGCTAGCTACAAATATCTGCGTGCATACCACAGAGTTCATTTTGAGGACAGAGCTCTAAAATAAATTATAGACCTTGGTAGCAGTCATAAATCAGTCATTTTTTTTTTCATTGAGAAAGTGGTGGCACTGGAAGAAAGTTATTTAGTGATCAAAATGCATCGTTAAGCTTTTAAAAAGAGATTCTGTGCCTGTAGTAGAGCTGTAGGCGATTTATGGCTTATCTGTACTCATTGCCTCGAGCTTTTGGAAAATTTGTAAACAAAGCCAGATGCTCATTATGTTCCCGTTCAGGGTTGGTTAGATGGGTAAATGCCATCAGAATCACTTTGGTCCTGTTGGGTTTTAGCATGTTACAGGAAATGGAGTTGCTCCAAAATATTTATTTAAATATTTATTGTCCATGAAAATCTACTTATAGTTTCTTCTCATAGAGTGAATTTGGTTTTAATAGTTGTAAATTATAAAAATAGGAAAGTTACACTCTGAGGACTGTGTTGTATACTAAATGGTGGGTCCATCTTTTCCTCTGTGTTGGAGTTCATGCTTACACCATGTGATGCAGTGAAGCATCACTCGCTGTTTTTAAAGGGTTTTGGGCAATGCAGGAGCCTGTGGAAACATCAGGCTTGGGTAGCTTTTGCTTTTACCAAGTTTTAGGGAACTGAGATGTGAACTATTTGACTTTTCATAACCAGTTTGATAAGTTCAGTCATTTGGTATTGATTTGATAATTTTTACTGGTAGCCTTTTGTCTTCTGTATAGATAATGTGATGTGAAAGGTGTTCTCGTAAACTAGTTTTTGCTTTTTACTGCTCTTTAAGCACAAGAGAACATGCTGCGTACAAATTTAATTGCTGTAGGTTAACAGAATATTCCTTGTAATCATATTTATTGCAACATGACCATCATGCAATCCATTTCATAATTCATTATTAACTTTTTTGGTGTGTTTTTTCTTTTTTTTATCGACTGCAGCTGACCAAGTAAACAGGTCATGGCACGCTTAACGAAGAGGCGACAGGCAGATACAAAGGCTATCCAGCATCTTTGGGCAGCTATAGAAATAATCCGGAACCAGAAGCAAATTGCTAACATTGACCGTATTACAAAGTAAGTGATCCATTCCAAAAAAAGTCTTGATGAGGGGGGAAGGTTGATGTTGTTAAAAGCCGTGGGAAACAGAGACAGTAAACATTGTGAGAGACTGTTAAACAGTTACATGCACTTCTGTGTTACTAATTATCTAATTATAAAAGAAAACCAACTTCGAAACTGGGCACCTAAAGATCCTCTAGTGAGGTTTAATCCATTGAGTCTGAGATCTTACTGACCCTGTATTTGTTTTGTATAAGCAGCTTCAGGAAATATGCAATATTTATAGTACTTGAACTAAGTTAAGCATGCAAGAGTTGTACTCCATAGCTTGGTCAAAATACAAGTAGATTAACGTTTAAGGAGAAGAGGGCAATAAAATCTGTACATAATCTATTTCTTTAGGAAAATGTGATAGGCCAATGGAGAACTCTTTTCTAGAAGGAAAAAATAAACCTGAAATTGGGTTGTTCAAACAAATAAGAAGCCATATTTGCTAAGATTAGCATAGGACACTATTAAAGAAAACATGAGATGTGGAGTTTGCAATGTGTAAAGTTCTATCTTGAAATACCTTCTAAGATAACTTGGAGTAGCCATTGTAATAACAATTGAGGGAGGTTTTGTGCCTCTCTCTGCTTTGTTTGCATTTCTAGGCCAACATGTAGGTCGCATTTGTCAAAGTAATCAATATGAATAATTTAAAAGAGCAAAAGTAACCACTTGGCATCTCTTCAGTTGCCAGAACCAATGTGAACTGATAATGAGGCCAGAGACCACTAAAGGGAGAGTTATAAACAGTGCAGGTAACTAAAAGAAAATCATTATAACTTGGTCCACTGGCAGAGTTTGGAAGCTCTGAGGTGGAAGTGACAGGCAAAACTGGCTTCGTAAGTGGAAGAAGTAACAGTTCAGGTTCTCCAAACACAGTGAACAGTAAACAGGAGAAAGAAAAAAGATGATGTCCCAAATGGATTAGTGTGTACCTGGCTCCTACAACAAATAAAGATTCACCATTAAACTGAAAAGTACCTTCCCAGAGATAAGAGTTCCAAGTGGGCTTGAGAGGGAGATTGTATTTTAGGGAATTTAGGTTGCACTTGAGTTTCAGAATGCTTTAAAGCATACGTATTTGCATCATGTCTCCAAGGAGACAAGTGCATAAACTAATGCTATACACTTTCCATTTTAACATTTCAAATTACTTGCTCCAGGCCATATATTAGCTGCGTTTTTTTAGCTGTTTATGCTCGTTTTATACGTAATAAAGGGAGACAGGCCCATCTAGCTGGGGATTCATCCCACTCTTGTGAGAGATGCCTATTTTAAGGAAGTTTGAATAACATTTAGCTAGGTAAAGTTAGGTAAGACAAATACTATTGTTACAAACAAGGTTGAGAAAACGAGTAATTAGATGGTAGAAAAAGAAGTACTGCTCTTGGTAACTGAAGGGTAGTTTGATTTTTTTAAAAATAGGCTAGATCCAGATTCTATGACTCATCGCTAATCAGAAGAAAAATAAGTGACTAAACAGAGATGCAAGCAGCCCCAGTACTTTGAGAAAGATGTGCAAGGTGTTAGCAGTGAAGAGCAATCTAAAAAGTGCCTGGACATTGTAAATGTTCTACATGCACATCAGTGATGAATGATGAGCAGTGATCTAGTTTCTATTATATGATATTTTTAAGAAGATAACTTTTGACAAGGAAAACATAAAGACATTTGAGTTGCTTTACGGTACTAGTCATTGATGAAGAAACACAGATGACAGTAAATGGGTATGCATGTTACATAACATTCAAAATAAAGCTCTGAAATCATTAGGGCATCAGAATATCTCTTCTTACGAAAACTGAGCAGCTCAGAGATCATTTGGCCAAGTACAAAGATCAATCAGTTTCTGGGCACATGGGCAAATGTATGAATAATAAGAAAGACCAAAACCAAACAGTGGTTCAAAAGTGAAAATTATGAGCCTATGTACATAGTTGGAGCTGTAGGGAGAATTCTCATACTTGGATTAGTAACATTTTTTTAGAACTGTTTATACCTCTTGGGATTGACTGAAAGAATGGCTTTGCATGTTACAAGTGTTCACAAGTAATGATGACAATGAAATGTATGGAAGCATGTCTTACTCCTGAGTAAGGATACAGAAAAACAGAAAGATAATCTTTTTTTATAAATACATGTTTAAGGTAAGTGACAGTCATGTAGTGGATGACAAATGTGTACTTTCAGAAAACCTCACAAGTTGAAAAGATGATTCATGATTTGATTTTTTATTTTGTTTTCTCTTTGATGTAGTTTGAGGATTCATTTGTTGCTAGAGACAAGATGTCCTTTATATTTTGTGACCTGTTAATCCAAACACCTTCATAGCAGAATCTCTGTTGCTGCGTTCTTTGTCAGGTGGTTTGGTACTTTTAGGCAAATCTATTAGTTGGCTTTTCTTGTAACCGACAGCTCGTCATGGTTGTCTCCCTCTTCCTAACGTATTTTATTTCATTTACTTCTTGCTTTGCTTAGTCTTCTGGTGCCCAGCAGAAGCCATTATACATATCAAGGAGCATTTACTTCCTATGACTAGGGAGGAAATGTTTGTAATATAAAAAGAAGATTCGTTGCTTATAGAATATGCAGTGTTTCAGCTCGGTACGTTAAAAAGACAGATATATATAACACTTTAAAATATGTAAAATGTAACCTGTGCATTTTATGTGTAATTGTTAAAAAATATCTGGGGTAAAGAAAGACTTCCAGAAGATGCTGGCAATGGAAAGTATGCAAGAAAAATCTATAGAACTAGCCACGCATTTTCTGTAGAGAACATAAGAGTAGGAGGATAGTGTAGAAGGAGCCAAGAGCACTAGAAGGTACTTCTAATATTATCAGGAAAAACCTATAAGGAAAGAGGCTCTTTAATTAAAAGTATGCTTTGCTTTTTAAATTGATGAAGAGGAAAATCAAGAATAGAAAAATGAGTGATTAGAAGTGATTGAAAACTGTCTTACATTGAGGAGAGAGTTGAATACGCAAGTTGGAGCCTTTAAGAACATAGTAAGCTTACTGAACTTCTGGCAAATATTTTAGAAAAGTCATTGCATGCAGAGAAGTATTAAGAAACACAAGAAAGTTATCTATTTTTGAAGGAATTAAAAATGTGTGTGTGGAAAAACAGCAAGTATATGACACTGTTAATTGGAGTATTATATAAATACTTAGATAAAAGCATTGGTAGGGAAGAGACCACACTGCACAGACTTAATGTCTCAAAAAATAGTAATCAACAAATCGTTATATGAAAGGGATTCTGCAATTTTAGTGATATATGTTGGGGGTACATTACAGTTGGAAAGGTATTTTCCATTGGTTGGAGATAAGCATGTTTCAGTAGCTTGAAAACTAAACAAAGGACTGAAAACCAATGCTAACAGGAAGTAACAGTGTAGTGAATTTTAAGGAATCAGTACTAAAAGTGCAAACTGCCTTTTCAAGAGAACTTTAAAATATATATGTAACTTCCTATATTTGTACATAGGCTTAAGCATATTCAGTGCATTTTTATTTTATGGTAAAGCTCATTTGAAGGCAGTGGTAACATTTCTGTAAAAGTATGCAAAATAAATATTCTCACCTGGCTTATATTGTCATAGTGTATCTCAAGTCAATGAATTATAATAATCTAAAATCCAGCTACTAGAAGTATCTAACATTTTTAAACTACCAAGTTACTTCATAACAAAATGATATTTCTAAGAGTTATTTATAAAGAAATATGACTTATTTTTCTGTCCAGATGATATTGGGATAATTTGACCCTAATATGTCAATTATTTAGATGAGTATTATTGGCATTAGTTATGCTATAAACACTAGCAGAGAAATGGCTTCCCGTATCTTGTGAATTCTCTGTCAAGAGTGCAGCTTGACAAATTGTTCATCCCTAAAAGTGTGTTAAAAATTATAATTATGCTTTGACTTTCTGTTTTTTCCTCATTATTTTCCATCTGTTTTAGATTTCGGGTAACCTCAAAAATTGATTCTATGGAATGAAATGCCTGAAAAAACACTGGAAAAAAGGCATGCATATTTAAATGAGTAGGATAAATTATTGACACTCACTTATGTAGCAGATTGATAAGTATTTCTGTACAGCCTGTTTTTAAAGTTCTTTCTTTGGCTACTCCAGTCTTTCAGTTTCTTTTATAGTGTTTTCTTTATAATTCCCTACAGGTAATTGGATTCCTAAGATTTAATTAACTATTAATTAAATATTTACCCTTTTTATCACAAAGTATTGGGTTTTCTCAGTAGCAATTTATGAACATTTCATGATCTTTATGAATAGCTCAGAGTTCATTATCTATTAAGTTAATGTTATTAAAATACCCAATTGGCAAATACGGTTCTAGAACAATTATTGGCCACTTTCAGGATTTTGTCATTGTAAACAGGTATTCTGATTTCTAAACTATTTCATGAAGACTAATGTGAAGAACCAAAATATAGTTATTTTCTTCCATACTTCCTTCCTCATATTTTTTTTCTCTCTCCCTTTGATGTTTTTCATGATTTATTTAGTTGATTAGCTTCTCTCCCTGTTCCTTATAAAGGCAGTGTCTATACTGTCTTTGTGTACTGTGACAGGAAGAGCCCTGGCACTGTCTGGAGCAGATCTGCTGTGACCACATCACATTGCCTTTGGCTCATGGAATTGTTTCTTTGGCCTTGACATATTTTTTGTTTGTTTTGTATGTGTGTGTGGTTCTTCAGTTCTAAGTGCCAAAAATAATACAGCCCACAGCAATGCTGTTCTTGAACATGAAGCTAAAGGCATGATCGTTTGCCATAGGGCATGATGTGAAGGCATCTGAGGACACACAGCATGCTGGAGCAGTGTTGGAGTGCCTTTGGCAGAAGAGGCCAGTCTTGGCATGGTTTACATCTATGTTCTCTATCAGGAGCAAACTAACCTCTTGGCCATGCTTTGCCTTTTTCACAGGAGGAGCAATTTGGCTTTCTCTAGAATGGAGCCTGAGAATGAGTTAGTTTGGGAATGAAACCAAAAGTGACTCTAGTCCACAGGATAAAGGTATCCCAACTTTGGGGGGAATGAAGCTGATGGAAAGACCGTTAGCTAGGATAAAACTGTCATGCTGTAATTGGAGAATTTGTGTTAGTTTCAAATTGAGCGAAACTGAAACTATCAGTTTCATCACTCAGCTGGTTTACAACATTGGTGATACAAGAAAATGCCTTGTTTTCATGAATAGGTACAAAGACTCATCTTTTTTAATTGGCTTTCAAATGGGATGGTCTAGCACTTGGATCCTAAATGGTCATAACCATTTTTTGTGTATTTGTTCTGTCGACTCATTTTTGTTATATTCTAATACAGTGTAAGTGCAGCTAAGTCAGAACATCTAAAAGAAATGAACAGATCCCAAGCCTATACAGAGCAGACTCTGTCAGTCCCTTGTTAGCTTTGTGTGGACTGACATTAATCAGCATTGATGGGATAGCATGCCAGAAAAGAATTCCTCAGTATGAAAGATTACTGTAAAATGATGAAATTTTCTGGCCCCACATTTGAGATGAAGTCACTAGCAGTTGTAGATTGAGTATGTGACCCTCTCAGTTTGACATTTAGTACTAGGAGGAGGATTTCTTCTTTGTATACCACTCTGTGAAATTTCTCCAGCCAGTCTCTGAGAACAGTTAAAGTAAGGGCCTTTCAAATCCATAAATCGTTGGTTTTTTGTTTTGTTTTTTTTTTTGCCTTAGTTCTTCTGCTGTTCTTTTTCTAGGCTGTCTAACAGAAAACAATTTCTAGAAGCAATGATTAAAGCAAAGATGAGAATGAGCAATTTGAACAGGTAGAGAATCATCACAAGAGAGTATAAATAAGAAAATCCTCAATTTGAACAGATAGGAAATAATCACATAAGTCTATAAATAAGAATATGCAATGCAGTAGCAAGAAAAAATAATGAAAGAATAAGATTCTTACGGTATTGCGTATTCAAAGCTCAGAAACTTGTTAGAAAAAATCTGTCACTATTTATAGTACCTTTGATGAAAATTTAAATCTTCCTACTATTTTGCATGTTGCAACTAAATAGCTGTGCATAAACAAAAATAGTAAGCTGTAAGAATGATTAGGAGAGCAGATGACTGTGGATTTATAACTAGATAATCCTGTTGTTTAACTTTACATGAGCAGACATCTTGTAGCACCTGATATATCTTTGACTGAAATGAAAGCTTAGAAATGTTTTTCTGCTCTGTTGGTTTCTTACCCTTTGTCAAGCCATTCCCCTAAAATATCTGTCCTTTTTAACTGGAGAGTAGGTTTATCTGAAAACAATTTTCTGAAGTAAAATATCCTTCTGTTACACAGACAAATGCATTGGTTGCTTGAGTTCACTTTTAACCAGTGGTGCTGACTCCTTTTTCACATCTTTACATCATCCTCATGTATGTTTTAAATGTGACCATGTGAAGCAAATGGTATTATTCAAACCAGCCCTTCAGAATCTGGTACATATTAATCAAACCCTGGTCAGTTGTACTGTGGTGGAACAGGTCAGTATTGAAGGAGGTGCTCAGGAAAGCTCACATTTAGCAATTAGGAAAGGATGAGGAAGAACAGTACTGTGAAATTTTTGTCCATGCCATGGGTAATTATGCAAGGGTAAGCAAAGCAAAAGTGTGGAGTATAAGGTCCTACAATGAGATGCATGATACTACTTCCTCTGCAGGCCACATAGCTGCTTTTAGTGGCAGCCTGTTATTGAGTGTTCACCCTTGAGAAAACTGAATTCAGTTTGTATTGGGTTGGCTTAATTATAGATATATGCGCTACAGTAAACAAAACATAGAAACATGTAACTAGGTATGACAGGGTAGAAAACTCTTAAATACCTCTTCACTTCTTTTCTGTTACTAGTCAAGGACAAGACATTTCTTTCTGACTCCCCTAAATCAATCTCCTGCTCCAGTTCTTTTACTTTCCTTCTCTCTTTTCCATGATAAGTTTCAGTTGCTTCTTTTAGCCCCAAACCAATGTGGTTTTTTTTCTGTTTTCATAACACTATTTATGTTAAACCAAGAGAATGAACTAAGTCTAGACTTCTAAGGCATGGAAACCCTTAGGCATAGATAGATCATCTGGGGTGTGTGTGGGGTGTGTGTGTGGGGGAAGTCCTCTGTGCATTTTCAGCAACTTATCAATTGATTTGTTTAAAAATCATTGTATTAATAAAACAAAAGCAGTATAAAACTGATCATTTGACTCCCTAATAGAAAAAAATTTAGTAAAAGTGCTATTTTGGTCATACATAAAACCTCTGCATTATGTGTGCATGACTATCAGTTACAAGCATAGTGATACATTGCATAGAAATAGGATGGACACCAAAACATTTAATTTGTTTGATATGTTAATTTTTTATACTGATGGCTTTGCACTGAGGTTAAGTGATGCATTCAGATTGAAATTTTCAGACATTTTCAAAGGTTTAGATATATGCTATAAAGTAATAAAAAGGACACTGAAAACTGCATGTATGCAGGAAAGTACAGGGAATCTCACCAGCTTTTGCATCATAACTGATACACAATTTTGGTTCTAAATTTGTACAGAGACTGACCAGTGAGAAAATACTGAGCGAGCTAATAAGGATTTTTAACATCCAGATTCACAAAAGTCTTGAAAAGAAATTAATTAAGCTAAACACTGATAGTTTATAAGGTCCTTCAGAAGAAATGACAGATTGTCATTGCACAAGGAATTTTCGTAATGGTGTACGTTCATTAAATATCACCTGTGTTAACTCTAGGTAGCTACGCTTGTCATAAAGGATTTATCTATTTTTAATATGGTGTTTAATCTTAATTTTGTTTGTGAGTTCATGATTTTCTGTTTTGTATATTATGTAACTTTAATATTGCTGGTATTTATTAATGGTCCATTTTAAGAGCTGCTTTTAGATATTCTTGACTAAGGAGGATGGAAGCAGGGATGACAGGAAAATATGTAAACTTTTCTTGTAAAAAGACTATAAAGAACCTGGCTGCATTTGCTCTGAGAAGTAGAATTAAAATTTCTGAATTAGTAGATTTGGTGAAGGTGTGTCATCTTGAGTATTAATAATTACTTTTTTCCCATCGAGCTGTTTTGTTTAATATAGGTAATGTCTTCAATTTGTGTAATGATTCTGTTTAATCAAATTAATTAAACCAGTTAAAGGAATACATAAAAAGAAGTCCTGATATATTAAGCAGTGTTGTTTGTCATTTGTTAGGGATAACTGTTCCTCCAACTTGGTACTGAGCCACTGTCCCACCATGTGATAAATTTTAGATACTTTGCTACCTTTTTTTTGCTACTTTGCTAGCCAAAACATTGCTACCTGACTTGCTGGGTTTGCTTCTCAGTGATGGCTGTTGTAAGGCTGATTCAGTGCCTGGTGTAGAAAACTCTTCACCATGGGACTGACAGAGAGATTCCTCCAGCCTTGCCACCTGCTTTACACTAACTACATGGAATGGAGTGGATGCTGTAGCTGGCTGTGCAACCGTTAACACCTGTAGGGGTTTAGGATAAATGGCTATTTTATTGAGGACTAGATCTTGAGGTGAGGCTAAACTTTTTGTGGATTTGCTTAGATCAGAAATATTAATGCATGCAAGTCTAGTTCCTACAGTTCATCCTGCAAAATTAAATAAATAGGTGCTCAGGTGTTCTGAAGAATGTTGCTCGTTCAGTTTTCCTTATCTAATAATTTTTCTCTTAATAATGCTCTTACTTGGTATTGCTACTAAGGCAGTTTTCTTTTTTCATCTCAAAGCTCAAATGTTCTTCATTGATTTAGTAGGTGAATGCTCTGGGCTGAGCGTGAGTATGAGTAGTAAATAAAGTGATTCACACAAACAGCACAAACACATGGTTATTAATAACAGCCATACTCCTTGTTTGGTGTTTGCTAATGAGTGCAAACTCATTTGAACTGTCCTTACTGTGTGTTACTATAAAAACTGTAATGTTCAATGTTTAATACTTTTCTTAGAGAATACACGCAAAATATGAACTCCAGTATAAATACTTAGAAGGAAAGTGGTGGAAGTATAACTGACTTGACAATCACTATCCCCCTTTTTGTTTTAATGAACAGTCTCATGTATTCCATATTTGTGTGGAAGCTGTGTAAGTTTACATGGAAAAAAATACATAACAGGTTACCTTTATTTCTGATTACTAAAAGCAAACCAGTTTACTTTTTATGTCACAAGCAGTAATGATTTTTTGGTTCAATCATAGCATCTTTATAATGTTTGAAAGTAACACTTCTAGCTTATGTTTAATTTCTTTGCTGTAAATAAATGAGACTTCCTATTAGAAGTAAAAGATAAAAATGAGTGTGACATGGCCATTTAACAGGTTGTTACCTAGCCTGAAGTGCTCATCAAGGCTTTTCTGTAATCAGTAGAGAGAGAATGATCTCCAAAGCACTACTCATACTGTCTATTTTAGGCTGCGGTTTCATATTCCCATTCATTTAAACAGTATCATCACCAAAAGCAGCAGCCCTGCCCTGATGGCTTTTCCAATTGGTAATTAGGTGAACATTTGTGTGACAGTGTGATGATTTTGAAACTCAGCCAAGGTAAAACTAATCTGACCGAAAAAAACCCAAAAAGTTTTTGTTACTTTTAACCCAGGTAAGAATGGAAAAATTGGATGGAAGACTAAAAACCTGAATCATGAAAGCACTGGAATGTGTGTTTTTTAAGCATGTTTTGAACTGAGACTCTCGATGTGAGCTGACTGAATATTTCATTTGCAAGGTATTATTTAGGATGTTACATTCTGAGTCATGTGTTACGTGTTTGTCTCCAGTACATCCACAGAAAAGTGCTGGATGGAGCAGTGGCTCTGCATATACATAGGCAATTGTACATATGTGTGCAGTGCCCCTAAATGGTTAGTGCTCCTGTTTGCCAATAGTCCTCAGTGCACATAGGTGTACATTACCAGCAGCATCCCATACAACTTTTTAGGTTGGAAAAATGGGAGTATCTAAAAAAGCCCTTTTTTAGATAAGTTCCTCCTTAAGAAGATGGTAGTAGTTCTGAAAGAGATTTTATGGATAAGGACTGCATTGCTTGGTGCCTTGATTACCTGCTTTTCATGATCTTATTGGTGGGTTACACAATCTTAAGGGCACAGTGAAGTTGTGAGTGAGAATTTACATTACTGAAACAAGAAATTACTTGAGTTAAAACTACCACGGTTTTGACGTAAATGACCCAGGTGATTAAAGTTATAAAAAAACTGTGTGGTGCCTGGGATATCTAAAGGACACACAGACAAGATTACTCTTTAGCTTTGTTTTAGCAGCAGCAGAAGGAACATTAGGAAGACCTGAGTTCCATTGAACTGCTGGATCTCACTGTTTCACTATCAAGTGTGTGCGTCCTTCTTGTTTTATAAAAATACTGCACAAAATCAGATTCAGTATTCATGCAAAAGCTGGATTTCTACACTATGAAGGAGAAACAAATTTTAGAAATATTTCCTACTTAGATAGTGTGTGTGTCTTCAAAATGAATGTTGCAGATGTCAGAGAAAAAAGAAAATTCATCATTTCTCTGTAATTCAGTTTCTCTGTGTCCCACACTTGGAATTTCGGACTGCACAAAATACAGAGTGTATAATCAGTGTTACATAGCATAAACAGCAGCTCTGTCAATGCTTGCATGGTCTGTGCTGATGGTATGTGGATTGCTGTGGAGATCAACTGCAGCCTGTTCATATACATGCATCTCTCTTTGTGAAGTATAAGGACAGAGGGAGAACGTTACGCTTTGGTTGTCTTTATCTTAGTGAATTTAATCCATAATCGAAACTTGAGAAAATGTAAACATATCAAAAAGTATCCTAGAAAACAAGTGTGCTAGTACGTCCCCACTGTAAAAAGTTCTACTTAGTCTCTGTGTGTCTACATTGTTTTCAGCTCTCAGACCAGCTCTCAGTTTCTGGCAAGTAGGGAATATATATTTCAAATATATTGCTTTGAAATACAAATACACATAATGTTTAGCCCATATTTTGTGAAAGTTGATTTGTACCACAGTGCTGTATCTGGTGAGAACAGGCAACCTGCGCTTTGGAATTGAGACCTTGAGATACGACTGTGACTACAAATCTTCACCTGGCTCTCCACAAGGATAATTATTGGATTCCCAAGATTTGAGCCTGTGTATTTTAAGTTCTTACGCTATGTAGCTGTATTTGTTAAAAAAAAAAAAAATATATATATATATAAAAAAAAAAAATTCATAGCCATCTCTTCCATTTATACTTTCAGTATGACCAAGTGACCTATTCCTTGCAAATTAGAAAGTCTTAAAAGTGTGTCGGCCTTCTATAAAACTGCTGTCATACCCTGAATCTAAAGCAAAAGGCATTCCTCACCAGAGGTAGGAACACAATATAAAACTCAGAATAGATTTTTGGCTGCTTTCCTTCCATTTTATGTATTATTCCTTAAGGTCTGTCCCTGAATCTAGGACATTTTTATATACCTGTAGGTAACATTTAAAATTAATGGCAGCCTTTCAGTTGAGTTAAATGGGATGTGCTGTATTTTATCAGATCTCAACTGTGAGATGGGCTCTGCATATAAGGAAGTCTTAAGACCTCTGTTTCTCCCTGGACGAGCTGCTGTTGCCAGCAGATTGCTACTTCCCTTCATATCGTGGAGGGCGGAGACATCCAGCATAGACAGAGATAATTGATCAGACCATGACTGCAGTGTTTGTCACTAAAATTAGCATCTACCTACAGTTGTCACACTATGTGAGGCAGGTATTTCCTATATGTATTTTACTTTAGTTTTTTACAGAGATGCTTGCTGTGTATTTTTTTCAGTATTTTCCTTCTGATGAGTTCAGGTAGCTGAAAATGCCATTCCTTATAAGTCCAGAAAAACTGAGATTTTATTTTTGTTTTTGTAAATACCTGTGTCAGCTTTCCACCTTAAGTAATCTTATTCACTTCCTTCCTCGGCCAGCTTTGTTTTTTGGGCCACAACACAGCTGCGCCCATGTAAACCACTTGCTGCATCTCAGTAGACCACAGTTGACTTTGAGGACTCTCTAGGAGCAGAGTTAGTTATTTATGTACATTATTTTGTGGCCATATATATTAAGAGCTTTGGGACAGGGTTTGGCTTTGTGTTGTCTTGGTACAGCACCAAGCAGGAGTTGTCAGCTGTGTGACAGCTGTAGGCGAAAAGTTCATCATCTGATCCCTGCAAGTGCCAGCTACTTTTGTATCTGTTTTGCTCCCATGGTGATCGCAGCTTTAGAGTCTGCTTCCTTCACACCCCTTAGATCAAAACAAACCCTTTTCTTGAGTTTCAAGGTATGTTGTGAAGCACATTTATTAGATGTAGGTTTTAAATAGAAAGATATGCTGAACACTGGCTAGTTTGAGAAAATGTTTTTGAAGTTTTAGGTGTAAACAGACTGACTATGTGAACTGACAGACTATAGTGCTTCTATAATGTCTCCTGTATATAGGGCAGGCAAATGGTTTAGATGTGGATTCTGGTACTCCTGTGGTCCAGTTTTGTTTAGCAAAGGGAGGTGGCAAGATCCAGTTGTCACTTGGTGCTGGCATAAGTTACAGGAGCTTCTGCACTTTGTTGCTGTGAAGGAGAGAGACTCTGGAAGGCCATGTACCAGGTTTCCCTGCATATCATTCCTCCCCTGTCATTGCAACATGACTCAGGTGGGGTGTGCAGCAGGTGGCTGTGTGGCTCCTGGATGCCATGAGGCCTGTGAAAACTGCTCAAGTCCTCACCTCCAGCAGTGCTGACCCGTTGGGCTGTCCCCATGGTGTCTGAAAGGTGGTCAGGGTTTTAGGATATGTAACAAGAGTAAGGTATATAAACAGAAGAATATAGAGGTATTTTATCACTGCTAAATTTGAAAAGATCTGACTACTTCTTATCTGAAGTGCCAAATAAGTTTAACATTGTTGTTTTGCATTTTTCTGGTTGGTATTTTGTGTACTAAATACAGATGAGTATGCACACACATACACAATCTACAGATCTATTCATGGTTATCCTCTATTGTTCTCATTTAAATTTTTTCTTTTGTTTTCAGACAGGTATGCACATATATTAGCTATATGCACATGTGTATTTATTTACCTGATTCTATTGGCAGGATCTTGTTTCTGAAGGTCAGAACATTTACATATACTTTGGTGGTGTGACAATCCTGAGATTTGTTTTAAGGGTAGGAACGAGCAACCTAGATGCTAAAGATTCTTATCCTTTGCTTTCAAAGTGGTGTGGCAATAATTGAAAACATGCTTTAGTAGGCTCTTAGAAGTTGATTACAAAAAGTGTAATTTTGCTAGATTTGCTAGATTCTTCTATGCTAATGTCAAGGAGGTTTGCGCTGCCAGTTTCTAAATGGAGAAAATACTGACCTATAAATGCTCTAACACTGAGAAGCAGTTCAGTTGCTTCTGTATCCTGCAGACAGGCAGCCTCATTTGGTGAGATTTGGAATTTAACGTGCAGATTATCAAGCCAAACCTCCTCTTTTCATCAGACAGACACTTATTTTATGTAGAAGGGATTAGCACAGTTAAATTGTATTTTGAAATGGTTGTTTCAACCCCCTATCTGATACAGACGGGTTTGCTGATTTAGGGGATTTTACTTTGTCTCCATGTCTTATTCTCACCATCTGAGTGTATTTGCTTTACTGCTCGTGGCTGGCTACATAATAGCAGTATAGGGATTGTATTACACTTCCCAGTCTGTCGATAGGAAGGACTGGGCAAAGGTATAACAAACCCATATTGCTTCAGCTCCCTGTCTCCAAGGTAAGGCTAATCAGCTTTTGTTGAAAACAGCAATCAGGGATTGCTTTAGCTCTCTTACTTGTTTTTTAACTTCTTGGTGCCAGATGCTTCAGTCCATGCAGTGCCAGGAAAAGGCTTGCACTCCCTGGATTACTCGCGTCACGTCTGCACAAAGACATTTCAATATTGTTTTTCCCCAGTCCAGTAATGAGTCTGATGAGGTAGTTAAGAATCCAAACATCATGCTTTCTGTCTGTAGGGTGGAGTTTAACTTATTTTGTGCTTCTGACATCTTTTGCGTGTTGTGACAGTTTTTCATATTTCATTATTAAAGAACTTTAACTATCTTTTCTGGTTCTAATCCTGTGCCTTAATTGCTTCTTAGTTTAGCTGCCATCCTTCTGGCTGAAAAGAAACAAGATCGGATTTCATCCAGACCCTGCCAGTGTTGTTCTATAGTCTTTGCGAATATCTAGCCACCTACACTTTACAGGGTTTAATATAATTAAAAATTTTGGGGGAGGGGGCACTTTTCTAGAGCAATTCTACTCTTTGAAGTAAAAACATTCTCTCTACATTTGTGTGCTTTCCTATGAAAGCTGATAGCATCTTATTTTAAAAATGGAAAACATAGCCCTTGTGCATCTCCAGACTGCACAGTCTGAACATTAACTAAAGTATTTTTCAAAAAGCCACTGGGGAGTTATTACTCCCAGTTTACAGCTGGAGGAAATGAGGAGATAGTTTAGATGGTAGCAGTACTTTCACTCTGGTTGAGAACACAGATTGGATTTGAGAAATGGGCGATTCTGAGCTGTGTGCTCCTTTTCACTAGTGCACACCCTGCCACAGTTGAAATAGGCAGGTTAAATCTCTTAGCTGATTAGAGTTGGTTTAAGGCTTTTTGGTTTGTATTATATATCTGTTCTGTTCAGAGATGTGAGTGAGAAATAATCACAAAATGTGTAGCTTACAGTCAGGACTTGGATTGTAACTATGGGTGATGCAATGCAAAATACATGGTTTCTTCAGCAGGGTGTACTGAAGATTATGGCACTGGGTTAATACTTGGTTCTTAGACCTACAGCAGTTTAGTGTATAACTGCAGGGAAATCACTTCCTTGCTCAGTGCCTGATTTGTTCCATCAGTAGAATGGGAAGGATGATAGTACCTGTGCTGTGTGTTTTGAGTCCTATTAAAGACTGGAAGAAACTGCAGAAGACATGAGTGCTGTGGCTCTTGATAGGGAGGTTGTTAGTACAGAGTTAAAATGGAAATCTGCTGCAACACCAGTAAAGTTAGGATGTGTTGACAAAGATAATGTACTTTAAAAAGCTAGTTTTGTTTGCATGAATATATACATATGTGCACACACACATGAAATACACGTAACAAGAGTATATAAACATATAAGTTGTTTTCTCTATTTCAGGCAGTTTAAAAGCTTCAGCACTTTATGCCTCAGCAAACTAATGGTGTTCATTTGCACTCTGTTTGAAAGTGAAGTAATAGATCTGAGTCTCTGCCTGTTCAAGACCACCTTGGAATCTGGAGAACTCAGAAAACTCAATTAAGTGTTTAATGCCACTTGAACATGCCCGCACGTTGGATTTTGGTTCTGCAGAAGCCAGAAAGGATCAGGTTGGGAACATGAGCATCCACCCAGTGTGGCAGAGAACTGAAGTAATGTGCTTGGCCTTCAATCCTTTTTTCTAGCCAGTATAAGATTCATATGAGCTTGGATCACAGAATTCCACATAATTTTGTTCTTTCTCTATTAATTCAATTATCACTTACTTTTTGTGCAGTGGTAGCATGCAGAAATCAACCAGACTTGGACTGTGTTGTGGTAGACATTGTAAAACATAATGAATGGCAGCATCTGTCTCTAGGAGATTTTACCCTAACCTCCACCCCCCAGCCCCCAAGGATCCTGCAAACATGCTGCATTTATGTAAACGCCTCTGATACCAGGCAGAAATTTATAAATGTCCTGTGTTGCTCTCATTATTGTATAATTTTCTACACAAATATATACTTCTACTCAATCAGAAATTTGCTGTATGATTATATGCATTTAGTTTCCTTTAGAGCGAAACAAAAAGATTAGATTAGCACGAACCAGTTCCAGCAAAAGCTTGAGAGTAGGCACAATTGGGAAAGACCTTTATGCATCCAAAACAATAAGTTTGAAAGGCGTATGCCTTCAAAGAGGAGGGTTGATTGGAGGGTTGGCCACTAGAGTGGTCTTCATCCCTTATTGCAAGTTTATAACTTCTAAGGCATTAAAATTTCCTGTCAGCCATGTTACCAAAAAAACCCCAAAACCCAGAAAATACGAACTGATATAGCTTTTTTCTTTCATGTAATGCTACTGCTTTAAAAAAACTTTCCCTCAAGTTTGCTCCTGATAATAATTATAATTTTTGTGAAGATACTTTTGATGACAGTCACAAAAGAATCATGGTTGCTGGAATTCATTATGAAGCATGAAAAAGATACTATAGCTGACAGCTTTGTCTTAAAGCAGGTAAAATACATATTTCTCTCCTAGGAGACAGGTAGAACAGAGTACCTTGAGAAACCAAAAGGGAGAGAAATTCTGCTAGCCTTCTAACTGTAAGAGAGCTGTAACTAGAAAAATATGTCCACAAAAAAATTGGTTCCAGGTCAGTTCACTTATCTGATGATTGCATGTGATTGCAGCTCTCGTCACTTCTCCATGTGCAGTGGCTCATAGATACGTTCTTGGAATTCTGCTAAAAAAGATCTGAAGTGTAATGATCTTAAAACAGGGAGGTCATCTTTATTTGAGGGAAGATCATTTTATATTGTTTACTGCAAGTTAATATGTGATGTTGGTCTAGAAGTAAATTATACTGGGTAAAAGTCAATATTACACAACTGATTCTCATGTATATACACAGTGTAGATTGTATATGTTTTGTTCACACCAGTGCACTTCATCATAGTGGGGTCATTGTGGTTATCTCAAGAAAAGGAGAAAAAACACTTAGTCTATAACTAGCTGTTGAGTTTTCGTATGTGATGCATAAACTTCTGTTTTTTATACATGTGTTGTACTCCAGAGCATCACATAGATGCATTGGTACATCTCCAGAATCATTCTATAGTATATATGCTATACGAGATACTACGGAAATGCAAGTTTTAATTAAATTAAAGAAGTCTCTTTAGGGGCACAAACGGATGTGGAAGTTTAGCAGAGACAAGCCCAGCGTGTCTGTTAGTTTTGGAGTGTAATAATTTTTTCTGGTAGAAAATTACTGTGCTACTGCTTGTCTAGGTGTGTACATGATAACTTCAAGGGGAAGAAAAGATGATTTGTAGCAAAGGAGTAAATTGTATAAATTTTGAGGGTTTAAAAACAACCTAAAATATAGGCTGTGTATTATTTTAAATCATTTGAAAAAGAGTATTTTTTTTTTGCTGTCACTTTTTATAGTTTAACACTAACACTTAAAGACTTCTGTGCTTTGTGTGCAGGTATATGTCTCGAGTCCATGGTATGCATCCAAAAGAAACCACACGTCAGCTGAGTTTAGCAGTCAAGGATGGTCTTATTGTTGAAACCCTGACGGTGGGGTGTAAAGGGTCAAAAGCTGGTATTGAACAAGAAGGATATTGGTTGCCAGGAGATGAGATTGTGAGTATAAAGTCCTTGAGAAAATAAATCGCAATTTCTGGTATCTTAGCATGAAACTTGTTTTAATTTCTATTTGAACTTATTTATAGATGCTGTGTTGGTGCTTATGAACAGGGAAGTAATGCACTCTTAAACTTTTTTAACCTTTTCCATTCCATAAAGGTTCTCTCTCCTTGAATTCTGTGTTTTCTGCTATGAAACACTGTCAAAGTCCTTTGCTCACTCATCCCTCACTTGTATGTAGTATTCTCTTTTACAGCTGTACAGGAAGACAGTAAATATTGGTATTACTTGAAATCCTCAGATGTCCTCAAATCCCAAAGACGGTATCTTTAAAAAAAAAAAAAAAAAAAAAAAAAGACAACAAGAATTGTTGATTGATCTTGCTTTAATCTGAATCTGAGGAGCAAAGAACTCCTCCCTTTCAAAAGTGCAACAAGAAGTTGTACAAACAGACATGAAAAGATGTGTTTTACAGCTACTTGTGAACACCAGGGCATTCAGTTGGGGATGATTTTCCTAGTAAATTAGTTAGAGGCATCCAGACATTGTTCCACTGGACTTATAAAATAAATATTTAAATTGAGTTAAACAGGTTGAAAGTTATGTAAAGGGAAGAAAAGTATGTTTTCTCTATCTCTCCATAGCTGAGATGGAATGCACTCATGAAGTTAACTGAGAATAGTCCCATAGACAGGAAAAAGCTTGCACAATTCCTTTGCCTTGCTCAGAAGCCTGGTCTCTATATTTACAAGACCACGTTCTTGTAATTAAAAAAAAAAAAAAAAAAAAAAAAAAAAAGAGGTTAGCAAAGCTTTAAAATACTTGAACTAGGAACTGTTGCTTTGGTATGTAAATTACGTTAAATACTGGTAAAAAGGACAGCATTGTCATAGGCATAGGTAATAATTGAAATTTTGAGGAAACCCAGAAAATACAGGAAAATAAATTCTAAGACCTACCAGGATAATCATTGCATTGTTTCAGCCATCAATAAGATCCTGAAAGTGAAGCAACAAATAATTTTTTTATTTGAAGTGAGAGAAATAGGAAGTGGAAACAAGCAGTATCCGTAACAGAAAACATTACGGTTAAAATTATCCCAGTTACACTCATTTAAAGTATTGAAACATGTATTTAATGTACATTGTTTCACTATTAAGATTCTCATTATAATTTCATTAGAAACCCTCAAGGGAGCCTTTTAAGGGTATTTAGCTTTGTTTTTACTATTCTACCTGAGAGTAAACATTTCAAAATTACAGCTTAGCTCTTTTGGGTATTTCTTGTGTCAGTTCTGTCTGTTTAGAGGTCATGTTAACTGTGTAGACTCCGTATGACATAAAGTCTGAGATCTGTAGTTACCTAAGTATTCAGTATGTTTGTTTCCTCTACTGAGAAAGGGCCGGGGGGGTGGGGGGGAGGTAAGATTAAAAATGCCTCATAATAGCCATTTCTTAAGTGGTCATTCAAAAACTGTTCCTGCTACTTATTAGCAACATTTGTCTATAAGATAACCAGCATGTACATTCCCAGTGAGTCATTGGAATTACATTAATTATTTTATCTCTGAATGAAAAGAGTTGCCTTTGACTTGATGGAAAATGCTGCTTAAGTCACATTGTGAATAGCCCTTTGGTTGGAAGTATTGACTGTATTTTCAGCATGACTGCTAATCACTGATGCATTGTGCTGTGACCATACGGCTGATGGCTATCTTAGTTGTTCAGAACACCAGTGTGCACTTGACTGAACAGTTTTATGCAAAAATAGGAATCAGCTTCTGATCCAGGCCATGTTTCAACATTCCCCAGCCTCCAACTTCTTGATCCTTGAATCAAAATGCTGCAGACAGATGAAGGAAAACACACTGACTTGCTATAAAGTCATTCTCTTTGTTCTTTTATTCAAAAATTTTTAATGAGTAACAAAGTGTCATTGTCATCACTCCACATCAGATCGAGTATTCTCCATTCCTCCACAATTGGTGCAAAACCATGAAGTTTGGCATGTTCTCTACATTGGACACACTGGGTAGTTCTACAGATGCTTTGTCTGCACTTGATTGAGATGCAATTTGTAGTTCTTTGTAATTCAGTACTGCTGAGATCTAGTACTAATGACTGTTGAACCATCAGCTCGAGTTACACTTGAGTAAGGACAAACACACAGCCGTCTTTTTGGAGATCCACTTGTAGGAGATAGAACTCTCTGAAACAGGGCTGTTGATGTTGGAACAGGGATTTCAGGCTTATCAAACTTTAGCCCTTACAGACAGACCCTTGATCCAATTGTCAAACTCTCTTTGGCTGGTACTACAGGAACTCGGAAAGCTCATAATGT
This sequence comes from Falco peregrinus, assembly GCF_023634155.1. NCBI lineage: Eukaryota > Metazoa > Chordata > Aves > Falconiformes > Falconidae > Falco > Falco peregrinus. The sequence goes on along the minus strand of NC_073725.1, from coordinate 53,377,066 downwards.
GAAGCAGAAAGACCTGAGAACTGATCCACCACCTATTGACAGCAGATCAAGAATGCCCTTGGATTTGGCTTGTTTACTGGCACCACAGTGGAAGTCAGTAAGGACCAGCTGTTTCAAAGAGTTAGGAAAGGGACACATTCTTGTCATCCCTCCCTCCATTATTTGAGTATTTGCTTGATGTTTCTTACATTTTTGAAGTTTTAGATCTAAATCTTAGCATTTTAAATCCATATTCAAGTAAATAAATTACTGGCCTGGGCCACGGAACTGCTGAGCACCTGTATCTGTTACTTACATAGATGCCTGACTAGACACTGCCACAAGTCCTGGAAGTACTGGTTTGAACGATGACTGTGGACTGATTGATAAATAGTAACAATAATTGAAAGTATACAGATTATGAAAACACAGCTCTATTTGGAAAAGATTCATTAGATAATCTATGGTGCTTGCTTACGTGTTTCCAAACATTTCCCCTATCCAATAGATTGACATGATGATAGATCTATGCAGTAAGGACACCGTCTCTGATAGGGTTACTCTTAGCCTTCAGAGGGATGTGTTAAAAAAATTATGCTACTTAGCTGTCATTGTTCTACCAGGATGTTGAAGCTGTGGTAAAAAAATGAAGCAAAATCTCATATTTAGAGATATACAAAAGAACAAGCTGAGGTGCAAAGACAAAACAGTTTGAGGGTATCAGGAGGTCCTTCCAAAATGAATATGAAAGTTAATATTCTGAAAAACTGGGGAAAAGAATGATCAGATTTAAAAAGTATGAAATTGTTCACTTTTTCTCTCAGATATATGTGGGAGAAATATTTTTATATAAGTTACTAAGTTTAAAAATTTGGAGTCTGTTGCCAAATATACTGTGTTCCAAGTGATATGTAAGGGTTGTTACCGATACAAGAACTTCGCTGCAGATATTATACCTCTGGTTCTTGTGCAGGTATTCACTTTGTTTGCTTATTTGCCGTCTGTACAGATGTATTGCACATTTTCAGAATGTGTTCTCATCTTACAGACTTCCTTATCATGAGAGAAGAAATTATTTTCAATTGGTATCTAGGATTTTAGTTAGGAATTTTGCATTTTCACAGTTTGTCGATGCCATTATTATGCAATTCAACAAATTCTCTGCAGCTTCTTGCCTTGCAAGGGAAATATCAGTCCTGAAATCTGGTAATGGAAGTTTACTTTCTCTTTCTAAAAGCCTTATTTCTATTTCTCACAGAACTTGCGGAATTTGGAGGCGTTATTTATTATCAACATGAAAGAAAATATCTCCTTGCTTTTCAGGTTTAGGAAAAAAATTGCAAATCAGTGTTGTTAACTATGTTTTCAATGCATTTGATAAAGTAGAAGAGAAATGTAGTTCTTGAGGAAAAGAATCATGACTCTCCTTACCTATTTGTTTCTATTTTCAGTTATGTCATGATTTTTACGTATTTTTATCTGTGTAAAATAGTGCTCAGTCTAATCCCAGTGAAAGAAATCAAATTAAAGCACCAATGTAATGTAGTTTTATGGGGGGGTAAGGTACAGTTCTTAGAGTTAGTCTTACTCATTTACATATTTTGTGATTTTTCTACAGTGTGCATGGAGCTATTTTGAGCATTTAACATACTAATTCTTCTCCTCATGATTAAAATCATAAAACTGCACTGACCCAGAGAGAGGCATTATGAATGTATAATTTCAATGTGCATGTATTCATAAAGCCAAACAATATTGTGCTCTTCTGAGATGGAGATGTGTTAGTAACACGGGTTCATTGTTTGCATCTGAATCCAACATATCTCATAATACTGCTGTGGTTTAAAGTTGGTTCACAATGGCCAAATTCTCTAATGAGGTACAAAGAGTGAGGCTTCATACTTAAGGCACTTTGAACTATTTCTTCACTAACAAAATACATACAAAGTTATGATGCTTTCAAGAAGTTACTCTTTTACAGATTTCTATTTTCTGATCATTTAATTGATTATGTAAAGAGCCAGTAACTCTCCTGGCTAGTTAAGTTTGACTTTGAGGTTTAGTTAGTCATTTTCCTGTGCATTTGGTCCTCTCCATGTCTAAATGAATTCTTTCCAATTCTTTCCAATTTCCAATCCTCTCCAATTCTTTCCTCTAATTCTTTAGTTTAGTGGAGCACGTGCTATTTGGAAGGGTAGTTTGCTTGCTTTCCTGTTTTCAGAAAACATTCAAAATAGAATCTGCTTTTTCCCAACACACCCATGTATTCATAACTTGCGAACTGATTACTGGGGATTTTCTGATATTTTATATCTAGAAAGTACTGGTGCATGCTCAAAGTGATTCCGGATACTTTCAAGTTGCAAGGCTGCCTGAATAATCCATCTCTTCACTCTGTCTGCTTTCCCATCATTTTAACCTTTGTTATAACCCACTGCCAGCACTGTGAGTTTTGAAGGTGATTTTGTTAACCCTAGTGACCTTAGGCTCACACCCAGTAATTATTGTGATTTGATGTATTGCAGGTTCAATTTTGCTAGGATCAATCTATGAGAAGGGAGTATTTTGGCTGTTACATTTCTGTTAATCTAAATTGCTTTAGATTGAACAAAGGCTGGGTTCCTTACTTGCCATGCTTTATTGCTTTTGTAATTATATTGATTTTTCCATGCTAGGTCAGTGTTGGTAGCCAGGAGCTGTTTTTTGAACTGGCTATGTCATCTTGAGTCTCCATAAATATGAAGATAATGGTAAAAAGCTTAAGAATGGTCATTGTGAGGGTTTGAATCTTTTCTGAACGTAAAACACACTTTAAATAAAAAAAAACAAAACCAAACCACAAACCAAAAACAATCTGCATAGCTACCAGTTACTGCTAGCAAGCTAGCGGCTTCTAACTAACTAGGTTGAGGAATGGTTTTAATGTGCATCCCATTCATTTCTGTTAGGAGCAGAAGGATAATATGAAACAGTAATAGTGACAGCCAGTGCCTTCATCTTGAAAGCTCACACAACTAGAGTGCACAAAGAGGAAGAACATGTCACACCAAATGAAGAAAAATCTCCTTCAGTGTTTAAAAAATTCTCCATTTGTCTTACCCATCCGTATTGCCTTTAATCTGAAGTCCTGTGTGAATTCACTGATCCAAAGCCAAGCATAGCCCAAACCGTGCTATTTACTATTTCTAACGTATTGTAACAAATCGAGGATTTTCCAGCTGCAGCATTCCAGGTAGATTCCTAATTACTGTGAAAGTACCAGTGTTCTTTACATTTGGTGATTCACTGATGCAAAGAGTTAATGAATGGTCCTGTGGGAGAGAAAAGTTCAGACTGATTCCATCTCTTATTCCACACCTCAGGGAGAGTATGAGGAGGCTCTGAGGGTCAGGCCACATAACAGTCTGGTCATGTGCGAGCACTCAAGGGAAATGAGCTTCTGGAACTCTTTGAATCTTTCTTTTCTACCTTTCCATCCTCTAAAGTCCCATCATTCAGAGCTTGTTTTGCCAAGAGGCTGCCACCACGTTAACCCACAGTGTGCTAATAGCAATGATTTTTCTTGCAAGTTACTATCACAACAGTGCACTAGTGTAAAATTATTGTAATTAATATTTAAATATTTAAATACAATTATTTGAATAAATGCTTATATAAACAAAAAATTAGCGTGCACTGGTGTAATATCCTGCTGTGGATTTGTGAAAGTTCAGAAAGCAAATATTTTCAAATTGCCAAATCAAAGCATAGGCTATTTTGTCCTTGAGAAACAAATCAGAATTCTGAACTCCCACCTTGTGGATGAGAAATTCTTGCTGTATTGAAGCCAAGACCCTCCTTTGTCTTTGCATTAAGGCAATTAGCATGCAGCTTATGAGAATGGCTTCACTGCTGTTTCAGTGGATTTTCCTGTCTCCAGATGGGTTGAGAGTCATGAACAATTCTCTACATTCCTTTTCTCATCTTGTTTTTTCTCTTTGGGAGTATTTCTTCCCTCTCCTCTGCTCATCCTTATTTTTCATCCCCTAAAAAAAGGAGCTCACACTGTTTGGAGGATCTTCATATTGCTGAGGATGACACTAGTAAAATGCATCTTATTGCATACATCTAAGTGATGATGCTTCTTTTAAACTGGTAAAACAACCTCATCAGCATCTTCATTTGGCTCTTTCAGATTTGCCAACTTGACTTTCAAAAATTCAGTCAAGGTAATGCTGTATTCTTGTTTGAGGCTTTCAGTCACTGTTCTGGAGTTGAGATACTGATGATGTTCACAGATTTTACAAAATTTTTCTTCTGATTGAAAGCATGTTTTGAGGAATGATAATTTACTTACAGGTTTGAAGTAAAATAGTCAATAAAGCTTCCATCTTGGGACTTAAGTTATGCTAATAGACTAGATGACATATTTCAGTCCATCTTGAGTTTGTTCCAAAAACATGCATCTTGGGTTTTTTCCACCTCTTTTGTGCCAACCCTGACCTAGTAGTGTAGTTTTTATTAACTTTTTGGGTTCAAAATGCTCTGCAACTCTGGCAACTGTTTTGAATCTTCCATTATTATGTCATGCTGGTCACTGAATGAGACTTCACTGATGATGATAGGCTTATTGATATTCATGTTCTATTCACAATAAATGTAGCCCTCATGCCACTGACAGCTGAAACAATACCAGCCACACATGCAGCACAGGGAACATGGACAAGAAGTTGAAAATTTAAAGTGTGTAGGAGGTTCAACTGTTGGTTCAGATAAAATGTTTCTGTGTGGAGAAGCATTAACCTAGAAAAATACTACAAAATCCCATGAAGAAAATAAGGCCAGAGAAGCAATATAAACATTTTAAGAAAGAAAAGGGGAGGGAGACCCCCTTTGGGCACAAGTCTTGGAAGGACATTTGGAACTACAAGCAAAGACATGGTTTCTTTCTGGTGTGGATTCATCCTCTTTCTAGGGGAACGAAACCTTCATGCATGTAATGTGGAAATAAAAAGGCATTGCACTGAATAAATACTTCACTGCGTCACTGATTTATCTCCCTCATCAAAATAGCCTACAAACCTCCACTTGGCTCAATCTATGTAAAAAATGGTGATGTTAACAGCAGAAGCGAATCCAGTTTCTGAGGAGATCAAGTTGAAAGTTCCTATTAAGCTTGAACTCACTTGGAATGCGAAGAAACAAAAAAGAATATGTTCATTGGAAACTATTTGCTATTTCTGATATCCTGGAGGAGAATACTTGTATTGTCTCACCTCAAATAGTGTAAACTACTGCTACCCAAACGTGATCTTCTTGGGAGGGAAACTGAGATTTATTCATTACTTCACGAACACAGCTTGTAGGCTGAGGAGATAAGCATGACAGGGGGTTTAGCAGTCATTTTGGCTGCTGGCATGCTACTACACTTATTGAAAAATTTTACTTCTCCTTTAGCTCTGGGAGCTAGAGACTGGCTCTGTATTTTGGGTTCTATCACCCTGAATTGTCCAGAACACAACTGCAGGGTAGGAGAGGGAATAAAAGTCTACCTGTCTTGGCAGGGATCCAGAGAAAACTTTGGTGGTTTCTGCCAGAAACAGACAACTTCTAAGATAAACTGGCAATAAATTAATTAGACAACCTTAGGCTTGCAGACTAAACTCAATGAAAGAAGGACAAAAGTGTGCTGAGAGGCTGTGGAATTCACTGCAGAACCTGAGTCTTCTTGCATCAGTGCATCAGAAGAGGAAGCTTTTATCAGTGAAGAAAATTGAAATGGATTATCATGAGCCTATAAATAGGTCTGTTTGATATGCACTACAGAGAAGGTGAATTTGGTCTGTCTCCTGACTGATGATCTTGTGTTGGTTCTTTATAGAATAAAACTGATTTCTGAGATGAGAGAAATCAGAAACAATGTAAAAAACCAATTGTGAAAATCTTGGCAATAATAAATAAACAAACCTGAAATTAAGCAGATGTCTAGGTAGTTGTAAGGACATATGAACTCCTAATTGCTTTGGATTTCTTTGTGATAAAATATGAGTAATGAATACCTGCTAAGTGTCCTACAGTCAGTTTATGGAAATCCATTTTTTTCAGGTCATCAAAGGAAAGGATCTATAAAGGCAACTGATTTACAATGGATAGATTTTCCTGTCTGTAAGAGCACACATCGTTGTAGCTACCTGCTGTGGTAGTTTTCTAGAAAAGGAAGGAAAAAATGAAGTGAAACAATTTTCATAAAGGATTTCTAGCTGCTGAAATCTTTTTGGCTTTGAAGGAGAGATGGATGCTTGTTTATTTGCTGAGCACTTTTGATGAGCAAAAGCAGTAGGAAAAAAATAAATGCAAAACAGGAGGCAGTGTATCTAGTAAATACATACATGCAAGGAAACTACAGGGGAGAAAATAAGCTTCTTTTGATGCTGGATTTACTCTAATGCATTGCTCTAACATTAAATGTAAAACATGGGCTGATCTAAGAAACTTTTATCATTGTAAAGCAATCATCCTGATCAAGTATGGATCCTGTACAGCAATGACAAAAGGGAAAGAAACAGCTAGTTCACATTTACGTGCTTCAAAGATGGAGTAAGTTCTCTGAGCCATCAAGGAATTAATTACGCCTTCCTCAGTTCGGAGCCTAACCTGTCATTCTGATGAAAAGATAAAAGCGGATTCAGTGGGCTACTGAGAGCAAGTTTACAAGAGGATTCATGCTTGCTAAGGAACAGGTGGAGCCAGGGATGTTGTGGCATGAAGAGAAGGCTGACCCAAAGGGCAGGAGGAGGACTGCCCTCACAGCAGGCACAGAACTCTGGCAAAAAAACATACACAGTATCCCCACTGTGTTTGAAAAAATACTGGGAATGGTGTTCCGTGACACATTATGTTTGTTTGACCCAGGTAGTATTTGATGCATGCTAGTGTCTGAGTGAAAACCAATACTTCTGCCAGAGATCCATGATAAGCTGAAGATTTCTTATTAGCTACTGTACCCGACAAGACATAGTCTGTTTAAAAAAGGCCAGTGTGCACGTACAAGGTGCACGCTAGTCTTCCTCTGAAAAAGCCGTACTCCAATCTGTCCAGCTCTACAGATAAACAGCCACAGTTTGTAAATCTCTTATTACAGAGTAGTTACTTGGAAGTTCAGCAGGATTGCAAAAGCAGTGGATAGGTGGGCAAGGAGAGACTTTTCAAAGCTGAGCACAGTTTAGCATTTCCGTGGTTCTTAAGGACTCTTACAACTGCTCTTGTCTGAGCCTGTTTAAGACTGTGTTTTGGATGGGGCACAGATTCTGGTATTTACACTTTGAGAGAAGTGTTGGTGAACAGACAAGTAATTTCAGTGTGCAGTAGCTATTTACAGCAAACGTGTAAGTAAGAAGCATTTCCTTCAGGTTTTGTGCTGGAGAACGGGAGTGCACATAGGTAGTGCATACCCACAGCAGTTCGTTATATTCGGGAGTCATAAAGACTGCAAAATGCACTGCAAAGTTTTAACAGTTAGCAATAGTAAAGCTTGTGTCTCATCCAGAAAGCTTTGATAGGAACATGCTGCCTGAAAAAGACAGAAAGGAACTGATTGATTAGGAATAGAGAATGTGTTTAGAAAGAAATAGATGCTGCTTTGTTTAATGCGAATGGGGGCATAGGTTCCTGTGACATATTCTGAGACCTCTTAAGGAGACGGCTCGGATATGAGACAAAAGTGATAGTATGGTTGATACACCCATGCTAGAATGCACTGCCACCACTTGTTGTTACAATAAAGGCTTCTCATTTAAAGCAGAAAGTTTGAAATACGGAAGATTAAGTACAGAAGATAGCAATTACTTCCCAACAGCAGGTGATGATAGATGCAGGTTGGAAAACCCAAAGCAAAATTAAAGATGTGAAAAAAGTAATGTGTAATTTTTGTGGGAGGCATTTCTTTCAATGTGTCTGTCTACTTGATATGGACCAGTAGTCAACTTTGTTGGGTTTCAGTGAAGAGTTACTGAAAGCCAGCAAAGAAACCTTAACAGCAGGATCCAAGATTTTAAAAGTTTCCCTCTTAGGTGAAGGTGGGAAAATTGGAAGAACTCTGATATTAAAACTGATGAAGGTGGGGAGAGGAGGAAGAAGTGCTCCTTATGGCTGTTCCCAAATCCTAAAATACAGAATCCAGAACATTTGCCTCAGAAATGGTATCTTCAAATTGGGCATGGCCTATCTTATGAGATGTCAAAGAAATGAGAATCTGAGAAATGGCAGGAACTCATTCTTTCAGATCCTTTTCAGTTTCCTAAGAGGTTATGAAATAGTCAGGAAAGGATTACACTCAAATTTTGGGTTGGTGATCTGAAAATGTCTTGAAATAAATGTGGCATGCAAATACTACTATAAATACTACTATTAATACTACTATTAAATAGTTTATATTTAGTAAATGTATTTTTCTGCCAGCATGGACCTTGCTGCCATTCTGGATTCCACCACTGTGTCAGACCAAAAGTGTTGTTATGATACAAAGTAGGTGAAATACACTCTGTATCTGCTAATACTCTTCCCTTTAGACTAAATGTGAAAAACTGTTCTTTATCTGCTAGACAGCTAGAGCTCTAGGATCTGTTAAAGCATAGACACTACACAGGGCTGACCATGAGTTGCGCACAGGTGTGTCTGAATGAAAAGCCGGTGATCTGGAAGGAGCCGTGTGTGGGTGAGTGTGGATGAGAGATACAGAGAAACACCACAGCAGCATGTATGTAAGAAGCAAAGAAACTCTGCAGAAGGACTTGAAACAGAACACCTGGGGGAAAAAAAAAAAAAAAGTCTAAAGAGTGCTATGGAACAAGTGCCACACAGGAAATGCTGGGAACCATGAGCTCCATGGAACATGCTTTCCTTCATTTGCGTCATGTTGAATTTAGGACAACAGAACTGTATGTATACTGTTCATAAATAAACATGATTGTGCCAAAGAGATAACTGACTTACAATTGTTTTTCCCATCTATGTGATCCTTTTCTTTTTTTTAGCTTACTGGTTGGGTCCAAAGGATATCCATAATTTGGATGGTTTGGGAAATCTAATTCAACAGTATGAAACCAGCAAATCCCCGTAAAGGGGAGTTTCATGAATAGAGTTTTGCCTTTTTCCCCCCCTCCCTTTTCCTCTCTCCGCCTGATAGTAGAGTGACTTAATACCGAGTATCTGGGCTACCATTAAGGGACTTGGAGAAAACAGATTAACAGGTAAGAAATGAGCTATGTTAATGGAATGTGCATTATGAAAAGGCAAAGTGGTCCTTCTAGACAGAGTCTGAGAAGGGAGGTTATAATGTTTTCATGTGCAATGCCTACATGTAATTTATAGGTAAACAAAAATTTACTAATTGTTTTTACATCTTTTTTTTTTTTTAATAATGATTATGGACTTCTGAGGTATGGAAGTGACTTAATACTTACAATTGTGACCTCTAAGTTATTGTTAATTTTACTCCTAGTATGTACTTCACATCTCCTACTTAATGGTATGCTAATTGTACAGCAGGATGTCACATTCTCCAACATACAGATTCCCTATTTCAATTACAGCTAAGTAAATCTCCATTACTAATGAGTAAGCATTTCTTTTCCATGTACATTTGCATTATAATGGACATTTTCTTTATGCAGTAAAATTATTCTTTCCTTGACAACAACTATATATTTTATTCTACAGTAAAGGCTACGACATGATGATTCATTCCTTTCTGTTGGGTTTATCTGTATTTAAATTGTCAAATGTTCTTTCTGGATAGCCTGACATTTTCTGTCCCATATTATTTTTCTGTACTTTCAGAATAAATTTAGGTATTTGCTTTAAGACAACCTACTTAAGCCAAATCACAAAAAAGTAAGCTTATGTGTCGGTCATAAATTAAGCTGTATTTTTGAAATTATTGCATTGTTTCATTCATGTTGCTGAAAAATGTCAACTATTTATGTCAGTGCAAAGTGACCTTTGTGATAAAATGTTTGACTGATTTGAATATAAAGAGCAAGTGACCACAAGTGACCCATATCACTGCAAGATCCCACTCTGCTTAACAGAGCATAGCTCTTTGGCTATTAAATCCAATCCCCCAAACAGGCATTTGCTGCCCTGCTGATGCATCTATCTACGAATGCAACGGGCAGCTGAGTAAAACGAAGGGGAAGGCCTCCTGTTACATCTGAGCTGTGCAGCTTTGCTGCCAAATCCACTCCCTCCTGGGGCTTGTGGCCAGTCGCTGGGTGCCGCTGAACTGCTGAACTTGGGCCACCGGGTGCTGCTGGCGGAGGATTCCCCGTCACCTGCCAGCACGGTGATCCAAGAGGCTTTCCCTGCCCAGCATCAGGAAATAAGGATATTGACAAATCGAGGCGCTGTGGGGGAGATCTTTCCTTCATTCCACATGGCCCCAGGAAAATACATCACCTGTTATACACAATTAAGGAGCGTGAGTTTTATTGATAAAGTGATAGCTTAATCTTTGATAATATGCAGCGAAGTGTACCTTTGCTTTTGGTGGGGCCACTCCCTAAGCAGTAAATTATGTTACAGGGATCTTTTTTAGATGCCCAAAGAAGGTTTATGTATCGAAAAGAGTGCATTAATTAACAATCATTAATATTCTTGACAGTTTTTAAGGTGGCCTGGTGGTGGGTGTGTGTATGGGGAAGAAGATGGGTGTTGGGTTCTTGTAATGATACAAGTACATGGGATACTTTAAAGAAACAAAATGTGGTTGAAAGTGTTAGGTAGCATTCCAGAAACGCAGGAGGAAATGTATGCAACCAGATGTTAGAAGTAACAGATTTCCTGGTCACTGTGCATGAATTCTTTCTAGCCTTGTGTATATCCTGATAATCGGATGGCTTACAGTATAGATACAAAGTTTGTTTTGTTTTTATTTTGAAAGGCCTACGGTATGCAGCCTTTTTCCCAGACAGCAGCAAAAAACAAGGTGAACAATTTTTGCACTATGTGGTTTTGAATTCTGTCATATTTTCTATTCCGTTTCTGTCTTCCATTAGGATAGCTTAGTTTACTATATTAACCACCACCATCATCCATATCACTTCCAGTTCTGAGTTTAGTCTACATTATGTATGTATGTAGTTGGATGATTTTTTCTCTCTCCCGGGGGCTGGAAGTGGTTACTCACATGTTACAGTTCAAGCTGTTACAATGGTCGCCCTTTAATCAGTCCTTTTCGGAGTGGCTGGTGACACCTGGTGGTGTGTTCTGTAATTGCAGACTTAACCGTGTTTGCAGCTGGCGGAGAATTTTGACCTGTCCAACCCCGAGCACTGACAGGCAGTTTGAGCTATTTAAATGAATCTGATCTCCTGCATGAAAGAAATGTGTCGGGAGCAAGTTATGCTCCCATCCAAACTTATGTAAATCAAGAGAAGCAATAACATTTCATTGCTGTTGGAGCAAAATTAATGCTTCTGACCTTGCTATTGAAGTCAATAGGGTAGTTGTTCACAAGGGCTATGTACCTTTTTTATTGTCTTTATTAACTTTTCAAATATATTGCACAAATGAATGTTTTGTATATACGTATGCACTAAATATACTGCATTCAACTAAAAATCTTTTCTGTGAAAAACCCGGGTGATTACATTTAGAAATAATGATGTTTTCAAAACTTTACAGTGTGAATACTGAAGGAAGCTTCTTCTGGTGTTTTATTTAATGTCATGGTTTCTGGCTTGAGTGTATGATTTTTCTTGCCAGCAAGTATATTTCTGTATGTTTATGAAATTCCACATATCTTTGCCAGCATATTTCCTAACAATGGAATATCTGGGATATACCAATAAGTAACCAGTATGAGTAAAAATTAAGAATCCTGGAATCCTGATTCTGTGGTGAAATTCCTCCATAGCCAGGACCTATTGGGGTCTTCTTTGATTTTTATCTGGATAGATCTTTAATCAAAACTGATTCTTTTTCTTGCTTAATTGGCCCTTAACTGCCATCCGATCTTTTTTTGTTGTTTGTTTGTTTCATAAAGAAGATAACTATTACAGTTAATATGAAAGAAATATAAAGCAATACTTTATTCTGATTTTTCTCAGTCTACAGGAAAATCAAGTACATTGACAATGCAGTATCTTTAGTTGTTTCTAAAATATCATAAAGAAAGGGGTCCCAAAGTGTACTGCCACTGGACTTTGTGGAAGGGGAGAGATTTTGGTGAAATGAGGATGTGTTCTTTATAGCCGGATTTGGTGGTATTATTATGCTATTCTGACATATACAGAATTGGCAAGTAAAATTAAATGAGGAGACGTGATAGAAGCTACACTACTAATCTGAACAACAAAGGAGGGCAGAGTTCTGTGTTCAAAAATCATTGCTTAAGGGTTGTTTGTTTTTGTTTTTTTTTTTTCCCCTAAACTTACTGCTCCTGCGGTCCAGCATTCATGGTATATAAAAGCGTAGGCGATCTGGATTGAGGCTGTCCCTAAATCTCTTATATTCATGGGAGCTCTGGTCAGTTGAATTATGTACACAACACAGCTGCTCTTCAGCGTAAGGGGCTAGAAGTGCCACTTCTGTGTAGCACTTCTTACACTGCTCTGTTGGAGGAGTCCTCTCACACAAGGACTTGAATGACCCCAGTTCCCAGGCACGGGAAAATGAGAATCAGATAAATGCCAGTTCTGGCAGTTGGTAGGAATTACTAAGGCCACCTTTACAACATGATGTTAAAAGTAGCTTGATCAGATTTTTATCAAGATAATTTATTGAAGAATAGGAGTAATTTTTTTCAGAGATCTGAACCCATTGAAAATTAACATGTGACATGAAAAGGCATTGGGAGTTTTATCTGAGATATGACAGCTGTTTTGTCTTCTAAGTGTAGGGAAAAGTGTGGCATTTCAGGCAACAAACATGTATTGGTGGCCACTGGCAATTCTGCTTGGATTTAGTACTATAGATTCCTAGAGCAAAATTCTGCCTCCAAATTATATGCATGCTGCTCTCATTTACTTCAGCAAAGCTTGTGCACATGTTTCAAAGGTCAGAATTCGGCCGTTGGGGCTGAATTTTCAAGGAAGAGTGTATTAAAGACATCTGTGCATCAGCAGAACCATATCCTTTGTCTTCTGTAGAACATTTCAGAAATAAGCCTAGTGCTGTTGGGCACTGCAAGTGAAACATTTTCTAATTTTTTTGAATTGCATTGGGATTGCTTCACAGAAACATTTCTTGCAGTAATAGGTTCACTATTTCATTTATTTCTTGTAACTCAACACTTTGATGCTGAAAAGTTGTCAGTTTTAAAAGAGTAAAGATTGGAAGGGACCGCCCTTCAGAAAATTACAGTTGAAAATATACTGTAACAATCAAAACAAGGGGATAGTCCTAGGAAATAGGTATGGTCTGTTGAGGTGCACAAACTTCTGTTTGTAGTCTAATACAGAGAAGTCAGAAGTATTTTCACAAAGCTAGAAAGCAAACCCACTTTTCATTGTGGACAGAGCTCATATTTGAAATTGTTACAAATCAGACACTTGAAAAAACTAAAACTTGGCATTCACTTCTATTGGAGTTAGTATGTATTAAATTGATAAAGAACTTGAAGCATGTAGGTTTTCCCCTGTTTTTTAAACATTATACACTCTTAAAATGTTTATAATGTCTAATTGCTGCTGGATTTCAAGACATATCAATTTTGTTCTTAGTTCCTGCAGATTTTGACAGAATGTCATACCAAAATATTTTGTATTTTTTGTAGGACTGGGAAACAGAAAATCATGACTGGTATTGTTTTGAATGCCATTTGCCTGGAGAGGTGTTGATATGTGACCTGTGTTTTCGTGTGTATCATTCCAAGTGTTTGTCTGATGAGTTCAGGCTTAGAGACAGCAGTAGTCACTGGCAGTGCCCAGTTTGCAGGGTGAGTACCTATGAGATTTCATGTGCTGATTAGAGGATTGATATTCATTAATAGATTCATTAAGGTGTCCAGATGGTCTGGCCAGGTTAATGGATAAAGAACTGAATATTGAAACCATGGTACATACTTAGAGCATCTATACAGAGATACCAAAATACGGTGCATGTAGCAGATGGTCATTTTTGAAGACTTCAGCAAAGTTTACTTATGCATTTGAACACACACAGCATACTGTGTGGGAAATGTGTGTACGTATGTATGCTACGTGTGAATGCAGTATATTGTGAATATCTTCAACATGAGTAAACAAATTGCTGTATAAGATGCTACTGGTTTTACTTAACATCATTTTAATGAATCATAATGTAACTTTTTTGTATTTTGATGACTGCATTCTTAATATTTTGTTGGAATAATAATTTACATTATAGAGCCACAGTCATGTTACTGATGAGGGCAGTATCAAAAAATACAGGGTGAAATCCTGCTTCCCATTTACTTCTGTGGATTCTATTGCTGCAGAAAGGCTAATCTGGATTTCACCCATAGCATCCATATCTGTATTGTTTTTTCTTTAAAACTGCTATTTTTATGAGTATGGTAGGGAGACAGCAAAGAATATTTTTTCTATACTTCCCAAGAATCAGCAGGTATGTTGTCTGCATGTTATTAGAAGACTTAAACATTCTAGCCAAAATGGTGTTTACTGGTACCTGGCCTGGAATCAGCCAGATACTTCTCCTTACTGTTGTCATCTCCACGTCACCTCCCCCCGTGCAGCACATTCTTAGGCTTCTTTAAATGGAGGGAGTAAGGCATATGAATGTTTAAGAGAAAATTATTGCTATAGAGTGGCATAAAACTGCCAGTTGGATTGCTGAAGGGAGAAGAAATCCCATGCTAAAAGCTCAGATCTAGCTTTAGAGCCGCAGACTGACCTTCAGATGATCTGTGCTGCCAGGAGTGTAAGGGTTCAGGTGCTTCATTAGTGTGGAGAAGTGGTTTTTGAAAACTTGTGGATTGTTTTGTTTCAAAGCAGTGCTTTCTGACTGCTGTTACCTTAGAACCGGTTGTAAAAAACCTGTTGCCTGTTGCCTCAGACTGGGAGCTCTCAGGGTTTAGGGAAGTAGCAAGGAAATAGAGCCTGCCTCAAGGAAGTGGAAAGGAATGGGGAAAAAAAAAAAAAAAGCAGTGGCAGGGAAAAAGCAGTTAAGGACATGTACTGTATGTCTCCGTATTGAGTTACTAGTATTTAATTTAGCTACTCAATATTGCCTCTGTTAAAAACAAAAAATGACCATATATAGGTGAATTGCTTTCAGATTTTTAAATAAATCTCTTTAATAGTTGCTGGTTCTTGTAATAAGTTTTGATAGTTCTTAGAAATATTTAAATTTGGGTAAACTGGATCCAGTCTTTTGTTTACCAATAATTTTAGATGACACCTGGTGAAATTAGGGAATGTAAATGGTTTAAGCCACCTTGAATATGAGGTGGCTTATAACATCTAGCTTGTAACATGGAAGTAGTCAGAGAAATGCTGAGTAATCGCATGAAATACGCAAAGGTATGTAGGGTGGTCAGCTTTGAGAACAGTTTGACTTCCATCCTAGAGCCCTGAAATTCTTTATGGCAATGATATTAAACAAATACTTACTTCGGAAAAAAATTCCGTGAAACTCAGACCATGTGCACTGTGTCTGTCTTTCTGCCTATTTGTTCCCTTTTTGTTTTACAAAGGCTAAGGAGAGGTTTTGGGGGGCTCTTAAATGCCTCCTGCCCCAGAGATCTTTGGCTTGCTCAGTGCCTCAGGTGATGATCAGCCTATTTTGGTGAATATTGCCATTTTAAATGCCATGGCATCCTTTTTCCCCCTGTGCTGGCAGCTCCTATTTTCCTTGTAATTAATCCAAATCAGTTCAACCCCTAATTCTGCAAACTTGGACTAAGGAGGCTTGCACAGTCTCTGTAAGCAAAGGAGGACTAGTTTGGCCTGGGAGTTAGTATCCTTTCTTCCATTACTTTCACCCCACCTTCCTAGGAAATGACTTCTCTAATTTAATTTTAAAAGAAAGAGAGGGGCCTATATTAAAAAAACTATGGTAATTTGGAGAGCCCTGGCTGATGTCCAGAGGACATAAAAGAGCTTAACTATCTTGCATAAGGGCAATGGGATTTACTTTGCATTATCAGCAGTAAATATGTACGTGCAAGGAAAGTAATGGTTGGGACAGAAAGATGCATATATTTTCATACTTTATTCTTGTAACTGGACATAGCACTTTTTACCTGGGGATTTCAAAGCTCTTTACAAAGGTTAAGTAAAAGTATGTTTGAAACCTAATATACTGGGAGAAATAATCTAAGAACACTTCATTCTTACGTAAAGATTGCTTCTGTAACGCTGCCAAGGTCAGCAAGCCTTTGGATTACTCATTTCACAATTGCTGCTTGTACTAGTTCAATCAACCTGTGCAGCTTTATCTTGCACACTTGACTACTCAGAAACATTTCATAAAGGACATTGCCAAGGATTTGTTCATAACTTTAAAATATTTTTCCTCCCTAATATTTATAACAGTCCCTTGCAAACCCCTGCAAACCTGAACTCTTGTTTCCCTGCTGGTGTTTTTCTGCCCTGCATCCATAAGCGAGAATGTTCAGTTCCTGGCTATTTTTTTTTAATTTGATGGTACCAATCTGAGTATTTTTTACATGGCATAATTCACAGCAGGAGTCAAACAAAGTTCAATTCAAACCACATTGCAGTGACTGAAAATTTTCCCTGATGACTGATGGACTAATCATTGTCCTAAGTGAAATAAATTGGTATTATCAGCAAAATTCCTGGTAGACAGGTCACAAGAGAAAGACTCGAATGAACTTAGAGATTACATTCCCAACTACTGGAATGGTCCATTCAAGACAGGGTTAATCAACTCGATCTCTGAAGGATGCAGGAGACTTGGACATTTATGGCTGCTTTTTGGTTAGATACAAGGAGAATATTTTCTCCAGCTGTTAATTTAGCACCTAAAGACTACAGAAAGTACAGCAAAAATACTAGTGGGTTTTTTTTGGGGGGAAATAGTTATATACAAAATTCTGAATAGGAGAATGTTGATCACGTGTCAAGGTAACTGACTATTATTATTTCTTTTTTAAAAGAATTTTAGAGAAAGGCAGAATTATGTAGTGTATATATATATAGTATATAGTTTATATAGTTTGTATATAGTTTGTCCCAGAGAAACAGGTTTTGATTTGTGACAAAAAAAAAAAAAAAAAGAATTATTCATATGGTTTCACTTGACTCCTTAATTTTTTACAGTCATTTGATCAGAGATCGATCTTTCATGCATGTGTTCTGCAAGGAGTTATGTCCAATTTACCTATCATAGTGGGTGTTTCAGTATTTCTGGGTTTTATATATATGAAAGTGAAGTAAACTGTAGAGCTCAAGATATTTAATGCTGTGCTGATAAATATTCTACAAATAGGCCATTTCTGAGTTCTGGTACTGTACTAAGCATTTCATGGAGTACATAAAAATACACCATCATGCAGTTCACAATCATCTTTAGACATAATTTGACAAGTGAGAATGATAAAAAGTAGACAGAAGCACAGAAAGATGAAGGTTACTTAAGTAACTCAGGTACTTAGATAAGGAGGTTTTAGGTACTAGCTGTCAGTCAAGATAGTAATGTAAAATGCAAGGAAGGAAGGAAGAGTATGGCTCTATTGACTTACTTTATGGGGTGTTACGGTAGGAGTTTGTTAGACAACTGTATGATGGAACATGTTCTATAAACAGAATTTGGCATAATCACACAAATAATAGCCATGGATTTGTGGGTGAAGGGAAGTCATGGTATGGGACTGATATTAGCACCACATGGTTCAGTGTGCAAAGCCCACACCTGGGGAAGTGTTAGTCCTCAGCAGGTCCCTGCCATTCACCTTGCAGCCACACGCACCCCTGAGTAAATCAGGAAGCTGGCAGAACTGGGCACTGCATAGGGTCTATTTAGTAAAGTATAAAGGAATGTGTCAACAGCAGTGAGAAAACTGGGAAACCTCCACTTAGAGCCTCCTTCCACCTTCTTTGTGCATGTAAAAGCATATTTAATTCATGTGATGCTTCATATTCAGAAGGTGCTTAATGCACCATACAAGTACAAACCAATTTGTGGTTTCAGCTGTAACATTTTCAAAAGCGCCTAATGTTTTGAAAAGTCTCATTGAACTGCATGTGGTTTTGAAAGAGGCAGGCCTTATGCCATATTCTGCTCATGCAGGTGCTTTTCTGTATGCTGCTTTGCACATACAGCGCACTAGTTGCTCTGAGAGCCGTCCTGTGTGCCTGCGTACCTTTCTTAATGGTGCAGAAAACCTGAGGACTGGAGGGTTTGAAGAGGGCATCAGAACAGTCCAGCTTTCGATATGCAGCACCAAATTCCTCTGGAAGTTTTAAGACCTTCAAAAATCCGAGAGCCAGTGGGTAAAGTAAGGAGTTTCTAAACAGCAGCGGTGAACGTATGTTAGATTCACGTGCATAGTTCCCCTCTGCAGATATACCCCTGGAAAGATGTATTGCCTCTGAAAATGGAACTGGTGCCTTAGAAGCATGTATCTGTCATTGAGCAGCCTTCACCTAATCCGTCACTGAACTGAAATGCTGAAATGAAGCTCTTTGATGTACGTATACACATGGCAGTTGAGAGAGGAAGGAGAGGGGGGAAATACTAGTTAATGGGAGATTGTAGGGAAATGGAAACCTCTTTACATGGAGAGCTTGTAATTTAAATGCTTATAGACAGAATGCTGGCACTAACACCTTGCATTTCTTAGAGTTTCACTATTTTTTTTCTCTTCAAATGAAAGATTGCAGCAACTGCAGCACAGTACCGCTGTCCCCCTGGGAGCCGAGAACTGCATGCCAACTTGGGGTGCAGGGGATAGTCACTTCCATCATAAATGGTGCTCCTGCAGGATGGAGTGTTTCTTGGCAGTACCCCTAGCTGCTGCTAACCTCGTGTGGTTCATAAAGTCTTGTAGTGAATTTCTGTGCAATAAGCGTGTCAGAATTGCTAAATAAGTCACACTTGCACAGTGCGATATTTTGCTACCCTCTTTAGCAGCTAGGCAGTATTATTAATCTGGAATATTGAATATAAACAGCAATGTAAATCCAACCTTCAGGTACCAGCCTCTGAGAAATAGATGTGCTGCAGAGAGTAAGGCATTATGTATAAAGTATTTCCTGCACCCATAAGCGAAGAGTTAGGTTGCAGCCTTGGCCTTCCACCTACCAGATCTCATTAATCTTCTACATGAGGATCACTATTGTGAAGGTTATTACTTCACTCCTACATCCTCTGTGTAAGCACATATGGCTGACCAAGCCTTTGAGTTTACTTTGATTCAAAGTAGAAGGTTTGCAGGTTCTCTAAAAAATAGTGTGACTCTAGGAATTGTTCTTGTTGTGGGTTAACACCAGTAGGCAGCTAAGCACCACGGGGCTGCTCTCTTACTTCTCCCCAGCTGCCAGCGAGACAGAGGAAGAGAAAAGCAAAAGCCGGAAAACTTTTAGATAGAGATAAAAATTGTTTAATAAGTGAAGAACTGGAAGAAGAGAGAAAGAAAACACAACAAAAGAAGTGACGCAAAGGCCATCACTCAACACCCATCATGGATAGACTGATGCCCAGCCTATTCTGGAGCAAAAGATGGCTAACCCCCTTAAGCCTCCTCCTCTCCCTTTCTATTGCTGAGAGTGATGGTATAAGGCATGGAATATCTTTTTAGTTAGTTCAGGTCATCTGGCTAATTGTGTCTCCTCTCAATCTCTTGCATACCCCCCAATCTATTCACTGTGGGGGCAGAGCGAGAAACAGCAAAAGTCTTGGCACTGTTCAGCAAGAGCTAAAACATTATTGTGTTATCAACACTGTTTTGGTCACAGATCTGAACCACAAAACCATATGAGCTGCTATGAAGACAATTAACGTCCCAATACAATCCTATGTAAAGTTAATTTATCCTACAAATGGGATATCTGCATATATAAAGATCCTGATAACCTTTTGGGGCTGGATTGAATCTTAGCAGTCTCTTTGAAAGAAACTTGCACTTTAGCAAGTTTTGCAGTAGCGTATCTTAGTAGATCTGACTGTGGGAAAAGATGCACAGTGGATCTTGCCACTTTTACAGATTAACAAGCCACCATCATTGTTTTCATTTCCTAAAAGTAGGAAATTAAAACACCTAATTTTCATTTATGCTTGCTTCTATATCACTCTGGCTATAAAGGGACCTGAAAGTGGGAATATTTTCTTGTGTCAGAGCAATATAAATAGATTTTATGCAAATCATATCCCCTACCTAGTATCTTATTTTCTTGCTTTAAGTGGCTCTAGGTTGACTTCTCTGAGAACACTATAAGTCTTCAAAATACAAACTAGAGTGTTTTTTTATTTAAAAAATTACACATTTTCCATTATAGCTTCCAAAGAACATGTGAGTGGTACCTCCTAAAGCACTAATCTTGTTGAAAAGTGAATGAAGCAGTTGGATTATAACTTGCTTTCTACAAAGGGTGAGCAACTTTGCCATAAAAAGACATTTTGCTGGCTCATAGGCTCCAATTCCCTAAATTTATTACCTTTCAACATTTAGTAGAGGAACCTGGAGATCAAATTTTTCTTAAAATAAATCAGGGTAGGGAATTGAAGGAAAAGTGGAGAAATTCAAGTTTGCCTGAATTGGCAAGTTAATTATATCATTTTCATTGATGCTTAAGATGATATTAATTGCTGACATCAATAACGATACAAAGCCAGCTATCTATCTTTTCTTATGATCTGAAGGATGACTGTAAACCATCTATCTCAACACAGTCTCTTACAAACTGTCTTGCCCAGCAGGGCATGAAAAATGGTTTGCGTGAATTCTGAAATACTTTCAAAGGATGATAAATTCAGAACCATGTCAGAAAAAGACATATAGAAGGACTAGTAAGTGCAAGTGAGTTTTATTGTGTCCTAGGAAGTTTCAGGCTTTTAAAATGCTGTGTCGTTAGCAAGCATACAGCACTCCAGTGCCTAAAATGACAGCAGCATTTCATAATGCAGATAATTTAATGCACATACGGGTTTGCATCTGCAGTAGCAATGTTGGTTTATGCAAAACTGAATGGGTGAATTGAATTCCAGCAGAATGCACGTTCTCACGGCAGACAAAGTAAAACATGAATATACAGAAGGTGATTCACACATACAGCGCAGGGTCAAATTCTGTGTCATTCCAGAGTTCGGAAAGAAGGTCAAGGAGCCATTAATATTATGAAAATAATGCTTAAATGCACTGTAAGTGTTAGAAATGTTAGAAAGACTTGGTGCTGGCCCTTTCCACAGTCATGAGTCTTAGGTACCTAACAGTGGTAGTGTCCTGTCAGTTATGCATACGGTGGCATCTATAAAGGTTTGTGACTGAGCTGGTATTTCAGCACAGTTTGTAATGATTCTGTGCATACTGTCCAGCAGTCAAATGAACAGCTTCATTGGTTGTGCTGTGTACAATTCTGATTTAAGAAGGAGGTAGCAAGTACAATCCTGAGATGTATAGGTTGCACACTTGCTGTAGCGCGAGGTCCAACCTGTGATTTTCAGGGTCTTCAGGGTCTTGCAGGAGGAACATAAGCAGAGGAGACACAGTCAAATCCTATCAATTTTTTTTGCGCTAATGTGTCATTTTTTCTCTTGCCAAGTAAATATGTAAAAGTATTTGCTCTGTACTCAATGTGTCTGCTCCCTCTATATGTTCAGAGTCATATATAAGTAATTCAGTAGAAACCAGCACACTTCTGGTGATTAATAATTCATAAGCCTCATACCTCTTTAATCTACCAGTTATGATATGGATTCTGTTTTTTCTTGCGTTTGCTGAGCAACAGTCATCTGCACAACTATGTGGATCTTGCTAAAGACCATCAAAACTTGAGGGTGCAGGTGTAACTTAGTCCATACAGTTTGCATACAGGTGGTGATGTGAGGCATGAGAAGGGCAGAACTCACCTTGGCACTTGGTGCATTTGGAGGTATGAAGAGTAAACATTTTTGCAAGAGACGTGAGCAGTTAGTGATCACTTTGGGATAATAAACTTGGAACCCATGCTGTTGTTTCACTGTGCTTCTGTTTTGGGGAACTACTGTAGGCCAGAGCAAGGAAGAGATAGCACTTTGCAGCCAGCTGTCGTAAGGCCATGTGGAACTGTGCACAGCTGCTGTGATCTGGAATTGGAAAGGCTGGTTTGTAAGAGCACACCAGGCATTGGCAAAGAACCGCCTTCTCCTTAGCAGCGTGTTTTCTGTATGCAGTGCTTCCCACTAGCCTGGATTGACTTTGAAGCGTGGGGATAAGTCTCTGGACTAGGCTAAGATGAAGGGAAAAGCTCTGGATACTGAACTGCTAAAAAGAAGCAGTCTGTGTTCTAGAATCTGGGTTAGATTTTGTGAAGGAAGAACCACAAAAATCAACAACATCTATGTTTCTTGAGCAGTAAAAATTGCTCTGCGTTTTTACTGGCTAGAGCCTATTTGACTTCCTCCTAGACAGTATCATTTTGCCTAGTAAGCACATAATATGTAGATAGTACAGGATATTCTTTTAAAATAATTTCTTATTTTACTGGAAATATTAATGCCTTGCTATAAAGAAGAACATCAAATAAATTTTAAACTGCTCCCTAAAATGCCTTTCTTCATTACTTTATTCTAATTAGATACTTTTTTACATGAGAGGTTTTGACGAAGTATTATGGATACAAGTGGAAATAAAACCTGTAGCTGAAGTCCTTAGCCCAGACATAATTCAAAGCAACATATATAGTTGTTGTGATGTGTTAGTGTTGCTAATTTCCCAGAAAAGATTATAGGTAAAAAATTGTGTGGTATATGATTCAAAGTTACCTTTCTTAAATAATGTCATGATGCAGAGAAAATTTGTATTGGATGACCTTTGAAGTCAAGTTTAAAATAATAATATGATCCTGTTTTTCTTTTGACAGAGTATCAAGAAGAAAAACACGAGTAAACAAGAGATGAGCACATACCTGCGATTCATAGTCTCTCGTATGAAGGAGCGGGTGAGTCTGAAACAGGGAAGTTGATCGAAGTGTTGGGTTGCACTATAGAAGATGCATTACTAGTGGCCATGTGTGACTGTGCAGGGAGGAGGGCTACAAGAGGGTGTCATTTTATTTACGCTGTCATATTTCAACGTACACTTATCAGGTCTTATTGCTCGAATTAGTATCATTCTGGCAGGAGTGGTTTATGTCATGGGCCTGTGACTCCTCTGAAATGGATATTTTTGAGGTTTGAGACACATGTAGCCTGTCAGACCGGATCCAGTTTTGCCCTGTGTATTCCCCACCTGAAATATTCCAAACTATTGTATTTTTTAAATCTTTTATTTATGTTTTAAGCAGATTCTAAATACAATAACTTATGCTGTCTCATGGTCCTTTCAGGCTATAGATCTAAACAAGAAAGGGAAGGACAACAAACACCCAATGTATAGAAGGCTGGTGCACTCAGCTGTTGATGTTCCTACTATACAGGAGGTAGAGTGACTTGCTTTCTAACTTCCACACTGTTTATGGTGTCTTTTAACAATGAAGATAAAGCTTAAGGACTAAAGCACTAATCCTGTTTAATTCTTCTTGTGATCGGTATTTCAGAATTGTATCCAGCATTGGATAGGGGAGCTTCCTCATAAATAGATAACCGAGTAAAACCATTTTGAGTGGTGCCTAGTTTTTAAACACAGAGTATCCTCAATTTGTTTTGTACTGGGGTTTTACTAGGAGCTGTAGGTAGCTGAAATCTTTAGAGAAGGTACTCTTTATCTAAGTCACTGAATATGGACTTGAGTGCCTATGTTGGTATATCTGGCCCAATGGTTTTGACCATATTCCAGTTTTAGTCATTATGCCCTTGCGTAGGTGTCAACTTTATAAACATCTAAATGATTCATAAAGAACCAATCATTTTGTTGATCATGAAAAAACAAGACTCACTCAAAACATGTTTTGCATTAATTGTTCCAAAAATTAAGTATTAGTAAATACGTTGTCCTTTTTTTCTGAACCAAAAGTCTGCCCATGACTCATGTAAACCAACTGCACATGATCAAAATGAACAGCATATTCATCCTTATTCGTTGCTGCAACTGGATTACTATGCAGTGCCATAGTATATCTTGCCCTTTACAACCCAGAAGTGAAAAGCCTTTGCTTTATTATTGCTATTGAAACACGTGGATAAACGATAGCTTCGCTGACAGTTCTGGAGACCAACACTGCTGGCTGGCTTGAAGTACTGGCGACACTGTTTGAGCCTGAAAATAGGTCAAGAAGCTTTCCTTTCACTGTCACCTTCACCTGCTTCCACAGAAGGTCTTTTGACCCTGATGACATCCTAGAAACTGATGATGTTTTGTTAGATGATCGGAATTCTCATAGGTGTTCTTCACAGGGCACAACTGAAAATGCTGCATCCCTTAGCAGACAAAAGACCATACTAGGAAAACGAACTGCAAGTCAAGTTTGTTACGAGTTTGGAAGACTAAGACAATCAACCTCCATCAGAAAACACTGACTGTCAAGTGAAGATCCTGGAAGTATAAAGGCAGTCAACACTGATTTGAAACTAGCTGGTATTTTAAGGCACAAAATCTTCACCTCAGGGAATATATTTTAATTTGAACAAGTGTTCTGAGCCATACCTTTATGACAAAGCTACTCCAGATTCACCCTGTTATAACCAAGAGAATATTTTTTTGTAACTTGGTCACATATCTAAGCACCTGTTTTACTTCTGGGCGTTTCATAGAGGGACCAGTGCAACCAATGTTCAGGTACTAGCAAACCATGTCAAAGAGTTGTAAGTATTCCTTCTGTGTGCAGGAAAGGCAGTGTCTGATCTGTGTTGCATAATGCAGATTTCTGTGAAAGCTTCTCTGCATTAAACAGGTGCAGCACTTTCAAAGTTTTTTTCACAGTCCTGTGTTTTCTTTTGTGTAGAAAGTAAATGAAGGGAAGTACAGGAGTTACGAGGAGTTCAAAGCAGATGCTCAGCTGCTTCTACACAACACAGTGATTTTCTATGGAGGTAAGATACTACGCTTATCACTTGCTTTCTTTGATTTATCTTTATCTGTAGGAAACTCACAAGTTCAGGATTGAATTTGGTATCAGGTAATCTTAAATGTGGATGAGGTCATTTGAGAGCCCTTAAAAATCAAAGTAAGCTGCAAGAGGACTTTGTAGGGTCTTTTTTGCCCCACCTACTACACAACTATTTCCATCCTCTCTGACTAAACCTGTCAGTAGAAATTTACTCCTTTGCCATGTCTGCTTCTGCAGCCTAAGTCATAAGTCAGTCTATACTGCAGATTTCTGCCAGTATATATATGTTGTTTTACAGTGGAAAGAGATCTGATCTCTGATGGGCTGTGTCAGCAGAAACATGTACTATAGACACGTATTTTTCACTTGTGGGCAATATCTGCTATATTACGACAGCAAATATAGCTACATCCAGACTAGAAATGTCCTGGTGGTGCAGTGTGTGGAGGCACAGCCATCAGAGAAGCTGCCAGCCACTGGGAAGGTAATAGGTGACTGATACGGTGGGATAGTCTGATGGCAAGTGGAGAAATACCACCACTGTGTCCAGAAGCTATAGCCAGGTCCTGTAACAAGGTTCTCCAGAGCCATCACTTCAGGAAGGATGTGATTCTCCCCTGCAAACACAGCCCACATCAGGGAAACTGGGAGGAGGGTGGGATCAGTCTATTTGCAGCAACAGGAGATCCACACTGTCCTTGGTAGGAAGAGAAGAGAATGTGCTAATAGAGAAATGCACGGCTGTAAAGGGAAGCACATAGTGATAAATAGTCTGTGAAGCATTGCTCTGAGAAGAAATACTTCTGTGATTGTACCTGTGTTCCTGTCAAGTGGTGATAGCAGAGAGCCGTGTTTTAGGACAATCAGGGTGTGTCATTAAGACAGTAGCGAAGAAAGAAACTGGATCCATGCTAAGAGCAATTCTGTCTCCCTGCTGCTGCTCCTCAGATGCGTACTTGTAGTGTTCAGTTTAAAAGCTCCCAACGGTATTTTTGCATATAAATATGAAACAGAAAACAAATATAGAACTGATCATTAGAAAATTTTAAGTGGAAGGGTTACCCAAGTGACTAAATTATGTTTTGTGTTCTCAAGAAAGACAAATATAGCATGAAAGTCATAGCATTGACAGCTGCAAATCTTTGTGAGCACTGTGATCATACTGTGATTGTTCATACCATTTATTTTTAATTTATAGCGGACAGTGAACAAGCTGATATAGCAAGGATGCTTTACAAAGACACGTGTCATGAAGTAAGTAGTACCAAGTAACCAAGTTACGGATATTTGATTTTCATTTCAGAATCTAAGAAAATTTATTCTTCATATTACAACAATAGCAGGGGTGTGAAGTTTGTTACATTTTTTCCCCTAACTTTCTAACAGCAGCTTCAGAATTCCTTTTTTTTTTTTTCTTTTTGCAACTAGACTATCATTTCAAAAATACCAGTATTCAAATTTTAGTTTTGAAAATACTCTAATAATACATAGTTGGCCTAGAAATAATTGTACTTACTAGTAAATATATTGAACCTGAGGTGAGATTCCTACCAAATTCTGTAATTGGCATTGAAACATTTCTAAACATTCAGAGGAGACCAAAAAATAAAACTAGGGGAGCTGTCACGCTTTCTCCATTTGTATAGTTGAATTACTTCTTTCAGAATGTAAATATCATTAAATATTTGATGAATTTAAGGAGCTATTCTTTGCACTTTAGCTATAATAAATCATTAAGGTGTATATTAGTCTCTTCCCACTGCCTGTTTTTTTTAGAATATGAATTATATTTCTGCAGCTTGTCTTTCATCCACTCTCAGCTCACCTCAGTTTCACACCTAGTTTTTACAGACGGAAGTAACTCCACCAAATTAGCAAGCAGGGCTGAAAAATTTTACTATTTAAGAGATAGGGATACTACTGAAGTCACACAAATAGGATTTTTTGGGCTTATTTACCTTTTTTTGTTTTTCAGCTGGATGAACTGCAGCTTTGCAAGAACTGTTTCTATTTGTCAAATGCGCGACCTGACAATTGGTTCTGCTATCCTTGTGTATGTTGCTGACACAGACTTTTATTTGTTTGCTTTTCTGTATGAAAGCCTGCAGTTTTGGTGTCATTAATGCATTGAATATTCCATTTCAGAAGGCTTGTTTCAAAAGCTTGGTTAAGACTCTGTAAGCCTAGATATTTTACACAAGTGAAATGTTGATTGAAGTTCAAAGCTGTAACAATATAGGTTGTAAAACTTGGTTATCAGCCAGTTACAATGGTTTCACAAGAAAATAAGGAGCTTACAGAACTAAAACTTTGCTCCTGGATGAAGCTATAAAGACAAGTTTAATTTTTGGGCTGCTTAAGATCTGTTTTCAATAGACAGTTACACCCTTTGCAGACTTTGTATTTTTTCTACTTTGATCCAAGCAATACGTCTAACAGGGAAATGCATATTGTAGGAAGATAAAAATGAAAATAGCACTACATAAACAGCAACCATGTTCTTAAGATACTAGTGTAGTATTACAGCAAAATATTTGTGGGAGATATCAGTATAATACTTCATATCCAATAATAAATGCAACATTTTTTCCAGATACCTAATCATGAGTTGGTTTGGGCCAAAATGAAAGGCTTTGGGTTTTGGCCAGCTAAAGTCATGCAGAAAGAGGACAATCAAGTTGATGTTCGCTTTTTTGGCCATCATCACCAAAGGTAATTTATTAATTCCATGTGCTGCTTTTTACAAATGATACTTAAAAGAATTTATCTCATCTATCATGTTGTAAATCCTGGCTCAGCTAGTTGCCAACATTAGAAAGACTGAGTACTTTGCCATAATTGTTTCAGAAAATGTAAAGCGCAGTCTAACACATCCAAAGTTGCCAAATGGCTCAGAGATTCCCTTTCCACAGTTGCCATAGGGATGTTACTTAATGCCATTTTAATTAAAGAAAGGAAGTGAACTTCCAACTGTTTCTTCAAATCAGTAGCAGCCTGCTAATCCAGGCCAAGGTAAAAATTGGACAAAAATGTACTCTTACTACCAGTAGTATTGACTTTGTGCAATTTTCTCTTCTGAGCAGGCACATTGCAATTTTGTGTTTTGGTAACATAATATACATCACAAATGTTTCTGTCTTACTGCTAGAACACAGAGAGCTCCTGCTGTGAGCCAGTTGGCAATTTCAGAGAATAACTCTTTACTTTGGAAACTTCACTTTTAGAGATCAGCTTTTACTTCTGTCTCCAGTTGTTTGTTCAGCGTTTGGGGAGGCACATGGTTGTTACTACAGTGGATTTTTTTCTCTGTTGGACTTATATGCCTATAATGTGAGCAGAGGAGACATTTGCAAAGTAATTCATGATTGTTGGGAAGGGGGTCTATTTTGGTGCATCCCAAAAGGGCCTAGACAGTTCAGTAACAGTGTTGTATAAGGCTGTTTATTTAAGTTGCTTTTAGTGTAACTAGTGCAGTATATAACATGGTTTTATTTGTTACATGAACTACCAAGATTTTCTAATAGGCATAAAGTGGGTGAAGGATTTTTATTTGTGTCTCAATCACAGAATCTATTTGCAAATACAGTTTGTCTTATGAGTAGTTTTGACATTAAGTTCGCACAGCTTCATACTGTTTAATAAAGTAACATGGCACTTGCGGGATAAGGTGCTTGCAACTTCTTAAACATGCTGATCGAAAAGGCAAAATACATTTTACTGGAGTGCCATTGCTTAGTTACTGTGCTGGATTTGGACAAAAGGCCAAATTCCTGGTTGATGTAAATTAGCGTTGTTTCTTTGACTTCACTGAAATGCAATTTGTATTGCAAGATCTGAGAATCTGTCCACAGACATTTAATTTGTTAGTATTTAATCTGCTATGTAGATGTGCATGGCAGTGACTCTTTTTCTTTAATGTCCGATGTTGCTTGGTATAACCTTTTAAAATGTCAAGCACTGCCCATGGAAGTCTATGAGGATTCTGAAAATATTTAAGAGGACAAAGTACCTCTGGAACCAAGTCACTGGCATGAATTCGGTCCAAAAGAGCATGACAGTCCCCATGTGAGTTCAGTCCTGATAGAGGTCCAAACTACAAAATGTCGCTCTTCAAGGTCGTCATTTGGTACGTTCCTTGACAGCTTTAGCAAAGAGGTCGAAGGCTAAATTGGATTAGCATATGAGCCTTCAGTACAGATGTGTCTGACTCGGAGCGTTTAGCGAGGAAGCAGGCGGAAGGTGTGACTGCTGGTGGTGCTGGGGGGAGGTTTGTGGCTCACCAAAAATGAAACAGACTTGCAGCTGTAGCATCCACAGCTAACAAGTGCTTATAGTAACACAAATGTCTAGTGGTGTGCAGTCTTATTTTATTAAAAATGTGTTGAATATACAAAAATTCTGAGTAAAAAGGAATTGTCAGTGATTGGCCACTGTGAGAAACTGCTTCTGAAGTCAGTTTCTCACATCACGATCCTTCATCTGTATTTAATGTTTCCGAACCTGTCTGTGCTGTGTATTCAAAAGGGCCTGGATCCCCTCTGAAAACATTCAAGATATCACAGTTAACATCCATCGGCTGCACGTGAAACGCAGTATGGGGTGGAAGAAGGCCTGTGACGAGCTGGAACTGCACCAGCGTTTTCTTCGTGAGGGGAGATTCTGGAAATCAAAGAATGAGGATAAAGGGGAAGAGGAGGCAGAGTCGAGTATCTCTTCCACCAGCAATGAGCAGGTGAGTGCTGCCACAATGTTAGCAATCAGAGCAATTTATAAACGTTAGAAAGATTACATATTTTTGATTGGTCTGCTATTAAATTAGCCTTGTGCTCTGTCTACAGTTTTGTGGTGACAAGAAGAGGGTTCAAAGACTTGTTTTCCCTATGTTTTGTAGCTCAGTAAAAGCAAGAATATAGGGGTTTCCTCTTTCCTCGGTTTATTGGATGACCTCTGGGAAGTTTCAAAATGTTTGTCACCTATAGCACCTTGATGAGACAGACCGAGATTTCTAAAGTTAAATAGGAATGTTCAAGTTAAATGTCATGGATATCAGATAGACTGCAACACTGCTTTCTTGGACTCCCATCAAGGGACAGCCCTGTAGCTGTTCAGCCTTGTCACAGCTGGAGCATGTTCGCTTTGGACAGTATTCTACATTACAGATCCCTGAGTGACACCAACCATGACATTTTCAGCAAGTCCAACTGAAGTTAGGTTGAAATGTTGCGCTTGAGAATCATGTGACCAGCAACTGATTAAAGTAATGAAAAATAATTGTGCGAAACAAGAAAAATTATATTGCTTTAACAAAAGTGAAAAGCACAAAGGGCCAAGATAAAAAACTTTGCATTGCCATATGGAAATTCCCTTATCACAACTGAACCTTGCTAGTCATTCATTGTCCAAGAGGGTGTTATATATTCACTGTTACTGACTTGGCCATAAGATTTTCATAGGTTGCAGGATGCTTCTCTGTAGTTTTGGCAGCCTTTTCCCTGACAACATCTTTCTTCATTTAAAACCACTGTGCTCTTTCTAAGCCTGTGTTTTTAAAAACCAGTGTGTTTTGACCCTCTTCCTTTGCCCTTCTGTCAAACAGGTCTGCCATCTAATTTGTAGCTAAGAATTCAAGCTTATAAAACTGGATGTTGCATTAAGGAGATGCTGCTTATTAAAGTGGTGTTAGGTATTTTTAGCCTGGTTTGCTCAGCTAACCCCTTGTAGTCCTTTATTTAATGTTGTGTGTGCAGTCTTGCAACAGTGTATGCTGAAGCAGGAAAACAGTCACACATAGCGTTTATGAAAGATAACAGTGGTATTTTCCCAGTTTTTCAGAAGTATCAGTCATAGGGTTTGAAGTGTTCATTTGCAGATTTTCTGTTCCACCCCAATTGCTCATCCTTCACCTGGTTAGTGCTTATACCTGCTTCACTGGTTTCCCAGATGCAGGAACCTAAGAGCAGCTGTCAAACTTCATGCTCTGCAGTAATCTGCAAAACTCTGTCACTAACACAAGCTAGTGCTGGATGCTTCAAAGACAGGAGTAAGAACTTTTCAGTAAGCCATATACCATCCACTTTGATCTCACCCTTGTTTCTGTTGGTGGAGATTGACTTTTAGTCTAAAGCATGAAGTTTTGTACCCCTCCAAGCATACAGTTATAATGAATTATAGCAAGTCTATAATGTTACCATCTATATATATATATGTACATTTTCTTTATAATTATTGCTGTTTTCTGGCTTCCAGCAAGATCTGTTGCCTTTTTATGGCTCACTGATATCTGAATATTCCAGAATACAAGTGTTTGAACTTGTTTGTGAAATGAAGAAAAGAATGGTTAAGAGTATTTTAGCAAATACATATTGAACGTTAGAACTTGTTTGTGAATTTTATTTCTTCATGCAATCATAGTTACCAGTAATATGGAAAGTTTATTGTATGCACTCTTCATTTAAGACAGTATTTAACTTTATATTTGCTAAATTAAATAATTGCAGATAACCGTAAATAAAAGGTACATCAGAGATGTTACAATTAATGCTACTTATATGACATGGGGTTTGGACTGATTCAATACACTTTTCTTAATGTTCACAGCTGAAGGTTACTCAGGAACCAAGAGCAAAGAAAGGACGACGTAACCAGAGTATGGAACTGAAGAAAGAAGTAAGTTACCTCAATTACCATGTTTGTAGAGATAGCAGAGTACAAGAAGGCTGAAATTTTAATAGACACCCCTTCAATGTCTTGTCACCTTTCACTGATTTTACAGTATTAATTAGGGAAGTTCCAGCCCCATAGCTTGGTCTTCCTTGCTAACAAACATAGTTATACCTCCCACATGCAAGGCACTGGTGTCATCGTGGTAATATTCTGTATCATGAATAAGTCAACAGTCAGCTTACAACTTTTGCTTTGGCAGGAACGAGAAAGTATTTTGCACCATCAAGAAAATTCAGTTTATGAAGTGTCATATCCACCTTTTTCCATGGAATTTCCTTGTTTATCCAGCTTGCACACTGAATGATCATGTAACCGAAGGACTGTATTATGATGCTTGTACACAAGGGGGCAGTTACTAAGACAGCCATAAATCTCCTATTTCCTAACTTTTGAGTACTTCTTCCTGGCTTTGTTTCAGCTGCATCTTGAACACTAGGAAAAGTTGCATGTATGCAATCCTCTGAAGAGGACTTGTGACTCCATTATGGAGGAGGGTTCAGGTGTGTGGGATGGCCTTGGTGCCTGAAATACAGGCAATTGCCAGTCCACATATCTGGACACCTGCCTGCCCATTGTATCTGATGCTGCAGGAGGCACCTTCATCGACGGAGACATTGATACGCAGTTTGTGCTCCCTGAGGCACAAACTGTATTTGAGTGCAGGATAGGGAGACTGCAGTTGAGAATGTCTCATCATTTTTACCGTGTTTTCTGTCAAGCAAATGCTTTAATTTGCTTCATACGTATGTCTTAATGTTTGCCATCTTAGGTCTGCTTATATTTGATCCAGAAGTCAATCACAGTGACCTATTAGAGAGTAACTGCAAAAGGGAATACACGGTCAGACTTTCGGTTGCTGTGAGCAGTGCCCCATCACACAGACAGGCACAAAGTCCACTCCTGAGCAAGTCTGGTGTTACAAGGACACTGTACGCTGTCAAATGGGCTTTAAAAAATTTAAGTTAAAAAACCCCAAATAATGTCCATCTGTGTCTTCAGACACTTCAGATGTCAGTAAGAGCTTGCAGGGATATTATTTCTCTGTTCTAAAGAGCAGGAGCAATTGGTGTTACAGTGTAATAACATAGGCAGCTAAATTCAGAACAGTACACTGCAGCACCTATGATTTCTTTCTTGATAATTATGTAATTACGGAAAGCTTCTGTGGTCATCCAAGACTAGTTCCATATTAGTGGAAACAAAACTTAGATGCTCATTAGCCTTTCATCTTCAAAGCACCTTTGAAGTACTAATCAATCTTTGCAGCAGTTCTATGAAATCAGTGGAGTAGTACAGATTCCAGTGGAGTCTTTTGGGCCAGAGGAAGCCCAGAGTTTGCCAAAAAAATTCAGGCACCTTGGCCACACAGCTACAGTCTCTTCAGGGAGAATGGTAGGGGGGAAGCTCTACAGCAGAATTCAGTAATTCCAAGGGATCTGCAGTAATTCTGCACAGCCTCTTCTATGTAGTACTTTTTGGGAAGCGAGGCTGGTGAGTGTGGCATATGTGCGCATTGATGCCATGCGTGTGCTTCCTTCTGGAGAGCTCCTAGCTGAAGTCAGAAAATCTCGACCAAAGACCCTACCCACTGTCATGCTCGTTCTCCTCAGGGATCCCACATCCCATCATCACTGAAGGTCTTCAACAGACACCTTTTACATTAATTGCACTGGCATTAGTCATGTAACACTTCCTCCAGGGGGAACTGAGAGTTCACTTGTTCTATTTTGATATCTGGGTTTACGAGTTTGTTCTTCTCTGTAGGAGCCAGAACCTGAAACTGAAGCAGTAAGTTCAAGCCAGGAAATTCCCACAATGCCTCAGCCCATTGAAAAAGTTTCAGTCTCAACTCAGACCAAGAAGTTAAGTGCCTCTTCTCCAAAAATGCTGCATCGGAGCACCCAGACAAGTAATGATGGAGTGTGTCAGAACATGTGCCATGACAAATACACCAAAATCTTTAATGATTTCAAGGACAGGATGAAAGCTGATCACAAAAGAGAAACTGAGAGAGTTGTGCGAGAGGCAGTAGAAAAGGTAACACTTGTCAAACACCACCTACACTCTGGTTTGAGGAGAGGAGGAGTGTGGATTTTTTTTTCAAATTCATTTCTATTTTTGTAACATCCATCCTTAAGAAAATGAATAAAAAGCATTTTCTAAAGAGACCACCTAAAAAATAGTCTTTATTATTGCTTTTTAGACCATTTATATACTGACAGACCTTAATTTAAACAGAAAGCTCCTGCTTTTGTGATTCTTGTCCAGTGAAATTGGTTTGTGATCCAAAAACGAAAGTAATTGTTCATTCATGAGTATCCCTTTCCAAAGCCTTTTTCTCCATTGTCAGTGTGATTGTAAACAATGGCATTGTTTAAATGCTATTCATAAAGAATTCTTCTTTTGTCAGTCTTCTGACCTAAACATTGAATAGATTCACTGACATTTGTCTGATATCTAATTAAAATTCACTATCGAAGCCTGACCTGGTCACCTTTCACTGGAGAGGGCAGGACAATTTAGAGGGTGATTTCTCTGACCTCTTTTAAATACTTGTCTTAAAATGAGTTCCCTTCTGAATGAAGGACTATGGAATGAACCTAGAGAGTTTAAATGTTAATTCTGTAGGATTAGGATACCAAACTTTCAGATACCTGAGCAAGGACAAAGGAATCCCACTGACAATGAATACTAAAAGGTATCTCTCACTGAACTGAGGGATGTCCTCTCTTGTATTTTCCATCGTGCCCTTGCAGTAGATTTATATGCAGTTGTAGATTCAGAAAAGAAAAACTTTGTCTAAGATGAATTCATAAATTTGTAAACTGATCGTTGACATAATATACATGGAAGCTTTTCAGCTGGTTTTGTAGATGCCTAGCAGAATAGAAATACAGTGACATTTTTATTTTGAACATTTCTTATGAGATGGAAGTTTTGTTATAACTCTAAAGGAGATAACTTCTTGTTTTCTAAACTGGAGAAATTTCTATGTGACCTCCACCCACATCAGTAATAGAGGTTTAAAGAGTGGAGGTCTAAAGAAGACACTTTTATTCCAATAGCTGTCCGTTGACTTGTTTTGCTGACTTTCTTATGGCAGCTGCGTACAGAGATGGAAGAAGAGAAAAGGCAGGCTGTAAATAAAGCTGTGGCCAACGCACAAGGAGAGATGGACAGAAAATGTAAGCAGGTAAAGGAGAAGTGCAAAGAAGAATTTTTAGAAGAAATTAAGAAGCTAGCAGGCCAGCACAAGCAGCTGATTTCCCAGACCAAGAAGAAGCAGTGGGTAAGTGTCAAAAATGTATTACTAAGCAGAAACGTATAGTGCATTCTGTGGGCCAATTGAAGGTTCGTTCTTCCTTACTTCTAACTGCACTGCTCTTTCACTGGTCTTTCAGCTTTAAGGTTTCCCCCTTCATATTATTGCTTTCAAATTTTCTGAACCGCCAAATTTCAATTGGACGTTCTGATTACTTTCCCTCTTAATTATGTAGTGTTAACATCGTCGTCTTCTTGAGTCCAATCAGATGTTAGCATCAACATATTTTTTTCTAAATGCAGTTTTACCCCATATAAGACATGTTTTGCATTGTGTTCATAGCCCTTTGATCTCAAGGCCCCAGAGGGTACTACACCTGGCTGCATCAATTTGGATTCCCCTGCTAATAATGCTGGTAGTGATACCCTTTTGGCCTTTTCCTCTCCTAGCTTTTTCTGCAGCTCTTTCATGTTCTTTTGTATGTAAGACGTGACTTTTTGAAATACATTTCTCTCCCTTGTTCAGTCCTTAAGCCCAAATCTGCAGCATTGCCTACAGAAAACACGTTTGCATGCCCTTTAGAAAAGTGAAAACAGACCTCTAATTTGCCATCCTATTACAGGCTGCAAACTTTTCCCTGGTTTTGTTTGTGTCTTGCGTTTTCTTCTCAAGTCAGAAGCGTGTGCTTCCACATGGCTGTACAGCATCTGCTCAGACATTGCAAGGACTGTAGTACTGTGCTGCTAGCCTGTAACACAGTACAGGTGGAAACCGTTAGGCTGAGGGGCAGTGCGCCTGGAACACACACACGCTTTGCTATTTCTTTGCTAATTTTCATAGAACACGGAAATTAAAGCCGTCGTTCGGGAAATCACACTGCACTGTAGTAGTAGCTGTCTATGACATGCAGGAGGGTGGCTACGAGATTTGCTGCTCTCCTGAGCTCTGACATTGCCAGATGTGGCTGAGAAGCCTGCGGTGCCTTGCCACAAGATGGCACGCTGGCCTGAGCCACGGGGGACCTGTCCCACGGCCACGATGCCGCCTGCCTGGGGAAGGCCAGCCCTGGCTCCCTGCCGCAGCTCCTGTTCGTCTTCCAGGCCAAAGGGCTGTTTGTTTATGTTCAGCCTCATTAGTCCTTGTTCTTACAGATGAAACGGTGGTCCCTGCAGAGAAAACTGCTCTGTGGGAGAGTGCAATAAATACGAAGGCGAGACAATCGGTTGCTGACTACCACAGTTAGGAGTTTGGGTATGCTTAAAGAGAAGAATGATCTCAAATGCTAGAGCTCCTGTATAGTCTTAATTTCTGTTCCGGGTAGAGATTTTAGTGTGGGTGTTACTATACTGCAGTGCTTGGGTCTCTGTCAAGTAGAAAATTCCTCCCTGTCTACCTGTCTCTGCAGACCAGAGAAGTTATTTAGGTCTCCGACTTGATCAGGTTACTGTGTTTAATGCATCACCACCTGCTGGTGCCTGCATGCGTGCTTTTGCCTGTGGCACTTGAGAGGGAAATTGAATCGCCTTTGCCCGCTATAGGACAGCGCCAAATGAGCTCTCTTCTGTCAAAACTTAAGAGTGGCGCATGTCAGCTGTTGCCACCATTCAGCTGATAGGCAGTAGTCAATCACTGTAACTTGATTGTGAGTCAGGACTCTTAGCTATAGCTACTTTTTGGTGTTTTTGAAGGCAGAATTTATGAAAGAGGCTCCTGAGACTTACTTTCATCTGCCTCAATGTGCCTTTGCCACATCCTTTAGCCTGATCAGAGAGCGCCCCGGTACCACATCACTGCATCTTAAGATCATGTGCATAAAGCCTCTTTTCAAGCAAAACAGTTACAAATATAAAGAGTATTTGACAGTCTTGCCTCTTTCTGTGGCCCTAGAACTATCTGTCAATCACCACCTTAAATGAAGGCATCATACAGGCAGCTGATTTGCATGTGGTAAGGGAGGGAGGGTAAGGATAAACACCTTTGCATTCGAGCTGATGGATCTACCTGCCAACACACAGCCTCAGGCAGCTAGAGTTGGTCCAATTACAGAGCTCCCCAGTGATTTTTCCTTGGGTGGTACTAATGACGGTCCCTGGTGTGTAGTACCGCTCTTGCATGCTGCTATTATGATGATACCTCTTTACCAAAATCTCATGTAATTAACAAACATACTAAATGAGTTTTGGTGGCTTTGCTTTTTAATTAGAAGCAGAGACCTCTGGTTTTGCATAATGCAGATGTCTAGGCTTGGAGAATACAGCTGCTGTTATTCACACTGTATTTGTCATCTTCTCCAACCTAAAAAAGAAAAATAATCCAGTGAGGGTGAAGAGATTGTTTTACTGGTGGTGTACAGGCATACGCGAAGATGCGCTCCCAGCCCTTCAGGAGCCTAAGACATAGTTAAAGAATGTTTTCGTTTGCTCTAACCAGTCACAGTCCCCTTGGCTTAATCAAGTTTTACTTTTATACCCCCCAAGAAACTGGATTTAATACAGATACCTCAAGTGAATAGCAAACAAAAGGAAGAAATGGGAAGGCAGGGATAACAATCATGAGATTATGCAGTTTGATGGCCTCCAGAATACAGGCTGGAGTGCTAGTCTTGACAATGTTTCTTTTTTTAATTTCTCCCAGTTCTTTTATTTGCATATAAGCCTCATTTAAATTGGTGTATAGTTCACTTTAACAGATAATTTTAATTTCTGTCTCTTTCAATTATATTTACAAGTATATTTATTCTAACTTGCAGCAGCTTGATTTTAAGTGAATGACCGTTGTTGGTGATGCGTAGTGTCTGAAGCAGAAACCCAAGTGATTGATAATGTTTAGAAAGAGGAAAACACAAAGAAGAGACGAGGCCTGAGGCCAGCTGGCATTTTGCCTTCTCTGCCACATGTGCTGGTACCAGCTTAGATGACACTATTTTCCTTTTGTAAGTGGAGATTTGCATCCCACACTTATGGCCAGCGTATGCAAAGGGAAGTGCAGCACCCACAGATCAGTTATTCTCTCCTGTCTTAGCTTTTTTTGAGCTCTCCAAGCAAGCAGATGTGAAGCTGGTCTCTGGGCTGAGGCCCATGCTGTATGTAATGGAGAGACACAGCTGTTCCCTGCACCTTTCCAGCGGATGATCCTAATGGTTCCCACAGGCTTACGGGGAGCCAGCAACATGAAAAACCAGGAAAACAGCTCTCGAGAGGACACTTGTTTGCAGACATTTCTACAAATAAACTTCCCTGGAGCTAAGTTATAAAAGTAAAAAGGAGAGGTTCCCTTCCCATGCAGCTAAGGCAGTCTCTTTATCGCTGATGAAAATAAAGGTACCAGTTTAGCCAATGTAAATGTGGGCTTTCTTGGATCTGTCTTTTAGTAGTGTGTAGGGTTGTTGTTTTTTTGTTTTGTTTTAAGGCAGTTTGTTTTGTTTTCTCTGTAATTCTCTGTTTTATTAACAATGCTGTAGCTAGGCAGGAACATAAAAACTAAATTGTGTGTTATTCTGTGGTTTGATAGCACCCTGCACAGACTGTGTCATATCCCTCCCTCTGTTCCCCATCATGCAATAAGCATTTCAGACTGGATTTGTAAAGATATTCTCTGATTTTGAGCAGTCCAAGCTCAGAAAGACAAATCTGAGATCATTAGAACCTGGCTCTCAAGGGCACTGAGTGTAAGTGGTTCCTTTAGCAGCAATGCTACCTTACTTCACAGGATTTTGTCAGAATGATAGTTAATGCTTTTGCAGCAGTGTCTTAAGGGGTATAAAACCACCTGGAGAGAAGGCACATTGCCCATCTGGGTGCCGTACCTCCTTGTTGACCGCGTGTGGTGTTGACCAGCATGTAGATTCCTTTTTTTTAGTTCCTTGGAAGCCATGGGGTTATTGTTGAGGTAGCTCTTCCAGCTACCAGGGAACTGGGGGCATTGTGTGTGTTCCAGGATAGAAATCCTTTTTGCTGCAGCATTCCCCAGAACCAAGTTTTTCTGCAGAAATCACAGTCTGTACAACATCTCTTCCTTCCAGGAGTTTTGTGCTGTCCTGGCAGGCATGACAAGGGGCAAAAGCCTGTGTAGCCATCCTGTGTACGACAGGTCTTCTCTGATTTCTGGAAGACTTGAAGGAAAAGGCACTTTCTTGATCTTCTCAGTAGCAGTGATGTAGCACGAGGTTTTCTTTTCGTGAGATTGCAGTGCTGTCTGGCAGCAGACCCCAATGACTGGAGCCTCCTTGCTGATCTACCCTAAATGAGCTATAACAAACCACTTGGTAACAAATTATTCGTTTCTCCAGTGATGTTCTTGTTGTGACTTTTGAGATCTTCCTAGCCCAAAAGGACCTTCCCCAGCAACCTCTGGACAGGTCAGGCTTGTAAAGAAACCTCAGTAACACCAGTTTTCAAGCTTGCACAGAACCTGTTCACACCAAAAGTGCCTGTTGATTTATCATGTCTTCTAAGAGATAGATCAAGGTGCTATTATACAAATGCAGGGTAAAAGATGGTTCCAGCAATGTGTAGCTGAAAAATGTCATTCCGCTGCCCTGAGAGATGAGTTTTCTTAAACGAGCGATGATTTTTTCAAAAGCAATAATCCAGACTCCTGAAAATAGGAAAGCATTGTGCAGATCTGCTAAAGATTGCGGCTTTACTCAGCATGTGTGAAAAATGCCCTCCTGCCTCGGGATGCCCCAAGCATAAATAAGAGAGAAGTATTGCTCTGCGTGTGCTGGTGCATCCGTGAGCAGGTGAGAACACTTGCGCGTTGGTAAGGAGGGATCCTGCGGGGGTGGTAATCTCGTCTCGTTTGTTCTCTCCAGTGCTACAACTGTGAAGAGGAGGCCATGTACCACTGCTGCTGGAACACTTCCTACTGCTCCATCAAGTGTCAGCAGGAGCACTGGCATGCTGAACACAAACGTACCTGCCGCAGAAAAAGATGAAAGAGTTATTCCTCCCCTAGAAAACCACCCCGATGATTGCTATTCTCAGACACAGCGGTTTTTGTTTCCAAGAAGCCAAAATTGTTTAGAATTTGCTTCCCATTTTGCACCAGCCTTTAAACACTTTTCGTAAAAGAAATTTTGCACAGTAATTTCAATCTTCTGTTTAATGCTCCTCCAAAATTTTGTCAGCAAAATGAATTTAACATCTGTGGGAGCAGGTTACTTTAAGTAATTTTAAACTAGAGGATTTGTTGCATTTTCAGCAAATTTTAAAACATTTTTAGGTTTTACAGAGATTTTAATCTTTAAAAACAGCAGATCTAAAAATAAAAAATCATGCAAGTTTAACAAAAGGAACATTTAAAAACTAGATCTGAATGTAAGAAGTATAGAACTGTTTCAGAAAAACAAAGCATACTACCTTGATGTAACATTTATTTCTTAACCTTGTTGAGCTGGTTTTGTTCAGCTTAATTTTACTGTTTAAAGGCATTATCTATTGGTTATACCAGTGGGTACATGATTGAATTTAGGGAACAGGGTTGACACAGCAGGTGCTTGTCCTGCGTATTTTTTCTTAAATATTTCCCAACTGTGTTTTATTTTCATTATTTCTTTTCAATATATAACTTTTATAACAAAATATTAGCTTTGATCTTGTAGTTAAAAATCACAGGGAACTGGGGTAATCTTTTACTGAGCTGGATCTTAGAGAAAAATGAATATTTAAATTTTGAAGTTTGCACATTTCATCTTTGTCCTAACATGAGTGCTTGTAACAAGAATAAGAAAAGCCAAAAACCAAGAAGAAGCAACTACCTTTATACATACACGGAATTATGAGGCATACAAATTTCTTTATTGTGCCCCTCTTCAGCCTCCCCAATCCAACGTCATTTGACTGCGATCTGGTGTCACCTGGTCCATTGTAACTTGATAATGAAAGGAGAAAAAGCACTTAAGTTTCACAGAAGCCGTTATGTTTGTAGTAATGGGTCATTGCCTAATAATGAGCTCCATCACTGTACTCAGAATGAAGAATAATGCATGTTAATTTTCTTGTATTAAAGATGCCGTGATTTGTAAAAAGTCTGTATTTTGCGGAATGTCTGGATTAAGAAGCATTACCAATAGGAATGGATCGATAGTTGAAAAATTATTTTCTTTTTGTTTGTTTTATATATAGATATATGAATTGCATCCATGTTCAGAGACAATTTTTTAAATAGATGTAAAGCTTACTTAAATAGCTTTTCTTTTAAAGTGTCTCCGCATTTTAGTTTCTTTCAAAGATTGGTCTTAGACTGAGTCACATGCCCATTAATCATCCAGCTATTTTTTGAGAAGTTAGAGGAATAATTTGTAAATATTTATTTAGATCTTTGATATTTATTGAAAGCAATTACATGATGGAACGATGGAAGCTGAAGAATCAGGAGGAAAGCCTTTAAAAAAGTTTTCTCTAGGATTTGTCAGGGTCATTGTAAAGATGAAAATATAACTAAGACTTCTGTGAACTACCACTGAAATCCTGATCTTTTTTACTTACAGTGGTGATATAAGTTAATTGACTAGATACTGCCAAATAATGCCCAATATGTTGCAGAAATTAAGCGGTAAGTTGATTGGAAAAAATAGTAAGTAGATGGTAACTTGTATTACCACAGCTGCATTATTGCCTGATAAATGTGTAATTAACTTTTGTCGCCTCTGTGTTGTGACTGTAAAAGACTTCACAACTAAAAATCAATCTTGTTCGATTACTTTTACAAGTTCCAAAACTTCGATCCACCCCTATGAAAGCAAGTTATTGTGGAAATATTTTTGGTGTAAAATCATTCCAGAATATGTAATATTTAACTGATAGCTGCATGAAAGTAAGATTCGTGTTACTTTGGCTTTTTTGTCTCTGTTGACACGGTTGCACATTTCCAAGTTACTACAGCGTGAAAACTGTGTGTTTTAAAGAAAAAAACAAAACAAACAAAAAAAAAAAGATTGTGGCCTGGTTTTGTATAAGTTTTAGGTAAAATTACAATTGATTGTTTTAGGATTCATGATTTAAAATTAATTTTTCTGCAAATCATAAAGCTATATTAAAGTGTTGAGCTTAGCCACTATGCACATTGTAATTATTCATTGTGGCTGTCCAGTTTATGATGCATTCTGGCATTTTGTAAGCTGCTCTGACTAGCAATATATAGAGTCATTTAATGTGTTAACATTGGTTAATAAATGTATTTAAAAAAAAAAACAAAACACCTTACTGAAAGTGTCTGTGTTGATCATGGCCAGTCGTCCTCACGTCCTTGGGCGGGCACGAGGCTGCTCTTGTACTTGTTGTCACCTCGGAGGAGCGGGGCTGTGGATGGGGAGCTGCGCCTGAGCTTGCGGGGACCTTGCCTCTGACTCGAGGTGAGCCGGTGTGTCCATGCAAGGGCTTGAGCATTTAACGCAGCTCTCGGCACCAGAAGTGAAGCTTTCCAGCCCGCTCAGGGCCAGCAGCCTCCCAGGGTCGCATCCCTCCAGTTCTGGTTTCAACGGCGGGTCCTGCGCGGCCGGCAGCCTGCCTGGGGCTCGCAGACCCCTTCCCCTGTGCTCCTCTGGCCTGAGGCCCTGCTCTGCCTCCTCGCTAGCCCAGGCGCCAACCCTCGCCTGCACCC
The DNA here is from genome assembly GCF_023634155.1 of Falco peregrinus. Taxonomy (NCBI): domain Eukaryota; kingdom Metazoa; phylum Chordata; class Aves; order Falconiformes; family Falconidae; genus Falco; species Falco peregrinus. The sequence continues at coordinate 53,334,391 of NC_073725.1, read as the reverse complement.
GTTACATGCTTTATTGATAAAATAATTTTATCTGGAGGGGCTGAGAGGACTACAAATCCAGCTCCAGCCTGAACTGCGGCAGTGTTTCTCTTCGGAACGCAGCCCTGGGAAGCAGTCTCCCCCACTTAAGTTAAAAGTCAGGACTTGCCGCCAGCGAGGTGCCCGAGGGAGCAGAGGGCCCATGCTGGTGCTGCTGCCCACGGGGCATGTCCCACAGCTGCCTCCAAGAGAAAGGCACATTTGGGGACGAGTAGCAGGCAGGGCGGGTTGTCCTGGAGCCCCACCGTGACTTCAGGGCTGCAAGAAAGACACTCTAGGAATTGCTTTTCTCTGTGGCAGTTAATAATTTCCCTGTGGGAATTAAGACCTGGCAAGACCTGCTAGTCCCAGGGGGAAAAAAAAAAAAGTTAGAACCCCATATTGTAAATATTTAGAGATCCCTCAAAAGTATCTAATATATTACTTTGCTATCCAAACTTTTCCGTTCTTACACGAGTCATAGCATTTTATGCAAAAGTGCAAATTTTATTCATTCACCTCAATGAAACTCGGTTAAATACAAATAACCAGCATAGCACATGTATTTTAAATGAATCGTTTACGCTGAATCAAGCCAGCAAGGCAGGATCAGGAGGCAGCGGCGGCCCCTCGAGCTCCCCTTCCCAGGCTTCCTCCCCTTGCGATGAGTGCGGTCAGCGCCGCGCACAGCACTGCTCACCAGCACCCCGCTGGCAGCGATCCCGGCTGGAAGCACTCCCCCCACTCCCCTCCCTACCTGCATTTGCCAGTTCAGGTGTCACCAGTGGGGCCAGTATTAGGACCAAACCAGTTAAAAGCTTTAGAAGTGCCACGGCAGCTTCCCACCCCCACTGCTCAACACAGACCCTCTGTGACCTGCCGTATCCCATCACGTGTCCCACGCTGGACCCTGTCACTTCCACCCCTGCAAAGCCAAGGAATTGTCCTTGCAGTGCCCCAAATCTGCAAATTTCCTTCCACCAGCAGCCTTGGGATGAGCAGGGGTTTCTCTGAGCTGCTTCATCTTCACCGCTGCAGGCAGGGGATGTATCTTGGTGCTTTTAGAGCATCGGTCTTGAAGGCATTATTCGGCTTTTTATTGTTGGCTTTCCCTGGCTGTTATTATTATTGTTGTTGTTATTGTTAACGTTGTTGTTGTTATTATTACTTAATCGTTTTAACTCTGGCTTAACTGGAGGAGCAGTGGTTTCTGCCTCCTGCTTCCTTTAGGTGGAGTGAGCTGCCCAGCTCAGGGCTTGTTTGCCTTCCCAGATCTTAAGTGACGAGTATGTGAAATATGTTTGGGATTTGTTACCGGTAGTTAGGGGCTACCCTGCCAATTGTAGCCTCACTGAGCGAGAGCACATACGCAGCCGGTGCACATGCTTTCCGAATGGTTTCTGAATACTTTCATAAATCAAATTGGCGTGGGGTATCTAAGGCAGAGAGGCCCTTCTTGCATTGTTTTACGTTAAGGAAATTCAAATGCAAGAGGAAAGGTCTATCCGTTTATGAGAATAATAGGTATTTTTGATTTTAAGTGGAAGATGTTTATACCTAATGTAAAAGGAAAAAAGCATCTGTCTTGGACCTTCCAAAACCCAGAAAAAACTGTTATATTTTATCTTAATAAAACCCATTTCCAGATGTCAAAAGGCTCCAAGGTACGTTTAGACTCAGAGTAATGGTCTTTAAAAAAAGAAATGCTGGGTTGCTAAAGGTTCAAAATTATAAAATCAGAAAGAGAACCCAGAGAAAATTAACTTTAAATTGCCCTTCCTGCTCCCCCTGGCCATGCCTGCCCTGGGACCTCTCCAGCCCCACAGCCCTGGAGCTGGTGGTGAAGTGCAGAAAGATGCCCACCGGCATGGCAAACAGCAACGGAGGGGCTGAGATTAAATACAGCATCTGCTTTGCAGATAATTTTTACATAGAAGGGGACTAATAATTGAAGATAACACAGCAGAAAGGGCGAGAGGGTGAGAACGGGCCATGCTAAAAGGCAGAGGGATGTGTTTGTTTATGAAGCCATGGGCTGGTTTCTGTTTAACTCCCTGGAAGTGAAAACTAAGCTGGTGTAAAGCTTCAACAGAAGCAGGGTTTGCCCCAGAGGTGTACCTAAAAATAAACTGGAGTTCTGCATAGATAAGACACTGTGAAGCTGGTTATACAAAATGCTTTACTAGTGTTTGGAAAACGGCTTCTGCAGCAGAAAACAATGTTTATTTATAAAGTCAGAGTACTATTTTATTTTTAATCACTTTGTTAACATGCAAAGAATCTTTTGCAGGTGGCTGAGGACCCGGCTTGCTGCCACGTGAGGTCTCTGCCTCTCCTCGGCCCGTGCTCCCGAGGGATGAGCGTGTGGGAGCCAGCTCTGCGCCGGGGTGGTGCTGAGCACGATCCCACCGCGCTCGGCCACAGCAATGCGCTTTTGTCCCCTGTAACAGGGCCTTCAGGGTGAAAAATGGCTTCATTAAAAGGAAAACGGGAATCGGTGCCTTGCAGACAAAGCTGCTGTCATCAGGAAAGAGGGGTTTACATGGTGTGGGCCACCCACGCACGCCTGGGCTGATCAGGGCACCCCGTTACCTGCCCTCATGAGGGGCTGCAAGAGCTGTTCCCATGGGAGAGCGGCACGGCTCTGCCGTGCTCTCCGGAGGGAGCGCAGCCAGTGCCCAAATGCCAGCAGCACGGGCAGCACGGCCTGGGCAGGGAGCTCTGCTGCTGCCAGCCCCCGGCTCAGCCCCACCAGGAGCTGTGCTGGCTCTTTCGCCAGAAACCCTGCCATGCGTGGCGTATGCGCGAGAAAGAGAATTTCTTTGGCTCTCACAACGCTTGACTAAGCAAAATAGCCTTTCCCTGTCTTTTCACAAGTTTGTAAAGACCGTGAGTGCTGGAAAGGCTTTTCTTTTCCCCCTGAAGATACAAAAGATGTGCAGCTCAGTAATGCAATCGCTTGTTATTTTTTTCCTGAGGATGCTGGAGCCAGCAGCATTTTAACTCTGGGCTCCCTAATGTCGGTGGCGGCCGCGGCAGCAAGCAAGCTGCTCCATGCTAAGCCAGCTGGCGGGGAGTCGGCGCTGGATGTGGAGCTGGAGCCCAGGACCACTCGCCCCTTCCCACAGCAGCGTGGCCGCTGCGTCTCTGTGCAGTATTTGATGGGTGCGATGCTGTGCTTGCAAAAAAAGACTCCAAGCCTTGGAATTGGTATTTCACTGCAGTCGGTGGGGTTTTGGTGCCCAAAGAGGGAGCACGAGCCAGCTCACACAGCGGGTCTCTGCCACCGGGTGCTGGATCTGTCCTGCAGTGCCACACCAATGCGACAGCACTGCCACCAGCTCCAGCTGAGAAAGCTCTGAGCCACCTCACGCTTGGCCTGGTGCAGGAGCCTCCACTCCAAACCTATTGACAATAATAAGCATCAACTGCTGCAGGAAAAACCCACGCAGGGAAAAAGCAGCCAGGAATTCAAGCTTAAAAGCTCCAGGCCTCCCCTGCACCTCTCTGCACAGGGGTGAGCTGCACCTTGCGGCAGGGCTTGCTCCCAGGCAGGACCCCCAACCCCAAAGCCTTCCTTTTTAGCAGGAGTCTCCCAGGGACTCTAGCCTCTGTACAGAATTAGCTGCAGAGATGTAACCTATTTACAGGCTTTCCTGGTAACAGCTTTTTCAGAATTTGCTGATTCTTCATCTAATCTTCATCTCTGCTCAGGACCTCCCTGGGCAGGGGGAACGTTTCCATCTCTCCCGCCTGCTGCAATCACCCCTTGGTGCAGCAAAGTGGTGTCCAAAGCCCCCTGTCCCACAACAACCCTTGGGGTTTTTTATTAAAAAAAAAGAGGTTGAATTTTGATTTAGGTAGAGGAATTATAGAGGAATGAAGGCAGGTTAATTAACAGCTGGGGGCTGGCTTCAGGGGCGGTGGGTTGGCTGATGTGGACAATGTGCAGCTGTGGCTGGTTCCTGCTGAGTAGTTAAACAGCTCTAAGGGGGGTGGAAGAGGAGCCCTGGAGGAAGAGAGACCTGAAAGAAGGAGAGGGAGGAGAGACAAGAAGAGGCCCCAGAAGAAGCAGGGTGGACTGGCCTGAAAAGGATGGAGAAACTGTGCAGATGGTAGGTGAACTTTTGGAACCTTGTGGGGCATTGGTGGCTGTGCTGGGGCAAGGTGCAGGAGCTACTTATTGAAGTTAACCTGGTATGGGTGGTAAAAGCCTTGTTGCAGCCAGCTAGTTTGGATAGTGCTGTGACAGATTTAGAAAGCTGTTTCTGTACATTAGCATTCAGTGCTTGGAAGCAGAAATTGTTGTGACATTTTTATGGTGGTTTGTGCTCCTCCAGCTTGTTGAATGATTGAGTCACCAAGCCTTGAGGGCTCCTGGAGCTTGGAGGGTCTTTGCTAGATGGTGACTGCTATGGCTGGAATTCAAAGCAATGTGTCAGTAGCGTTTGGAAGACAAGGCAGCAGAGGAGGAGGAAGAAGAGGAAAGCCATTCTCACTTGCCCATTCGGAAGCTGCAGTAGGAAAATGGGGTGGCAGTTTGGTATATGGGTAAAATGTGTCCTTTTGCATGTTGGTACCATAGGGCTTTTTAAAAAAGTCACTTTACGACATGGTGGCAGTCACTGGGGACTCAGTGTGTGCAGGACATGTAGCTCAGCTGTAGGATTAGAGACACCCCTTGGGACACTCCTGAGCATCCTTTATGTGGGCCGCTCTATATTCCTATGAACATGGCTTCACAAGGGCTGACTGGATAAAAGACATGCAGAACTGTTTCCAAAGGAGTAACCATGGTGTCACACGGAAGGGCAGGGAGAGATTTGCTTAGTCCTGGGTGACTGATCTGTCTGGCAGCACCCCAGGAGAGCAGAGAACCTTGTGTCCAACCAGTTCATCAGCATCCCATTACAGGGACCCCTCACTGAATGGCCCTGCTGGATCGGAGGGCGATGTGGCTGCCTTGTCCAGGGAAACACACCAACAGCATCAGGGGGAGCCCTTGGCGGGTCCTCACACTTTATTCCAACGTGTTACCCGCTGTCAGCAGCTGCTAACGTCCACGAAGGACTAACACTAACAGTCCACAGGATAACACTCTTTATTAATATAAAATCGTGACGGAGTAAGGTTCAGAGATTGCTGGTGATAATACGGTGACTGCAAAGCAAGCATAAAACAATATATGTAATAGCAGCGAGCATAAGTTAGTCACAGGAAAAATTCCTACCCGATAGGCATCCCTAGGGAGGGGAAGACGGGTTGAGCCTGCTGACTGATCCCAGAAGTTACCATGGGGTCTTCCCTGCCTTCTCCCCTCATTTGGCTGCTTTTTATACCTCCCAGTACATGGCATATTCATTCCTCACACCCCGGACTGGTCACCAGCCCCTCGTGTCTCACGTGGAGCACACGCACCCTCAGACAGCGCTGCTGCCAGTCCCCGCTGACTATGCGTGTCCCCCCAGTGGGGTTTTTCTTATTTGAGGGGAGGGAATTATCTCTGTCTTATTTTTTGACTAATTTGCTGATGATGTCAGTGGACTGCAGCACCTTCCCAGCCTGTCTCCTCTTACAGCCAGAACTTTCCTCACTTGAAGGCTTCTTTCTGCGTAAGGTAGATAACGGTGTTCTTCTCACTATCTGTTCGTGGTGTCTCGCCCTTCCCAGGGCTGACTGCCTTGATTAGAAGTCCCTTCATTCATAGCAACTTAGAGAGTCTGTCAGGTTGTCCTAAATTAGTGAGCACTGCATCAGAGATGGGATTGGGGCAGGGGAGGGATTTTTTTTTTGGCTTGGATTTTCTTTTATCCTCTACTTTTTTTTTTAGCAACCTTTGAATCCATGGTTCATTTGGCTTGGCTCTGTGTTCAGAGCAGAAATGCTCCTGTAACAAAGGACAGAGGAAGTTTTCCAAAGGCTTTTTGTGGAGTGAACTGTGCCCTGAAGGCAATTCTAGACAGCTTTCTTACCATTTACTGAACTAAACTTCACTGCATGGTCACATTCCTCCAGCCTCGGATGCCGTGTGTGAGCTCACTGGTGCGGCAAAGGGGGCTCCTTGCCTCGCCCATCCCCCATGGGGCACCCTGGGATCAGGGTGCTCCTCCAGCCCAGCATTCCCCCATGGAGCGGGGCGCAGGGTACCAGCTCTGCGTCAGCGAGCAGAACTGATCATGCCGAACTTCAGAAGAGCCCTCCAAGATGCTCGTGTACTTCCTAATGGGAACCATTTGAGCACTGCGAGGAAGCTGTGTAATTCCTGCTGCTCTTTAAGGACCCTAATGAAAAGGCTCTCCCTTGGGGGTAAAGTCAATTCATATTCAAACCCGAAGTCAGATGTGGTCTCGGGGATTTTTGTTTTGTTTTAAAGGGTGTGACTGGAAGTGCAGGTCTGCACCGAGGAAGTGCTCTCGATGTCCCCTAAATGCTATCCTTCCTGTGGCTCAGCATTTCCAAATCAAAACTGGGTAAATAGAGCAAATATATTTTACTTTAAAATTGAGTCAAACTGCCAATGAGTCCAAGTGTAACCTGCACTCCTGGTTGCTTTCTCTGGCACTTACGCTTTGTCCCTTGCACTGACACATTGCATCCTGACTTCATTTTTCTCCTGCAGGTGCTCTGGCTTCGTCGTTCTGGAGATATAAATATTGCTGTTAGTTGTAAGCAAAGTGCAATGAAAGTGCACGTGTCTGCCTGCATGCACAGCAAAAATGCAGTCGCGCTGTTTTCTCAGGGAGGCTACGGGCCTATTATGTGAGCCCCTGGAAAAGGGGGCATTTTAACAAAAGCTTTCATTTAAGCAAATCTGGGTTTTCTTGGAAAATTTTCAAAACCGAGTGATCTCTAATAGGCATTTTATTATGACTTAAACCAGCAGTTTAAAGCCTCTTGTTCTGTCAAAAGGCTTTGCCCCAAGATGGAAAAATACTTCCATCCTTTTGCATGAAAAAAAGTTACAGCTGAGACTACACTTCATTTGCTTTTCTCTTTCTCTTTGCTAACCAAAGAGCTGTAGGCAGAGGGAAGGGAAGAGATTAAACATCACCCACTCAGTTTTTGCTGGCTCCACACCCTGGACTGGCAGTGTGGGCTGTGGGTTTGTCAGTGCCCCACTGCGGGCAGCTGCCCCCTGCACGGCCAGGCAGGATGGGCGCCCGGCTGTGGGACCCTGCAGGTGCACAGGGGTGTGTGTCCTCACCCCATTGTGTGGTATGGAGAGAAGGGAGCATGAAAAAAAAAAAAAATCCTTCTGTGGACTTCAGGACAGTATCTGAAACCAAATGTTTGTGAAAGGCATCCTAGAAATGTTAAGGCGCATGTGTGTCTGCAATGGAAAATTTAATTCCTTTGTATCTCCTTGGCCACTGACTTCCTTTGGGCAGTTGTCAGCTCAAATTCTCATCTTCCTCTGCTCTGTGAATACTGGCCGTGCCATACTCCCTCCCAACCTTGCTTCATGGAAACGTTATTTTCTCCTTGCATGCAGCTGCTTTTCTTGCCCCAGCCTTCTCTCAGCACTCCCTGCCTTTCCCCCGATACAGACCTGGGGTTTCTTTTAGTTTCCCGAACCTTTTGGGTTGGGAGAACCTCTGTCCTCATCTTGCACCACATCTGTCCTCCTATCTCCATCCATTTCCTCTCTTGGGTTTTACCCTAAAGCCCCTTGGCTGAATTCAGCAGGTGGTGCTTCATCTGAGCCTCCAGACTGAGCTGTGTCCCAGCACCTGCAGCTGCCTGATCTGAAACGGGCTCACCTGGGTGAGAAAACTAGTGTGCAGGTGCCCGATACCACGGGGTTAGGCAGTCTCAATTGCTTCACCCTTACCTCCACATGCACAACATGCTCTTTTCTGGCCCTTCTACACCAAATGCTCTTTCCAGACCTGCCCTTGGTTCATGGCTTCCTCCACTGGTGTCCTTCCTCTTCAGCCGGGATGCTCAGCACAGCCCTCTTAGTGCCTCTCCCAGCATCTCCAAACCTTTCCCATGTGCTGCCACTCATACCTGGGACCCTGTCGTGGTGCTTCCACTGGCTTTGTCCCCTCCTTCAGACCGCTCCACCAGATGCTCTCTCGTGTGGAGCCTGCCAACGTCAATCCACCAAAGAACAAAATTAAACAAAACGCCCTTGTGCCTTTAGGAACAGCCATTAACTGGCTATAGCTGCACAATATTTTGCGATTTTTTTTTTTTATTAGATATGTTGTGGGATCCCTGCGGCAAAGATTTTGGTGTGTGGTGTTTTTGTTCCCCCCCCCCCCATGTGGAACATACAGAATGCAGTAGTGCCTTGGCTTTGAAGAAATCTTGTCCACGCAGAGCAGAATGACAAGCACTCACAGTGCAGATCTGGAGTGGCACGATGCAGCAGGGTGTGCTTAGGGATCTTATGGCTGGTCTTAAACGCCATGTGGTCTCTAGCATCAGGGTGCATGCTAAAAATGTATAGAAATGGGCTGGTGCTGGGTTGCTGGGTAAAAAAGGGAGAGCTGCTGTTCCGGAGGTGGTGACATCGATGGAGCAGAGCACAGAGTCTTGGGAGTATTTTTGGAGTGGTTTTAAGGTGATACTCCCCAAAGGAGAGCAGACCCACCCCCCCCACCCCGCCCCCCCCGGAAAGGAAAGCCTGTTTATCTAATTTCTGGTAAGCTGCATGAGAGCTTTTGGGAAGGTGGGCTGCCAAATGAAGCACTCCAGATACCAAAAAATAGCTCCGGTTGAACTTTTACATTTTAACCCCAAATTAAATGATTCATGACTACTTTCAGAATGTAGATCCAGGTTACGGTGTTCTTCCTCTTCAAACCTCATCCAGCTTTAAGCAAAAGGCTCTTCTACTAAAACAAAAAATTCAAAGCTGGGGCTGGCTCATACCCTGGGGCCAGAGGGGTCCGCCCTCTGTGGGATGATCTTTCTGGGCTTTACTTCTCGCTGTGCTGCCCACGCCAGCGTCCAGCCCGGACCCCCAGACCCACCTGTGTGCCCAGTGTGGGAGCCATGCTGGGATCTGTATCCCCAGGGCTGCAGGGGGCAGCTGGTGACGGCTCAGGCTGGCTGCAAAAAGCTGTGCTGGAGAAAGTTAGAAGTTCCCCCAAACGCAGCTCTCCTGTGAGTTTGTTCATCAGGTGACTGGTGAGAATTTGTTGTCCATCTCTGTGCATGTGTCCCATTCCCCCCTGGCTTAGATGATAATGGCACATAAAGCAAATTTTTCTGTTGAAAAGCACACGAAAAAGGCTGCATGGCCTTTTATCAAGCTTTTTTCCTGTTCTTACCTTGTTAGTATCAACCTGATAATGAACGATACTGTTCCTATGTGCATGAAATCATGCTTCTAACCCCCCTGCAATTTTTTTGGTTGAGATTCCCCACTAGCTTGTCAGTGTTATAGCCACTGTTTGCCAAAATGATTTTTAAAATGTGTACTTGAAATATTTTGACCGTTTAAAAATCCCTACCACATTAGTATAAAACGCCAAACCCCTTTCTTTTTTAGTAAGACTATTTGTTAAAATTGAATGGGGAACCAATCGCTGTTCTGCCATTGTCTTGGTTCTGCAACCCCTGACTTGCCCTCTCCCTTCCACTATTTTTGGGTTGCACTCTAAATTGTGGGTCTGCTACCCTGCACCCACCTCTTGTGATCAGCAACCTGAAAGTGGACATGGGATTTTATACCCTGAACTTCTCAGACAGGCTACCAAAGACACGAAGACTGAGAGGTTCACCCTTTGAAATCACATTTGGAAAATCAGAGCTAGGGCCGAACCTCTCCTCTGGGGATGCTGCTACTCTGCAGCTGGCAGCCAGGTCTGAACTCAAGGAACTTTTGGAAAAGGCCAGTGGAAGAAGGCACACAACATTTCCTAGAGGTTTTACCTGGTCGTCCAAGGCTTCTGAATCAATATGGAGGTTCTAGCCCCATGTGTGTGACCAAGCAGTTACTCATGGATTTCCACTGGCAGAAAGCTCCAGCAGAGATGTAACACCTGGATCAGTAACTTGCTTAAGCAACTGATTAGCAATATGTTGGCAGCAAGACCTTGCAACAAAAGTGATAAGTGACAAATTTAAGGAGTTTTACAGTACTAATGCTTGTTATTGCTTCTCACAAAATGTTACCAAGCTTACAATAATCTTTACACTTTCAGCAAAAATGTGAACAGTATATTTGAATATATTAAAAAGAATTAAAAAAACATTTCACAAAAAACATTTGTTGCCATATGAAAGTCTTTCAGCAATAAATGCCCACACCAGTATTTAAACATTGTTAAAAGTATAATGATTTGTACTAATAAATTATGCAACAAGAGAGGTAAACAAAATAAAATTACAGTATAGCTCTCCATGTTCCTCCACTGAGCATCCGCAGCTCTCGGAAGATCCATTTTAGATGACTAATTAAGAAACCGATATTTTCAGAGCAACAAAAATAAAAGCTTTTATTTGTTCATTTGAATATAAAACAGGCGTTATCACAGATGTACAAAGCGTACTGGTGGTTTAACATACAAGGTTGCTGTCCTTTGCACATAAAAATTTTTGTTTGAAACTGTGATTGGCTGAGTTACATGAATTTCTCTAACCAGTCACCACACTCTATGAAATAACGCTGCTAACATTCAACTGATAAAAGGGACAGTCTTCCCTTGGGTAAAGTGTCAAGCAGGATTAAATATATATAATAAACAAGCACCATGAGGAATCTGCTCCTGTTTGATTAGTTTTGTGTTTAAATGTTCATTGTGTACCCTCTTTTTTTTGTGCATGTGCATCAAGTTGATTACATGGTTTTGTCTGACTCCAAAAGCACAAGGTCACAAGACAAACATTTTATACATTCTCATGAATGGTTTATCTACAGTACAGTTTCTAATACAGAACAATCCTTCTTTATTGCTCAGTCTGATGGTGCTTAAATGTTTCCTTCCTTTTGCTTGCACAACAAAACCAGAAACTCAGTTTATCATTTCTCTTAACTCAGAATTTAACAACCATGGATGACAGGTTGCAGAAGAGAGCTGTTATTAACTGCGTTTCACAACTGCATTGCAGTTCTTTTATTCTCTACAAATGCAAAGTTGACTTCGTGAAGGTTAAAGTGATGCTTTGAACGACGAGGTTTGTTTTGCAGTACTGAGATCAGCGATAGCAGGAATTCACAAGTTAGTTCACACACTGCAATTATGTTTGTAATCAATCAACATCTTGTCTGAAACCTTACAACAACTTGCCATAAAGAACAGATTTTATTCTTTTCAGGGAGCAGAAAATGAATTTGACAAAATATAGGATCGGTCTGCAGAGCATGAATAGGGCTATTCACAGGACAGTGAAGGCGGAAAGGATGGGCTGAAAGAAAACGCGTCTGACATGGCAAGATGCTCTGTACTGTACATGCAGACTAAAACGTCCCTACCCTTTAAAAAGATTTTAAACACCCAGCATTGAGACTTCCTTATACGTGATATAAACATGATTACATTTGCCCTGCAACAATCTTAGTCATGCATATCCGGTAATGAGAGCCAGCACATGAACGTCATTTGGGACAATAAGAAAAGCATTCTTGGACTGCGGCTGGTAAATCCCACTCTGGATCACGAACAGGTCAATTCAGTTACAACCACATGGAGGAAGGGGAAGGTTTTAAAAAAAGGGGCATGGGCTGCAGGGAAGACAACAGAATGGGGGAATCAAACCTCTCTTTTATCCAAAGGTAGTAAAATGAAGGCAGCTGTGATGCATGTTCTCGGACTCTTCTCCCGCGATGGCCTCGTATCGGAGACCGCGGGACTCCTCCGTTCTTTCAACAGGCAGATCGGTTCCTCTGATGTTTTAATGCGTTTAGGGACTAGTTAGCAGATGCACGATTCGTGCCAAATCCGTTGTAGTGACTGTATGCTCCTCTCTGTTAAGGAATAAATTAAAGACCATCGAAACAATCGTTTCCTGTAAATGTAAACTGGATGCATTGGCCACCGAGCTATATGTCCTAGCTGAGAGGCAAATTGATAACTCTGTGCAAATAACCCCAAAACTTTTCCTTATAGCAATAAAAACACCAACTAAAACAATGAAAAGAATTGTGCAACAAAGTTTTGCAGCTAGACAACAGTGCTATTCCTCAACCTGCCTTTTCTAAGTCTAACAAGTGTATGCACATGCCAGCACGAATATTTATTGTTGCCTCCATGGCAAAGAAAAGAAAATCATTGTAGTGCATTTTTAGTCTTAAATTCATTCACTGCCTTAAAGGCAGCAATAATTCCACTTGCTGGTATCTAGAGGATTCTTTTTGACAGGGATACTTAGCAATCCAGGATTGCTTTTTTTTTTTTTTCCAAAAAATTTGTGAGTAACATTTGATTATCTACAGTGGGAGACACCATGCAAGTGACAAGTACTGCATTTTAAACTTTAAAATCTTTTGTCATTAGTGAATTTATATTTCATATATATATATTTGATGTGATACTATCCACTCAAGATAATACAACACTTTGTTTTTATATTAGCAAACATTTCAAGAGTTTAATATTCTTGAATGTTTTTTCTCTTTTATACTTCTAAAGAGATCAAAATAAATTAAACGTTTTGTACATAATTACAGAAGAAGTAGTTAACTTATTTTATCTTTTTAGTTTAGTACAAAGATATTTGCAAGTTCATTGCCGAAATACACCTTATTTATAAATTTCTTCCATTCTAATGCTAACAGCAAAGGCTCTCTGGCCTTTGGGCTTTCAGCATCTCTGACAGAAAGCTGCAAGATTTCTAATTGAAAGGTGCTACTTTGGGTATTCTCCTCGTACCACTACATAGTTTCCTAAGGTGTGGGATCTAAAATGGCTTAAGTTAGTAACGGATCTGTATTCGTCAGCTTTTTATGACATATCAAAACAAATGAAGAAAACAATTATTTGTATTAGTTGTTTTAAAAGAATCCATTTGGAGGGCAGAATAATAATAAAAAAAAACATCTACTTCAGCTTACTTAATGTAAAATACAAAGCCACATTTACTCAAAAAGCAGTATTGTCCAATAAGCAAAAAAAAAAAAAAAAAAAAAGTTTAAAATGGGCTTTTCCAACACACTGAAGGGCCTTACCCCATAGTCCTTCTTTTCTAAAATTTAGTGGTAAAAGAAAACATTTCACATTTTATTTCCCGCCAATCGTGACTGCTTTTGAAAGTTGTAATAGAAACAGTTCCATTCTGATGAGTGTCAGCATCTTATCTGCACACTTTTTTAGTGGACACCAAAAAATTTTATACATCTATAGTAAAGTCCATGGAAGCTTTAAGGTACAAGACTACATGTTGTAGGCCACATAGATAGGATCTAGCTGGTCTGCCAAAAATCCATCTCGTAGGTGCATACGTTGTTTCTCTCCACGGGAGTTGATAGGAATTACACCAATGTCCACAACCACCACCACCCCTACAATCAGATAGTGTTCCTCCAGGACCACATTGGTGACCAGAGGAACCAGGTCCAAAGCTTCTTGCTCCGATCCATCCAGCTCAACTACAACGACCAATAAATTTGTCCAGGTAAACACCGCACTGGAAGGAAAGAGAAAATAATATTAGCGGTGGGGTTTTTTCGGGTTTTTTTTTTCCCATTTCCTTTTTTATCCTTTTCATTTCACCTTGGTTACTTTTTGTTTCAACTCCTAGGGCTCCTTCTGTATGTTCACCGTAAAGCATAAGTAGCAAGAGAGAACATGTCTGCAGGCAGGGGCAGGAAAACAGCTGCCGCTAACTCTCACTTGTAATATTGCTGCAATAGTAAGTAGTGGGCTAATCGTCACAGAAACTCAAATCTAATCCTCGCCTGTCACGTACGGAGGTAGTAAGCCAACGTGTGCTTGTCTCTGCAGCCAGAGAACTGTCACAGCACCGCTGTGTTCACAAAGGCATGCGTGAGCAATGTGTGGGTGGAGGTGTCTTCTCGGGGGTTTTTTGAAGAGCAGCCAAGAAGAGCAATGGAGGTTAAGAGGAGGCACCAAAAGCAACAGCAGGCACACAATCTGAGCTGAAAGCTCTTTGGGATAAACTCTGCCTACCGAAGGGGTGTGGAGCCCTGGGAACATTTATATGGCACACTGCAGGCTGCACAGAGGTCCCCGGCTGCCCGGGGAGGGGGCTTCCTTGCTTGGATGGTGCTAGGTGAGCATGGCTATGTGCCCTCTGGACTGGGCTGGCTGCTGTCCAGGCAGGTCAGAGCTCAGCACAAAAGAGCTGCAATTCTTCTGGACCAATTGGTTTACACAGAAATAAGCAATGTCTCCATCTGTTTTATCTCAGCTGTGTTTTATTTCTGTTGAATTTAAGGAGACAGGAGTTTTTACATTCCTTAGTAACAGGTGAGATGGTCAAGGGAACATCATTATTACCAGTATCTCCTCTTTACTAAAATAACTTTGTAAGACCCCAGATTTTTGGTTAAGCCTTTGAGCTGAAGCAGACAAATTTTGGTTTTTGCTACTGGGCATCTTTTCTGGCTAAGGATAATGTATTTATCCTTCCAAATGTGGAGGCTGGGAGGGTATGAACGTCTGGTGTATGCTTCCCTCCATCCTCTTCTCCACGTCTCAAATGTCTCCAAAGCCTGTGAAATCTCACAGGAGGTCAGCAGGGCTGAGCCTCCACAAAGAGCAATCTCATTCTGCCTTGCAGGTGCTTAAGACACAGACCATGGTTAATTCTCCCTCTAACTTATTCCATAGCATAAATAATAATATTCTACACATGCAGCTCTTATATCAAGCCCTCTATTTTATCTTCTGTTACCTTAATAAAGAGAGGGCTAATTTCTCAGAACTGTCTTGAGCATAAGCATCTGAAAGTTAGAATATATTAAGTATACAAGCCAACTTCAAAAAGAGGTACCTACCCTAAAGTTAACACTTGATTGAGACAGAAGGGCACTGTTTTAGTCTACTAAGACATGCTGAAGTCCCTGTACTTTGGAAACATATCTTACTTTGCCCAAAAGTTAGCTATGAAAATGTGATCTATGTTGATGATTAACAGAATGGATTTTAGGAGAAAAGTACTTACTATTTAAAAAAAAAATGCATTTTCAGATCCTGCCAAATCACTATTTGATGGAACTTTTATGTGCTTATTGATCTGGAAAACTAATGGGCAGCCAAAGCAAGGCTGTGCAGGCTCATTTTGACTTTGCACTGCTAGGAAATGAATTTTAATTCGTAATTATGTTTTCACAGACCTTTTAGTAAGTTTTGATTGATGCTGGATATTAAAAAAGTTAAGTATCAGTCTGCACAGGGACCATCTCCAGAGAAGTCCTAGAATTTTGATGGATTACTGTACAAACATCTAAATTAGTATTATATATATTTTAACAAAAAATCCTGGGGAGGTTTTATAAAAATATAAGTTAGCACTTGAAACCATGCCTTAAACCTGCTGTTAGCTTGTTACTTGGGAAAGCAATTAATGGCAAGATTCAGGAGCAGGTCCCGAGAACATGGCTTAGGAGTAGTTAGTTTGAGTTCAGAAGACTGATTCCCAGAACTTTCCTGAAGCTTCTATATTATGTCCTAGAGCGACTGACATGCCTAAGAGAGTTTCCATTTAATTTAAAACTCACTTCATATGTCATGATTCTAACTCAACAATGACCACTGTAAGTAAAAGGAAATATTGCCCTTTATGTTCTCACCGGTTGAGATGAAGATGTATTAGCCAGCATGTATCACTTATGAATACAGTAGCTTTACAGTCCTGATGAAAAAAAAAACCTCAAAACCAAAACCCCAAACCAAAAAACTAGGGATGCAGGAAGGCTGCACTTTCTCAAGAAATTCACACCCAACAGGAGGCACAGGAGGTCCAGAGTCAGAGGTTGTTGATTTTGCACTAACTTTTTTCAAAGACAAAAATACTTCTAAATAACTTTTTAGAGCTGATCCTCAAAGACAGAAGTTGTACAGCAGGATCACATGTCAGTCAACAAGTCACCGCTATCCTCAGTAGTGTTAAAGGTTACAAAAATGAGCATGTGTGCCTTGGACACAGAGGCTATTTCTATAATCTAGCAACTGCACGTACCCACTGTCTTTTGTTTGCAACAGGTACTGATGCAGTTAAATCCTTAATGGGTTATTGTAACTGAAACAGCAGCAGCCTCCAACAACAGAGGCTCATGGCCCCGTCCAAAGAAAGGCATATACAAAGTATATATAAAAAGTAATATTTAACTGGCTATTATTTTGTGTTTCACAAAGAGAAGAGGAGCACCTCTAAGAGAAGCTGAAAGAGAAGTTGAGATAAATCAAGGACAGTCAGGACTAGGACTAAGAATGAAAACTCCACGCTGGTGGCTTGAGAGAGCTCTTAGGCAGAGCACTGGTTAGGAAGAGGCTGGGAACTGTGAACAAACCAGATGTTGTTGCTCTGAACTACTGTGTGTCCATTTTCTGCAGGGACCACATCAGAGCAACGTCTAACTCATCGGCATTCTCTCTTCTTTGAGAAAAAAAACAACCCTGAAGACTTTCAATTTTGGCCTTTGGGCAAAGGGTAGTAATAGTATAGCGTGTCTTCTGAAATCTTGCTCACGTGCCTTGCACATTATCACCCAACTGCTGGGAAGAGTTAAGGCACCAAGAATTACTCTCATGTACTTCTACCTCCTTGCAGAAATACACTGGCCTTTTTCTTCAGTCTTCCCAGCTTACCCCAACGCTTTTTTAGTTGCCACTATCCCACTCAGGATTTCAATGATAATGGAAGGAAAAGGATCCTCAAAGTGCTCTCAGTGGTCTTGGAAAAAGGAATATAATTTAAGCATTTTTGGCCAAAGAAACTCACGATGACCATTTCTGCAGGGTGAGAGGGCTACTTCATTTACTGCCCATGAGTTCACACCTTGAGGACACACACATCTCTGACAAACAGGTACTGCTGAACACATCGATTTATGAATCTGTGGCCATCTTCTAACAGAGCTAAATACCTTAATCTGAAAACTCTCCATCCACTGCTGATACTGATCTGACACATTTAGGAGAATTTCACAGCATCCTTAAAGCGTTCACACTGGTCTATATCAGGACACAGAATCCACCGCCCTGTGTAACGGCTAGCTGGCACAAGACCATACAGCAGGGATAACACTCTATGGAAGAGGGAGTAAGGCAAACCCTCAGTTATAGTCAGCCAAGCAATTAACTGCCTTAATTTTAACAGATATTAAAGAAAAAAGCAAGGTGTTTTGACTAAAGAAACCAGTCCAGTCGCTGTGCTTCATTATTAAGTTCACTGCTCCAGGTTACACCTTTGCAGGCAGTATTGAAAAGAAAAATGGAGAGTCACGTCTTATCCCCACTAAATTGCTCTGGCTGTTGCGACAAGTTCACTGTGGATGAAAGGAGAACAGCCGAGCTGAGGTTATATCAAAACAAACTACCTAACTCAATCTTCTGATTCAAGAATAATGAAAAGCAATTTGTTCTCATGTCGGCCTCAAGAAATGATTACCTGCTGTATTCATTTGATGATGTGATACATCGATTAAGACAACATCATTATTAAGTCATTGATTTACTGCTTCAATTTCCATTGTAACCTGGATTTGATCACTGTTTGATTTATTAATAACCAATTCAAAACTAACAGTGTGTTCACTAATAAAATTTATTAGTGTGTTCATTTATTTGAAATGTTTGCTTGCTTACTCCTTCTAATAACAACTCCTAAAGCTTGAACTCATGCCACTTTGCTTTTCCTGGTTAGAATATAAATCTCTAACTCCAAGAAACAGCTACTGACCTACCTGAGAGCTGCTTGGGTCTGTCAAATTACAAGTTTAATCCTTCACTTGTGAATGACCTTACCAGAAAACAGTTCCTCCTTATTAGATCTGTTTGTAGAAAAGTTTCATCCTAAGGACATATTTACAGCTGAGTTATAAATCCTGTGACCATCCTGACAGGCCAGTTCCTGGATCAATTGCAATATCCAAGAAAAAACTCCAGACGTTATAGATATTTCAGCTTTATATAAGGGCCATGGTGTTATATAATCCTTACCATTCTGTGATGCTCTTGTGTGCTCTAATTACAGAGGTTTCAATATCGATCGGATGGTACCTCATCCCTCGTAACTCCATGGCTTCATCTAATGCACCCACAACATAAAGTGCATCATGGCGTTCTGGTTGTGAGGAAAAAAAAAAAATATATTCTGTTCTCCAGTACATTAAAATAAAAAAATGTTCACATTAATAATTAAGTAAAATAAGTATAGCATTTATAAGTTATCCTTGAATTTCTGAAACCCCAAATTCCAGACTGGTAAGATTTTTCCATTACTAAAGTGGGATGCAGAGCAGAACGCAGAAGGAAGGCAGAAGCACTATTCCCATTTGAAGAAGAGAAAGGTGGAAATCTTTATCCAAAGACAGTGGCAGAAATTCCTGTTTTTCTCCCAGGTGGATGCAAAACAGACTCTTTTTATTTTATTTTTTTTTAAGGTGCCCTAAATAGACAATAGGCTCCTTTTTTCTCTCTTGTTTCTTTTGAAAGAAAAAGGATGGATTTGACCCTAACAGTATAGATGATGTTTTTTCAGTAGTTTAGAGATGGTCAGTACTGATGCTTAAAGTGTCTTACAAAGGTGTTTATCAATAAATTAGAAATATGAGCTATATGCCAGATAGCAAATTGCTCATTCAGGCAAATGGCAAGCTCTTTACATTAATGTAGATAGTTGCATGGTGGCAATGCAATGGCAATATAACCTCTACTGGTAATTAAGCGCAGAGACCTTTCTGCACTGGGAGCTAAAAGTGGGAGGAGAACAGGGACTCGGCAAATCTTTGCCAGAAGATTTAAGCCATTTAGATGCTTAAGTTGCAATATCCTCAGAGAATCCCAAATTTTCTCAAGGCTGGACTATCATGAAATGAAAAAAGCCTGTGCAACAGAAAGTAAATCTCTTCTGGAAGATGCTAACATAAGGACACCGGCAGCAGTCATAATCCACAGTGATTACTAGGATGCTTTCAAATTTGATGAATTGACTGGTTGGCCGAATAGCAGCTATTCTAACCGCCCTGCCACCGGGGCCCTGGGATCACTCCTGGAGGCACTTGCAGCATTGCTGGAAACCATCGTGTGCTGAGAGCCTCGCCTGCCGCCTCAGCCAGCCAGCGGCGGCGCACTGTGCTCCGCATAAGCCGCAGGAACGCAACGTCTGCCCAAGCAGAGCCACTGTGTGCCTGGCAGGGCTGGCTGGCTTACGGGTGTACACGAGACAAGGGATGTCATAAAAACAATTAACAAAATCCTGTACCTTCCCGACAGAAACCCAGACACCCTGCAGCTTCTGCTGCAGGCTACTGCTTGTATTACATTTCTGTAACTATCCCCACAGGTTTAAAGACAGGGAAATTGGAGAAATGGACAGCTTCTGTAAATAAGTTTATAACACAATAATTATCAAAGAAGGTGGCTGTCATCGGAGGGATGGCGATCACACTCACAACAAGGCTTTTCCTATTTCCACAGATGTGTTTCTGCAGGTACAATTGCGAGAGCAAATGATGGCATTTTAAGCTGCATTTCCTATTTTTCAAGCTGAAGCACTTGGAACATTAACAGTGCCAAAATGTCACTGGTGGAGGGCATTTGTGGCACCTGAGGTACAGCAAAGGAAAAGCAACTGTCTCAGCAGGGAAATCTTGCCCTCTGTTTTACTTTCCGACTATTTTAACTAAGGCTTTTTTGCAGTTCTACAGATTTCATACACGGCAGGCAGCGCAGACCAAGAGACACAGTGTCAGTCTCAAAATATATGCACAGACCCAGATGACGAGAAACCTCTTACCTCCGTTTGCATCTGTGAGTTCTGTTCTTCTCAGGAACCCCAGATAGCCAGTTCGAGCCCAGATAGTCTGTGTGTCTCCGAAGCTGAGTCGTGAATTAAAATGATCTGATTGCAAAGATTCATCTCCGTAGATGGTAAAATACCCACTGGCATTGTGAGTGCTGTGAACCCATATCTAAGTTAAAAGCAATTATACTGGTATTAATTAAAGTAGCTTTCCAGAACGAAGCATTGTTGAAAATTTTTGATGTGAATGTTTTTATAGCTAGATAATACTATAACGCTTTTTAACACTTGCTGAATTTGTAGCTGACCCAGGTTTAGGCACGGAGACCCCAGTGTGACCTTGCTGCTGTCGGAGTGCAGAGTGGAGCCGTGCCTCAGGAGAGACATGCCGGACTCATGTCTGCGGGGACACCTGCCTCGCAGCCCTCTGGCTCCTGGAATGGCTCAGCTAGTTTGGAGGTCTGCTTGGTTATGGCAATTTTCAGAAAAGCCCAGAGACCACAGTGCTGTTTCCATAGCCTCCCCGCCCCGTTTCAGTGTATTTACACCAGCAGCGCATCCTCCATAAACACCAGACAGATTATTTTAAAGGGTGCAGCCAGGGCCCTTCACTTCTGGAGGATTCATCTCTTCTAACTCAAGGCATCATGGAAATTTTTACAGTTTCACGGTAATGAAATCTTACAGATGAATCTCACATATTAGATTGTCGTTTTAATTATGACTAAGCAAATTCTTCACGTTGTTAATTAGATCCTTAATTGCTCATTGAAAATAGTATTTTTTTTCTCTCCCTAGAAACATAAAATAAATTGGAGAAACATACAGCCTTGCTCAACTCAGCTAATGGGAGTACATCTTTGTGTTTAAGCACAATGATTATAAAGAGAATAGCACTAGAAAACCATCTAGGTGAAATTGGACTAATCAATAAACTGATTTTTTCATGTAAGATTCCAATAGAATTAGTGAAGCACCAAGTAGAAAATAATTAGGAAAAGCAGATTTTTTTTTTTAATTTTTTTAACAAACTTCAGCTATTATTAGCATTTATCAGGTTATATTATTAACAATTTTAACAATTATACAAATACCATGCTGCACAGCTTATATACTATAAAGATCTGTAGAATTCACAACTTTCTTAACTGGGCTTTTGAGAAGACATACTATAGGAAGAAACCATTGGCCCATTGGCATACACAACAATAGCTTTATCTCTGCAATTTAGTTCAGAGCATATAAAGGTTAAGTTTTCATGACTCACCTCACCAAGATGAGAATCTCCTAAGGGTCCCTTTGTTTCTGGATTAGCAATAATGATACGTACTCCTGGGAGGATCTATTGAAAGAAAACATGAGGCAGTAAGAAAGCAGATACCAGTTTATGCAATCATATGCTGGCTCTTCGTCCCCCAAAAGACTTCATTAGAAATAAGAAGAAATCCTTAAAAAGTTAAAGTAGACTTATAACATGAAAAATTAAAATATTCTGTAGATGTAATAAATTCTGAGATATCTGGGAAATGCTACAAACCCTCTTCTCTTTGTGAAAGCTGTTCCATCATGAAAAACTCTTCAGAAATCAAATGTTCACCTACAATATAAAGATCCTACCAAGTGGCCCTGTCTTTCTGAGAGTATATACTAGAAGAGAGAAAAAAAAATGCTAGTCACATGGCACTTTGTCCTGAAACAAAAAGAAAGCCAGCGGCATCATGCAACCTCCCCAGAACAACGGCCTGCAAATGACTTCATGGAAGGGACACTCAACTGCTACAGAGGTGGGCAGGTGTTGAACTCCAAAATAGAAAAGGGAACATCTTATGACCATGAGTCTCTGCAAAATGATGGTTACTGAGAGCTTTGGATGAGCACCCACAGCACCGAGGGTGGTCAGTGAGCAGGCAGTGCCCTGGTGGCTCGGTGCAGCGGGGATGGTACCCCTCCTTTTGCCTGGAGGCAGAGCGCACTTAGACCTCGGCCACGGGCAATCGGCCAGACAGCGCAGCCAGGGACAGAGCTGAGAGCAGCATCCCCATCCCTGTGAGCCAGTCCTGTGTCCTCACCCTGCCCCAACCGCGATGCCGTGATCAGTAGATAGCATCAGTAATCTCAGACCAGTTCTCAGTGGAGGTGGGTCTCCATCGATAAAAAGTGCCTTCACGAGTGGCACATTGGGTGGCTGTTTCAAGAGTGAGACGCGGAGGATGAAATACCTTCTTTTTGCAGGAAAGTAGGAAATGCCTCTTGTGTACAAGAGGGAGGCACAGCCCCTGAGGGAGCAGTAACACACCAGTTACTGCCATCGTGCTGTAAACTCAACAGCAAAGAAAGGTCTTCAGCCTACACAGTTGATAAAGCCCTTCTCGACACTACATGTCAAAATAAACCGAAATGGAAATTTACTGAAAAGATGTTCCACAGAAGGTATCTTTAAATCTTCTTTCAGTACTTACTTTTCCTGACTCCATGAGGGGCAAACTATGTGGAGATCCTCTTTCAACTAAACGAACTCTGTAAAATACATGTAAAAATAATATGCATAATACACAGTTGCATTTATTTGGTTTTCATTAATGTTTATTTCTAAAAGGAAAGGTTAATGGTCACAGAGATTAATGTTATTTTTGGAACGGATGAAGCTTATATCCTGTAGGTCATAATCAGGCCCAATATTTAATCTTAATCAAGACTTAGGGCTGGGAAAATAATGAAAAAATGCTGTGTATGAACATTTCCTTAAATATTAAATTCTTCAGATGTAGTTGGTGCCTTTTATTTGTTTTTGATAGACTTTTGTAAATGGAATTCCATGCACAAATTTATTCACAGGAAGAAGGATCTAAAATAATTGATTTCCCACAAGAACATTATAAATGCCAGGGCACAGACAGAAAAGCATGTGAGCTGAGTGAGCAACCACATTCCACGAGTAGTTAACAGTTAAAATCAAAGTCATATTGAAATAACTAATAACCTGGCCTCGGCTTTGAATCCGCATTTGCAATCTTTTAATTATTTTCAATGGACAGTGGTTGATTAACATTTTAATATAAAAAAATAGTTTTAACGAAAAACATTATTACTGCTGAGGTCAGGCCCTTTCTCTGAGTGTGGCTCTCTGGTCCTTTCTCTTCCTTTCCTAGATAATTTATTTTCCCACTAAAGGAACATGAATGGCAGCTATCCTTCAGTGGTATGGTGGTCTGGACGGAAATTCCTCATTTAACCTTAGAAAAGTACTCAGCAGGTTAGAACGAAAGAGTCTTTAAAGTCCTAAAATAGCTGACGATCTCAGCCAGTAGATGAAGAAAATTTTGGTAACGCCTAGACATTCCTGTATCCTAAGTGAGATAACTTAAAAGTTCTAACAGGCCATGAAACCCTCAAACTTCCCACTCCTGAACATTTTTCATAATCCACTTCACCAAGCTAAATCTGGACTTCTGTCAAAAGAGCTGCTCTTACCTCTTTCCTCCCCTCAGCTGTGATCAGAAAGAAAAAAAGCGAGACAAGATGCCCTGTAAAAGGTAAAGATGAAACATTGCAAGAGAGGAAGACATAGCTAGGAGCAGGTGGGTGGAGAACTAGATCTGGTTAAACTGATCATAAACCTGCAGCCTGTTAGAGGCAGTCACAATAGATCTTGTTCAGCCTGTTTTGAGGTCTTTTATAGGCAGAGTACTACAGTGCTCAGTTTGGGGAAGGAGCGATGAGACACAGACACCTCAGCTAGAGATCCCTTTGGAGAAGAACAAAGCCTTGGGAAGTTCAGCCCCTAACCATAAAGGAGACAGAAAAAGATTATTTTTTTTTTCCTATTTCTTTGCTCCAAAAGTCTTCTATATAAAAGCTGGGACTGTCGAGGTCAAGGCAGGAATAATGAAGTGTTTTATCTGCAGTTCTGGGAAGTTTCTCAACCTTGATGGATGGGGCAGGGCTAAGCCCTGAGGCACTGCACATCACTGTGAACAGCTCCTTACGCTAACAGAAAGAGATACCCAAATACCCAGCAATTTCAGACTGCTTTTCCAAGTTATTTTGAGAAGGAAAGTATGTAAAGTGCCTGCAAGGGGCACTGCCTGGAGCAGGCATGGTTAGGCAGCTGCAGCCTGACCTGCTCTCTTGCAAGGTGTGAACAGCAACCACCTTCCAATGTTTGTTCAACTGCCACAGAACTCCCAGACAGAGCCCGAAGCACTAATTACCACTTCTGTGTGTAACCTGTAACGGTATACTGTCCTTTTTCTACACCGTACTGATCTCTCAAACCTCTGTTTTGTTACAGGAGTGCACACACACCTGTGTGTTCTACAACGTTCTCTGCTGAAAAGCAGTAGGGCCACCACTGGATTCAACTAGAGACACAGAAACGGGGCAGCAGAAACCCAGGCAACAGAGGCTTCACTATAAGGTGTATGCGCAAGGTTAAATGATTGCTACTTTATAAAGGGTATGTCGATATAAGCCATGTTTGCCTTGCTGTTCAAATGGCAAGCTAAATCATAGGTACTTAGGAATATGCAGCAAAGGCTTTAAAAATAATCCTGTGCATATGGAAACAAAAAAATATTGCAAACCCCAGTTGTAATAATGCCTGTATATCTGGCTTTATATATATATCTTTGTTCTGTAAAATCCATATTAGTGTAGAAATAGAAAATGCCTTAAACTGAGTTCTTCCAAACAGCTGACATCTCCAATCTTTAGATCTGTATTTGCAGACAGGTAGCTGCTCTTAGAAGAACCAGTCATCATCTCCACCACTTGGTATCTCCTTTAACAGACACAGTTATCTTGTTTATTACTTACCAACATTTGTCAAATACAGAAAATCTTAAAAAGGAGACAATTTAAAAAACCTCAGCCATAAGCACTGCTAAGAGTGATGGTGTAACAAAGGTCAGGAAGTACTTTATTTAAATTTAAGACTGGTTTAAAAAGAATCCGATTTGCGTAACAGTAGCAAAAAACCTCTGGGGCAGGAGAAGTGTTTGTCAGTGTTGTCCAGCTGCCCAGGGTCACTGCTGGCCTTTGCTCCCTTCCCATTGTTAAGACATGCCTCGGTGAAGTGTTGCTGAACTCCAGGCCTAGCAGAAATCACATATAATAAAGCCATACTACTGGAAATGAATCAACATTCATAAATCTGACAATCTTTTTCTTCTTTGCTTTCAGCATCTGTGCTTCCCACCTTGTTCTTACTATCACTAGCATATTCTTCTGGTTCCCTTCACCTGTTTCCTCCAACCTTGTCTGGTTTTTTAGCACATGACGATCCAGAAGGCGTAATTTCTCAGCTTCCAGTTCTGTTAAACCTCTCCCACTCAGTGCTTTCTGCCTCAATCCCTACAGATTTATCCCAGCAGCGCACTAAACACAGAAATGGCATTTCCTGGAGGCTTTCTGCGAGGGCCCTGTTAGCGCTCAAAAACTTCGACTCCTTTTTAAAAAGTTTCTGCTAAGCTCACAATGCAGTTGGGAACACGCTGTTAAATCTCTTAACAACTCTGAAATAATAAAAGATATTTTGCCCCAAAGAGATTTCAAAAAAATAGAAGTAAACCATTACACTCTGATGTTACCAACTCCTATGTGTATACTTAATTTTAAGTGTGTAATAGTCTTATTAATTCGACTGGGACTAGTACTGTGAATAAATTATGGACATCAGGCAATAATTTTTAAAATTAGTTTTACTGTGCCTCAGCATAAAATAATTCAATTGTTCCCACTCTTCCCTAAGAGATATCCATCCTTCCACTGACAAACACAGACAGCAGACACAACTGAAAACTTCTTTGCTTCCCTCTCGGGTGAGCAGCATCACTCTCGAGGCTGGTCTGGCAGGCAAGGTAAAAAGGCAGAGCACAGGGTCCCCCAGACCCCAGAACACCTCTGAATTACCCAGGTGCTGCTGGCAAAGAAACCCAGGGCTCCTCATAGCCTTCTCAGGACAATGTTAGTGAGCCTTCTCCAACTTCACAGCTATAATGTGCTCCCAGACAGCAGGGGTCCGGCATGGGCAAGTCCTGTTTCTCTGCAGTGCTCCAGCCATTCCTTGTTGGGAGCAAACCCGATCTCTTCCGAAGTGAGTACAGAGCCTTCCCGCTGCCTTCTGCTGCCTTCCAGCCTTGCTGGGAAGGGCAGAGGCGAACGTGGCTGTAGAGCCAGCCTGGGCAAAGAGCCTGAAAATCAAGTGGATGGGATAAAAATGCTGCCCTTGGGCGTGAAAACTACTTTTGCACCTTCTGGTGGTTTGCAGCCAAGCTGAGAGGGAAAACATAAAATGAGTGACCCACTGTAGAGCAGACACAGGGTTTCTCTCACACCAAAATGTCACACTGGAGCAGAAAACATTCAAGAATCGTTGCACTGTTACAAAGCTCTAAGCAGTGATGATACACGGTGAATCTGTAGCATTTATATACTATAGTATAGGCAAGTACGATTTTTATATTTTTTCCCACTGGTTCCTAAAAATTAGTCTTTTTTCTTAAAAAAAAATCTCTAACTGGAGTTGTACAGTTGAGAAAGCTGCCTGTGCTTCCAAATCTGGCTGCTGGGATTTCACAGGGAATGAAGCTACAACACCAGTATGTGCTGAACTTTTTTTTTTTTTTTGGTTACGATTTAATACGTTGGACAGATTTCATCTCCTTTAAATCAAACATTTACTATAGAAAAGCAGGATTGAAATGACTTCAGAATGAAAACTGGCAAGCTGTAACTAACTGGGCACTGTAATCGCTGTGCAGCAAAGGGGATATCGAAATACTGTAACAATGTCTTTCTGCCTAACTATCTCACATGAAACTGCAAGTTTTGTTTATGCTTCTTTTCAGATCTGGTCCATTTGGTGATGAAAACTCTCCAAAATACGTTCTGCAGCCTGCTAGTATTTTGCACTAATCAGAGAGTTTGTCAGCTGAGCTATTAACTATTGCTTTGGGAATCCGCAGGGGCTGAAGCGTGCAGAGTGGTACTAACTGGTGTTACAATGCCAAAACTGGGCAAACCTTCAAAGCTGGCTGTGCTGTGGCTCTGAGAAAGACTTTGGATTCTGTGATTCTAATAGAGATGGAAAGAAGCTGTGAGGTTATCCAAGTCTCGCTCCCTGCCAAAAAAAGACTTCCCTGCAGTGCACTTTCGAGTGCTTTGTCTACTCCTGTTACAGTATCTCAGATGATGGGGCTTCTTCCACTTCCCTTCAGAGTTTATTTCTCAGCTGAATGTATTTTATATTCAGGAATCTTTTTTCCTCTGTGGTGCTTGGCACAAACCGTTCTTAGCTTTCCATTGTTATTTCTAACTAGCTGTCCACGTCCAATTCAAAGGAGTTATTCCGACTGTCCCCTTTCTTTTAAAATATAACTCAGCTAAAGAGTTTATCTTTTCCCCTAACACTTGGTCAAACCCCATATCTTGAACTTTTTCCTTTCCTTTATAGCCATTTACAGAAGCTGAGCCATGGTAACTGCCCTCCTCCTCCTTGCCAGTGTGCCAGCATCTTCTGCTGTTAGCCAGGTTTGGGCACTGAAGCGTGGCACCGTCCATCATCTCAAGCTCCTATTTGTCTGTTTACCCTCCTGTCCCTTCCTCCTGCCCTAAGCGGTCTGTTCTTACACCATGTCACTTTGCAGCCATGCCAGCTTGGAAGTCCAGCTTTTTGGTTTCTTTAATACTAGCTATTTTGCACACTGATTTCTTTCGGTAGCTATTTTGAGATGCTGCCACTCTTGAAAACCTTCAGCAACAAAACCTAGAGGAAACCAGATAGGATGTGATGCACACACAACCTAATATATATTGAAAATTCACTGTATGTAAGTCCCCTCCTTGCCTATAGCCTTTCCATGGCAGAAAGAAACAGCTGATGCTCTTTTTGGTTTCATTCCAGTTCTATTTCTTAAATTTTCCTGCTGATTGTCATCTTATGTTAGCAGTTGAGCTTTCGGGGAAGAAGGTGGGTGTTTTCTTATCCTGCAAAGAACTGATGCTTTGAAAATTTTTGCATATTACACTGGAATAAAAAAGCGTAATATAGAAAGAAGCTGTAAACAGAATCTGAAAAAAATAATGTCACAGGTCAGAAAGAGATTATTTATGTTTACTGTTTCAGTTTTTTGGTTTTGTTTTGAAATGTAAGTTAATTAATTCTCCAAACTGAAAATGCTTTTACTACCACCACCATAAACAAAAATTAAAAGTTCAAGTAGGGTGTTTTGACCACTTTGAGAATTCCATCTTTTTCATTAAGCTGAAAAAGATCTGTCAAAACTGACTTCTGATCTCAATACAATGGTGTTTTCTGGTGAAAAAAGACAACCACCTAACTAGGAATTTTAACTAACATCTATTTGTAAGGCATTTAATGCCAGAGAGCACATATGCTTTCGTGTTGCTATATCCAGAGCGCAGTGACTTCCCAGTTCCAACTCAAATGGCCAGGAACTATTGTCATGACCTATTGCCATCACCAACACCTTTCAGATAGATATATAGATATAGAGATATATATATATATATTGCTGTCTAATGTTGAGATGGTGCCTGGGTAAGACTGATGGTGGGAAAGGGCTGATGCAGCCTGTTCTGATTTTCTATAGCAAGAGGAAAGATGGGCACTGTAGGTAACAGTGGGAGCCTGGACTAGTGTCAGGGCTCTTTGACACTCAAGACTTGCAGTGCATCGTCTCTTTACTCAAATACTAAAATATTTATACATAAACTATTCCAGAATTTACAAGTCAATGAGCTAATTCTACCAAAAATGGAAAAACAGAAAACATAAGCTCTGCCTTCCAAAATGACATACACAGATCAAATAGCCAGATCTGAAAAGGAGGAAAATGGCATTGCTGAACACTTAGGCTGAAGGGAAAATCTAGCTAATGAAGAAGAGTTTCCCTGCATCATCCTGGTTTCCTCAGAGCAATTTTCCGCCCATCACATGACCAATTCAGATAATGGATAAATTCACTGAGACTGAAAAGGGGAGTTTTGGATTGAGGCAAACTTTATAGCCAACAAAATGAACAACCATTAAATGTTCTATATGTCTTGGACGTATTTCAGTCCTGTTAATTCGATAATCAACAAGTTCAGTTAAAGAATCAGCACTAAATCACTTCCTTTAATGTAAAGACTTTTCTTCACTATAAACCTAAATTACACTTCATGTGGCAAATTCCCTGAGGTCAAAAGCAAACAGCTTCCAATCCTTCAGACAGCTGAACAAAGCAGCAGAAAAGGTTACACAAGGATTTAAGATGCTTTGGAAAAACTGGAAAGGGATTGAAATGGGGCAGAAACTCTGGTTCAGGAAAGGGATATTCAAAACTTCATAGAATAAAAAAGTAACAGCAATTTTATCATATAAGACTATGGGAATATGTAAAAAAACTAAGCTATGTTTATGTCTGTTTTCAACCTTGGAGTACTTTAAAATATTCAGCTCTCATCATATGTGAACCACATTGAACTTGCTTGAATTAACTTTTGCACATCGTGTATAGCACAATACGCAACCATGTCAAGTGAACGCTGTGGACTGGGACTCTGGAGAATTTGCTGTCCCTCCTGGCCCCACCTGACACCTACTGTGCCCCATCAGGCACAGCATCACCCTGCTCTGTGCCTCAGGTTCGTATTTGCAAGAACAGGCATAATGCTGCTCTCAGCTGGTATCTTTTTATTTACATGACAAACCTCCCAGGACATGGTGTTTATCACTAATTGTCTTAACAGCACTTTTCATAATCACAGTTGTGATCTGATGATTCTGTTTAATTCAACATGCTTTTTCTACTTCATAATCATCTTTATCTTCCCAGTTCTAATCGAGAAAAAAAGAGACTCCACACACAGGGAAAACTTTCATGATAACAGACTTGGGATCTGAAAACATCTGCATCTAATTGAATTAGTTTATATGGTGTTAAAAAATGATGGAAACAATTTTATCTTCCTTGACACAATATTCATATTCTACATTCACACAATGTAATCAAAGGTGGAATTTCTGAAATCAACTCATCCTCTTTCACTTGCCCTCCCGTCTTGCTGCAACCTTCAGAATTCACCCTGCATTTATTGGGAAGAACTGGCAGAAAGTTTCCTCTCCTTAACAAGCACCAGAGACATTTCCTTTGCATGGCAAACTTCAACACACAGAGCTGTTTTTTTAGTTGAAATAAAACTGCAGATTACCACTCTGAAGAAAAGGTCAGTGGTGCCAGGAGCAGCAGTGCCTGGTACACCTGAAGGGACTGAAAAGGAACTGTCCTTTTCCCAGGGGACTTACTGGGAACCCTGGCTGAGCTTCAGACTCTTCACATAGGTAAGCTCATCTTCTGCAAACAGACACTTAGTATACGCAATATTAAGGATATGTGAAGCTTGAAGCAACATATTAAGAGCTACTGAAGAGAGCTATTTAAGAGCGTATTACACCTCTAACCAATTTAGTGTTGGATCCTTATATAAATATAGGGTGCTTTTACTGTTTTTCAGGGCCCTCCTTCCCAGCCATAACCATTTAGTATTCCTACAGCCAGAGACTCCACTGCCAACAGGAGCCAAACAAGTGCCTGAGGCTAGCAAAGCTGGAGTGGGTCTCCAAGGTGGCAGAGCCCTTTTCCCAGGGGTAACCGCCAGCACAGCACCCTCTGCTGAATTATTTGTTGCAAGAAACTGTCAGCGTGTGGGACAGCAAAGGTCCTGTCCTTCTGCAGAGGCTGGCAAGAGAAAAGGGGAAAGGAAAGAGGGATGGAAAGCACTTAGGAAGCTCCATCTCCTACACCACACCACAGCCTGCGGCTGGGTCTGGCAGCAGCTACAAAAGCTCACTCCAAATTTTACATGTATTCATTCAACATTTTCCTTCCAGAGCAGATGTCTCCATTGTGAAATGCACTCTAAGGTAGCAATATGGCAAAGCAGCACTGTTTCCTCCACTACTGAAACAGTAAACGTACTCTATGTTGATCACTGTCCGCATTTTAAAGAATCACTGTTTAGTGCTCCATTAGTGGTATCTACCAAAATGAGGGAAACAAAGCAAATTATGCTTCAGCATACACTACCTGCAAAAATCAATTACATAAGACATTTTAATTGTAAAGAAAATGAAATAATGAAAATTCCGTTTTTTTAAGACATTCCTGTATGGTTAGACTCATGGCAGACTCTGGGAAGAGAAAGAAAGAAGAATGGGAATAACTTTTTTTTTATATATATATATATATATATATATACATATATATATATATGGGGAAAAAAAAGGAAGATTTTCTAATACATCTTCTCAGAAATGTAAGCAGCCAGCTTGCTTTATCAATTCCCAGCTTCTGTAAGGAGCATGACTGAAAGAGAAGGAACTATAACACCAAAGAAACGCAGTATATTCTGATATGGGAAATCCCTTTTTTAAGAAACAGCATCAGACGTTCTTCAGGAATAAAAATGTTGGTGTATTTTAATAAGCTGAAATATTACTGGGAAATTTCAAACTGGTTTGTCAAAACAAACAAAAATTGAATGATCTTCCATTTAGTTCTTCTACTCATGGCTGAAGAGTAACATGCACATGAATGACAATTGCAAACAATCAAACAAATGTCCAACTGCAGTCCGCTGACTTTCCTGGAAAGCTAGGGCTTTTTATTTTGCCTTTGTTTTTGTCTTACTTGGTACACATGACAGTATCCTCTTTCCCCTAAGCCCTCCAGGGAAATATAACTGGAATTTCTTGATTTGTAGTTAAAAGTATACTAAACCACATCCTCTCTCAAAACCTGCACTCAGAGCCAACTCTCATTGTCCTGTTCCACTGAAATCATAATATTGTAATCCCTTGAAGATGACTTTATCAAGGAAGAAACAGACTTGTTTCAAGGGAGGAAATATTTCAGGAGCTAGTAGTCTTGCCTTAGCAAGCACAGAAATTTGCTTTGTAGGGCTCCCACCCCCCTAGTTTAATTTCACAGCTCAGACTGACTGGGACAAGAGGGGGTGACTTACTGTCTGAAAGTCATTGGATGTTCATCCCTTTCTCCTGCCCTGGAATAAAAGTTGCTTTATGCCTGGAAACATGAAGCATCCTCACAAGCTCTTAAAACAGGTATATTTACAAATTTTGCTGTAACTCCGGATCCTCATACGTAAACAGTGCAATCCCTTAGATGTTATTTGCTCCTCTTCGGTTTCCCAGGTCATCAGCTTTGTCCCTAACCACTGACTATCCAGCGCACAGAGGTTCAACAAGTCTCTTGGTTTGTCCCCTGACACAGGCAGGAACAGCAAGAGGGAATCTTTCCTCTAGACAGACTGGGACTTCTCCTCTAAGCCAGAACTGGAAGTGCTGACATGATGCTTATCAGCCCAAATTAACATTTTTTTCCTGGGAGATTTGTTTCCCATAGATCAGGAACAGCACCAAGGGGATTTCTGAGACAGCAGGATCTGCATGGCAGAAACAAAACAACGTTGCTACAAGGCCAAGGCTGTATCTCCTCCTGAGCAAAACCATGAAGAACGAGGAGGATTTTGCCAGTACCATGACAGCTTAAACTCACTAATGAGATTCTGCAAGTTAACGGGCAAAATGCCTGAAAGCCAGACGTTTCTACAGAGACACCTCAACATGAAGCTGCATCGTTACGTATCATACTTAAAACTCTGACGGATTTCGGTTTTATTTTAAAGACCTCAACCCTTCCTCCTCCCAACTGAGCTACCTCTTCTACTGACTTCACAGCAGTGAAAGTCTTCTCATTTTTCCATGGGAAACCTGTTTCTGTGATAAAAGAAAAAAAACCCCAAGCCGCTAAAGCAACAGATAGTCTAAAAAAGAAAAAAAAGCATGGGTGATGTCTGAAACTTGGAATTGGAGGCACCCAGATGAGAAGATCCTCAAAGCTGGGGATGACCAGAATGGCACTGCTGGAGGTAGCACTTGACAATTCAATTTGTAAACAAGCTTACTACATATAAAGCACTCACCGGTGGCTTTCTGAGGCCAGTGACTTGTGAGGTTTATGTTTTGACCAGTTTCCCAGGCGTATAGCACTTCAAACCTCAAAATACTCTACACACTTTGCCTACTGAATCTTACCACAAGGGAGAAGATGGCTGGTTGTCAAAGGGGGCAACAGTAGATTTAAACTACCCTTCTGGATCCCACACAGAGTGAATAATTGAGGCCTGGTATTTTCTTTAACCTGCAGCTGGGCTCTGTATGCTGTAACTCATTACAAGAGCTGGAAAAAGCACTGCTCCCCAGAGCATCAGGGAGCACTCTTCGAAGCTCCTCTTTCGCTACCGTTGGAAAACGGCTTTCAAGTATGATTAAGCAAATGAAGTTTCACAAAAGGTAACTATTTCACTGTCACTTGCCGTTAGCATGTCTCCTTCAGACGTATCTCCCCCCAGTTTCTTTTCCCTACTACGTGACTATAAAATGGTTATCCTCCATGCTGTGACTGTACTACAGAGCACTGCTACGGCTATAGCTTAGATAATAATTTACCTAAATAGCTTTTCTTTGCCTAGTAACCCAGTAATAAGAGTATTTTTCAAACTAGATGGAGTAGAAGTGTTTGACAATTAGGAAAAAACCTCCCACGGCTTTGTTGCTTGGTATTACCCAAAACAAAAAAATATATACAACATCAACGTTTCAGTAAAATATGGAGAAGGATAAACATTTGACAGCCAGAATAAAAGGCTATTTTTCTTTTCCTGCATGAAGTCTGAAATGCTGAAATATATTAAAATGAAGCCAAAGCCTTAACTCATTCCTTTTGATAGAGTCTGCATTTGAGACTGGGCTCAGAGTATAAGCAATCTATATAAATAAATCCGAAGTAACTGTTTTCACATATGTTTGAAATGCTGCAAGTGTGCCCTTCTTTTCTTGGGGAATGTGATTCAGAATTTCCAACCTCTGAAATCACCTTTGTCAAGGAGACAATGTCTCAGCAAGTCTGATGAAGTTCAAAGATCTCTGAATACCCCCGAAGATCAAAACAAAAAAGAAGATTTAGCACAACATACAAGTGACTGCCTAAGAAATCAAGTCTGCTGATGACATAAATATATACAAGGGGTACATTTTTGTAAGAGAGACACTAATCTGCATCACTCCAAGAAGATGCCAGTGATCGCATAAGAAGAGAAGACACCTATTTGTACAGCTCCACAAACTGTTTCTTTAATAAATACAGGAGGTAATCAGGTTAAAATAACTGTTCTAATGATGGAGTGGGAGTATTTCAATGAGAGACTATGGATACCACAAGCCACCCACTGAATGACAGCCAGACTAAAAAAAATTAGTAACTTAAACCCAAATACATCTTGGTGCTTCTAGTCTCTTTGGCAATATCCCACACCTGGATCTGGCTCCCTGTCTGGTGCCAGCTGCCTCACCATGCCTGTGACCAAGAACCATCCAAGCAGCTCACCATTACATGTGGCTCAAAAGGAAATCTAGTAAACCACAGCAGGGTTTAATAAATTAAACTCTCAAGTTTTCTAACCCTATGGAAAAAACACAGGCTCAACTAGATGAAATTGAATAATTTAAATGACCATTTAATGCACCAATTATTTCACCAAAAGGAATACTGGAATTTAAAGACAGGATAGGAAGGATATGAGAGGTAAGGGTGCCTGCATATATGAAACTACAGATGGCATCAAATAAAATTGAGAACATTGTTTACTAGCACAGGTTGAAAGTCTTCATCCTTCCCTAGTTTGGTACAGAATGTGGGTGTAGTTCAACAATCAGCTTAATCACAATTTGTAATCAAAATAAGGGGAAACTTTCTACTACAAATGCATGCAAAATGCTATCAAAATCTCCATCAATACATACCTGACTTGACTAGTAGCTCTCTCCCCCTGGAAGTCTAAGCCTCCACTCCACCAGAGCTCCCAAGCTGTCACTCCCTGCTACTGAACAAGAGGACTGGTGCCATTCTTCCCTGCTTTTGGGGGTGGATATAGATTGACTTTGTTCCTTTTTACTTCTTTGTAATTTTAAAATAAATTCCAATATCAAAGCAGATCTTTCCTTACCCAACTTAGGGCAGGACAATGATTTTCGTAATTATTTTTTTTCTTTATGGATAAGATTTTGTAATAGAAGAGAATATTAGAATGCTGGAGGATGTTTATCTTTACAAGATTTGCAGGAACTTTCAACTTTAGGGGATCAATGATCTTTCTCAGCCATCACCAGATGGATCCTTCAGCTCACTAATTAAAACTTCTGAGGAAATCCTCTATACAACATCTTAAATGTGAAAGATACAGAAATGCAGAAAAAAATGCCTATGTTAAAATTTTGAGCAAAAATTCAAAGTCAAAATATTGTAACATTTTAAATGACATTTTATTTCTTATTCATACCAGCTTAGTTTCAAATTTAAGGTAATTGCAGAATTTAAACTAGCAGGTTAAAACAGTAACATTTTGAAAAAAAAATTGAATTATTCTTAAAAAATATGTTTTAGAGTATTTGCAAATATATTGAGACATTTGAAATTCAAGCCTGACCTGCTGAAGAACACTTAAAAAATATTTTTGCCTGTCTATGTGAAAGGAAGATTTATTTTGGAATACATGAGGTCTATTCTCAGTTTGATGAAGTGGTTTGTTTTGCCAACAAATAATTTTTCTACCGAGAACTAACCTGCTGTTAAGAATGAGGAGGCTGTGGCATTTGTATGCTATTATCAGATGTATTTTTTGTTGGGACATTTTTAATTTTATAAGCACATGTGCATATTGTTTTATAACACCCTGGATAAATGGGATGCTTGGGTTTTAGATTTACATCTTTACTGCTACAAAAGCATGTAAGTGTTATAAAAGCCAACATCTTTCAAGTATATGGTGTTTTGGTATGATGAGAAAAGAGGCTCACTCTCTCTCCTTTTTATCTTCCAAGCACTTCTCAGCTTTTAGCATATTTAGGTGCCTTGTGTTTAACCACCTGAAAAGCTCTCTGAGGAGAACATCACTGATCTAAAATGATGATGGATCTGAAAACCAGCAGTTTAGGCAGCAGGACAAGAATATGAATATATTCATTCAATTTCTTTTTCCTTTTTAGGGGGAGGAGATAAAGTTCTTTTCCCAAAGGCAGCAGCAGAGAAATGCAGCCAACAACCTGACAGGGTGCTCATGCCTGGAGTTTTGTTGCATTTGTTCTCCCTGCAGATGCACCCAGGCACATCTACATGACCTGAGTTGCACGGTGAGTCAGCAACTGGGACCAGCCATGCTGTGCCAGCACAGCCTGCTGTGCGCCAGCTCACGTGTGGTGAAGCATTAATCCACCTGTTTTGCCTTTTGGGTCTGAGCTAAACTCTCTAAACAGCATGTCAGCCACTTGGTGCCAACTCAGGAGTCTCCTGTTTTTTTTATTCAACAGCCCAGGTGAGACTTGAGTGTCTTTGCTCACTCTTTCTCGGCCATCCTGGGGATACTCTTGATTTTTTAGAATATCAATGAGATGCCGAGTACAATACTGATGTACTGTCACCAAGAGCAAGCCAGAGTTGTATACTCCTGCTATTAGGATGTTACTCAGTTTCCAAAAAGAGGTGTCTAACACCCCATGAGATAGCACAGGGTGCCTGGACATCTCATTAGTGCTAGCAAACACAACACGAGCTCTATGGGAGACCCTGCTGCAGTAGGTATAGCATCTAAAACGGCACTGATGCTTGCGGTTAGGCAATCACATCTCTTCCTGGTATCGTAACTGATGCCAGCCACTGGCACAAGTTTCCTAAATCTCCAGGTGAGCCCGGCCCCAGCCATTTCCCTCAGCTGACAACTACAGCCAGAGCTGCAGAGTCCCAGCGGCTAAACCAGTGGGCTGGTGGCTCAAAACCACACAGAGGCACACAAAAAAGGTGTTTGAGAACCTTCAACCTGACCTAAGAAGCAAACCATCCAAATAATGTGAAAGCTGGGAGGACATGTCTAGTTTGGTTGATGGACCACCCCTAGATCTCTACCCAAATCATACATCACACAGGCATTTTGATCTAAACTCCTACCAAGCAACATTTCTGTAAGCTGTGAATTGTGCACACATAATGTCCAGATGAGCTTGAAATAGTTGTATTCAAACTAATTATTAATTTTTACAGATGTGAACAGGATTTGAATAATCTCAGAAAGATGAACTACAGCTGCTTTTGCAGCAACTAGAAAGTCTTATCATGGCAACTAAAAAAAAAAAAATAATGTTCAGTCTTTTCCAAATTCTGTAAAATATCTTCTAAAATACAAAATCTGAAAAAAAAATTTCTCACACTTTTTATGTTGTTGGGGGACTGGCTGACCTGCAAAGACTCGGTGGGTTGTTACTATACAGTCTCACAGCTATGTACAGCAGTCTTTCAGTTACTGTTAAGCAATAGTGACATTCAGTTCCATAAAAATGGTTAGAAACAGCAAGTGTGATG
Source organism: Falco peregrinus (assembly GCF_023634155.1). Taxonomy (NCBI): domain Eukaryota; kingdom Metazoa; phylum Chordata; class Aves; order Falconiformes; family Falconidae; genus Falco; species Falco peregrinus. The sequence goes on along the minus strand of NC_073725.1, from coordinate 53,296,997 downwards.
ACACTATGTCAAATAAAATTGTTTTCTCACCTAATTTATGACCCATGAATCTAATACCAAATTCCACAGGACTGAGTAAATGAGGCATGGCTTTAATCCATAAAACTAAAATCTACATTACCACAATCTGAGAAACCAACTCTAAAGATCATCTTCCGTGCTCTGTAGAATTAGTCAGTAAATATAACTAATATACTACCAAGTCTGATCCTGATAACAATGTCTACTTCTTAATGACATGACAAAGGCAGAGAAATAGTATGCCCATGATTTATGCAGCTTTTATTAACAGTAAATATTATTTCCTCTATATAAATATAAATGATTTTATTGTTTATAATTTTTATTAACTGTGAATGTTATGTTCTCTTTCTATATATGTTTCTAAATACTTACCTTCCAATGAATAGTCTATAAGTGTCTTTCTCCTCTCAGAAAAAATAATTTCAAATAAGGAATTAATCTACATTTGCTTTTTTCTTTCCCCTCTATAGCTACAGCTTTATTTTTAATAATTCATTAGCTCTTTCTCCTGCACTTGAATGATGCTTACATCTATCTATGTACATCGTGCTCAACTTAAACTATTTCAGAGCTCTTAGATTAGAGCAAACACTATGGGTAAATATGTCTTACCTTACTGTGTCCATTAAAAAATAAACATTTGATTTCTAAAGTTAGAAATAAACATTTGATTTCCAAAGTTAGTCATGTAAGCTTCCTTCCTCACCAATAAAGAAATAAAACTACCTTAAAGGTCAATTCCTCCCATGCTGGTGCATGTCTGAGATAGCTGCAATACACTGGTGGGGTGTGTGCCTCTCCCGTGACTGCCGAAGGAGCCTGGCAGACCACTTCAGGCTGGATGAGATCTGTTCTGGTCACAGGGTTTGCTCCGCTCTTAGGTAATGATATGTTCCATTTCTCATTTCTTTTTTACAACATAAATCTTTCAACTTCTCAGGTAAATCTCCTTTTGAAAGTGCAATGCAGAGATGGTAGGCTTACATAACGATAACACCTTTTTACAAAAAAAAAGGCCTTTATTTTGCTTGGTTGAGTATGAGCATGGACTGTGCTGTACACAGCAGCCCTTGCAGTTGCTTGGCCAGGAAGACCAAGTTTTCTATGGCTGGGTTATGCAGACAGTAGCATCCCAAAGGATGGATCAGACATAAGCATTATTGTTGGTAACATTGTGTGCAAAGGAATAAAGAAATGGTGAAAGTCAAGTATCTTGCAGTTCCTTTCCTCCATCTGCCAAACTCCACGTGCTAGAAGAAAATAACTGTATGTGAAAACTATCCAGAGGATAATTTGGGCCTGCAGTGCCCTGAGGTCTGCACCCTGCAAGCTGAGCCGGTCACTTTGATATAGCTAAAGTTGGTATTCACCTAAGGGGGACAAATTCTCTGTTAAGCTTTTAAGAAGGATGAAAGAAAAAGAACAAAAAAAAAAAAGAAAAAGAAAAAAAAAAGGAAAAAACCACCCCTATCTGAATAATGTTTTTTTAAAAGAACCAGGACTGTTGAACACTGTCAATTAATGTTCACCTTTCCCAGAGTTAATAGAAAATGTTTTGTTTTGTTAAAATTTTGTAAAGAGACTACTTGCTGGCCTTTTGACCAGAGTACTAGAAAACTGAACTGTATGTGAATGGGTATTTTCTAAAATAACACCTAAAATCAGAAGTTTCCCTCCAACTTTAAGATTTCAGACATCTCCTTAATGTTCTCGCTTCTTGTATATTTATCTAACATTAAAGACAGAACTCGAAAATACCCACAGTTACAGAATGTGGTTGCTCACAACGGCTGAAGCTGACAGTCTATTCCCTCATAGTCTTGCAGCATTAAGAATTGCAGCAAAATTCCCCCATGGTATCCCCACTGGCTAACAACCGCTAGCCCAGGGGAAACACCTCTGTGCAGCTAAAAGGCCCAACGGGACTCCATTTCTTAGGGACCAGCTGGGCTGCACCCCCAGAATACCAGCATCATGAAATCCTGAAGGCAAGAAAAGCAGGGCATCTTCTTAAGTCACTGCAGCGCTGATGTCAGATGCTTCAGTTTTATCAATGGTAAAATTAATTAAGCAACTAATAAAAATGTCTACGTCTGCTGGCTGGTAGGAGTTAGCACAAATTATTAATGAGGATTACAAAGGTTTTCAGGGACCGCGAAGTGTGCTGAAGTAGCTTTCTTGCTAGTAACTCTGATAATTGTGTGTATTAGAGAAAAAGAAAAAGGTGGTTCCGACCTGTCATGCCTCAGTGCCCTCATATCAACATACACTGTGGTGGGATCTGGTCCAGATGTTCCCTGTAAACAACAACATCAGCTAATGAGAACCTGAAGTCTGGGAAGAGGAAAGAATTTTACCCCCCCAAATAACTGAATGTTCATTTCACTGCTAATTATGCTAATCAAATGACAAGTTATATTTAAGCTCTTCATCAAACAAAGCTCAGCTTTTACAGAATCGGAAAGAGCACTGGAAAACATACCTACCGTCAGGTACTTGTTACCTCGGGGATCGGAAAAACATCAAGTGGTCATACTACTTAATCAAACACATGTCAACATAGGTTTCATTTGCTACAGAAGGCCAAGTAATCAGGACGTGGATACATACAAAAAATGTTAAACACGTTTTGCCATATAAAGGAATGCTGAAATTGCTGAGGAGACACAGTTTAATGGCAGAAGCACATGGACAGGAATGTGAAGCATGGTTTACTGAGAGTCTTCCATACATGCAACAGAGAATATACTCGAAGCTAAAGATAGTAAAGGTAGCACGCATGACACGAATCAATGTGGACTGAAAGTCTGTAAGCAATTATTCTGATCCTTTCCAGTCTTCCACTGCATAATTTACATCCTTGCTTTATGTCACAATATTTAGTTACTTGAGAAGCAGTAGACTAATTTTAGTTTCCTTTCATGCAGAGATGATAAGAGTCTTCTAGGCCTTTCCACCCACAGCTTTGCTGCAGTTTTGTAACCTGCTATGATCTTCCCTTATCCAAAACCTCAAATTCATCACCACTGAACATCATGTGAATTCCCAATGCTCTAGTCTAGGGCTCTTCTCTCGGCTGCGTACCTCACGTCACTGCTAAGCAGAAAGCTAGAAGAAAAGCATAGCTTCATTTTCAAACACTGCAACTTTGGAAATTTTCTTTTCAGCAGATAAATTCACCTAACCTTTGTAACCTACAGGTGCAGGAACTCCTTTATCAGTTATTTAGATGTTTACTACTTGAAACAGCAGGCAACATCAACTCCCAATGAGTTCTGTCCCATTTGCCATATATTATAGAGTATAATTCTTCATATTAGGAAGGTCTAGGGCTAAACTTTGCATTTCTGCAATGCTGGCTCCTAGTTCCACTGTTTTTTGGAGCACTAAAAATTGTGATGGAGTTCCACAAATGGATAATTTTTGTATCTAAAGGGGAAAAGAATTAGCATTACCAATTGATACTTACTGTACAGATACTGATAGTGACCCACCACCAGAGGAGAAAAAGAGTAATAGAGCTGCACATGCATGTTAGCCTCTTTAGCTTGTTATACACAATACAAGATACAATATCCTCTCTAACTATTAACGACACAATTTTCAGTCTACTAGTAAACTCAGCAGTGTAACAGACTAGTGCTGAGTGGAGAACTTATTTGAAATATATGCAACATTAAAAAAAACCACCAAAATCAAGAAAAGATTGGTTATCTTCAAAAATAAAACTAAACCTGAATTGATTAATAAAATAATGAAAACAGTCACGTTTGAAAATCAAAGACAATCACTATAGCATTTGTTATTTTCAGTGTGAATGAAATAGTTACAACAGACAGCTAATATCTGATGAAACCTGCATCCAGATACAGCTATACCGGACTTGTTTACAATTTCATAGAAGGATCTGAAAATCCCCAAATCTCCAGACTCAATTTCTAGTCTGTCCCACTGTTGGAAGCTGATAGGTGGGTATTGAGGGAACATGAAAATCCCCTACCTGCTCAGCCAGCTTCCCCAGCCTGTGAGGCTATAGCAGCAGGAATAGCAGGGATGAGGAAGAGAAGGAAAGAAGGTAACACAAGACAAAAATAATAATAAAAAAATGGGAATGAAGGGTGGGAGAAAAAAAAAAAGAGGAGAATGCAAAAAGCAGGGAGTAAAATAAAAAGAAAAACAATGTCAAATACAGGAATCTTACAAATTAACCATTATACCATTAAAGGTTAAAAAAAGTAAAAAATGAGGTGTCAACATTTTAGTAGAGCAACAGAAGAGACAGCTGTAGACTGCTAACCTTGGACAGACTTAAATGGTTTTAGGACACTACAGACAATGTTGTTAGTGGAAAACATGTGTCTAGCATACTGATATATTATTTTTTTGTTTGTTTTGGTGAAGAAGTCAGTAAACATTATGGCCCTGTTATTTTAATGAACATCCACTGAGGCAGGGGTTCCAGGTATGCCATTTCACTACTAAAAGAAATTTGTAAGCAATGTCCTCTGGAAATGAAAAGTAAGCTTTCCTTTTGGAAAAACAAAATATTAGTATACAATGAAGAAAGATACTTACACCTTGCTTCATACAGATTAACCTGCTCCTAAAGTGAAATAAAATCAAGGCTTCATGCACAACCTACTAGAAGACCCTAAGTAAATAGAGTAACTTCATAGTTCATAGTTCAGTAACTCTTCATTCTTAGCCTATTTGTGTTGATAAACGGTGTAATGCATGTAAAGAACAGTAAAATTAAAAGCTGATGAAACCCCATCAGTTCTGCACCATGATCGATAACACAGCAAAGAGACAAAATACAGTGGTGACTAATCCTAACCTGTTACTGTCACATGGAGCATCTAACACCAGATGGCTGCAGTGGGGCTTGCCCTACAACTTGTGAAAATACACAGCTCCGAGACTACTGCTATCCCACATCCCTCTTACCGAACTTCTGAATTCCAGCGAAGTTAAAAGACTACAGGAAGCTGCCAGAGCAGCATCTTAAAATAGGTTTATTTTTGATGTGGGGGAAGATGAAGCATTTAAGAAAATAGGATGGATCTACTTATTAAAATTGATGCCCCAAAATAGAAATATTACTAATAATCCAGGCAGAACGCTGCAGTGTAACTGCAAGAAAGCAGAATTGCTGAAATCCGTGAGTGATATAATCATTGCCTGTGACCATACTGCAGGTCTGGAGAGGACTTTGAGAGCACCAGAGCCTCATACAGCTTTTCCCTAAGGAAGGACTTGAGAAACAGCAGTTGAAGCCTCAGCACCGTCCTTCTGCAGCCAGCTGCAGCTGAGATGCTCTGAAAGTGTTTCAAAAGAAGCTGTCGTAGCCAAGCCCAGACTGACTGACTCTATCTGCCTGTGCACATTTATTTTGCGAGACAGAGATAGAGAGCATCTGGAAAGCTGCTAATAGTTAAAAAACGACACAACTTCTGTTCTATCTGAAACTTACTAAGGACATGCCAGGTAGTGTTCAAGGAAATAAAATGGGCCAAACATAATTTTCTGTTTGCAAACAGGTGCATCATAAAGTCACATCCCTTGGACTAAATAAATAAATCTCCTGCCCATGCATAGGCTGCCACCACTGAACCAGCCCTGGTCTGTGCAGACCTCTGTAACACGCCAGGCTTTTATTTTCTGGGAAAACCCTGCAGGTCAACACTGCATGGAGAACCACCCCAACAAGTCAGCAGTACGGATGACTGTGCCAGCACTCAGCCTGTACCTAATTTCCACTGAAGTCAAAGGCCAAGCTGCATGCTCTCCCCTGCTTCCCTCCCCATGGTTAAAAAACAGGAACTAGGCAATCAGAAGTCCTAAGAATTTAAAAAACCTGTTGTTTGGGGTTTTGTTTTGCTATCTAAGGATGTGGCCTCAGTGTTTACTCTGAGTGTGCTTCTGCTCCAGTGATGCCCAGAAATGGAATTTTTGATGCACACTTAACGATCTCATGTACGCAAGCACAGCAGCTGGAGCTGTGAAAAGAACTTCATGGCATGACTCATAGTAAAGGTGGGAAAACACAGAATGTGAGGGAACTCATCCAGAGCTGTACTGTATTGCGAAGTGTGAATCATACTGCTGATAAAGTGCATGGTCTCCTGCTGCACTCTTCACAGAGCGATCCCTTATTACTTTTAATATGGAAGATCCTCAAAAAGTGTGATCTATCACTCAGTAAAAAGAAACATTAACTGTATGCTTTGGTAGACAGTGAGGAAAGGATTTATTTCATATAACTTCAGCCATCAAAGAAGTAAGTGTGCAGTACGAGGTAGGAAGTATCTCCTGATGGTGATGGGACAAGATGGACACCTGAGACAGGCTGGAAGAAGCTCTCTCTTGAAGTACTTCGATTCTACTGACTATAGATGGATATTGGATAACTCACTTAGCCTTGCTGTCTCACGTAAAAAAGGTGACATAAAAGAAGCAAGATGAAGCCTGCCCTCCTGCCATAGCTTGGGCAGATTTGTTAGTATATTTTCAGGGTTAACTAAGGAAAATGAACAACTTCTAGAATTCCTCCTCAACTGGAATTGAGTAGCAGGTTGAATAAAATAAAAATATTTATTTCAAGTGTTTAAATGGAAATTAGATAAAATCCTAGAGAACCATCTGTGCTGTTGCTGTTGTAAGAAACAGGCTACTTTTCATATCTACTTTTCTCTCTCTCTTGAGAATACTAAGATGCTAGTTAATGAGAATTAAAATATGCTGGATGCAATCTTTTCATCTCAGAAATCCCTGGATCATTATCTGGGACTATACAGCCATAAAAGGTCAGATATTAATGGTATTTAAGTACCTAAAGATGGAGAAAATTATTTATTTTCAGAAGCACACCTCTAAAAACCTAGTCCAAAATGACTACATCAAAAGAAACATAGGAAATTTGCTCTGAATTTCAGACAAAATGAATAGAAATGGCAATGCATTAGGCTGTCAGTGACCTTAACGCTGAAATTAAGATCATTTGGTAGACTAACGCTGTTTTGTACTAAAGGAATTATCACAATTATTTCCTTTTAAAAGTAATCTTCAATGAAACATCAAATTCTGCTAGAAAGTTTTTAGACACACACACTCAGACACACAGACACATACATCTCCCTCCATCCCCCCTTCTTCTTGGAAGGAGGAACAACAGTGAAAGCTTTTTGGAAAAATCAGGATACCTTCCCCTTGTAAACACTTGAGTCTTAAGTTTGTCCAAAAAACTGGAAATCAAGTGAAGAAGTTATCAAAGATCACATCAAAGTTGCATTAGAGGCAGTCCATAAAGAAAAAAGCCTGGGTAGGTTTTTTGCTGGTGTCAATAGCTGAATACTGAGATATGTCTAGAAAGGTGATTAGTAGGATATGTATTTTAGAAAGACCGTAGAATAGACTGGATCACAGTTATCCCTATAGAAGATGCTGTTCCAGGAACCACATGCTGATCTCATGGATGACAAAACTTGTAAGAAAAAAAGCAAAGGCAGATGTTGTTGACTCAAACATCTTCATAAGTATTTTATTGCAGTGTGAAGAATCTAGAAATCATGACCCATTTCTGGAACATATTGGAGACAATGCTAATTTCAAGAACATTGTTGATCAAGGATTAAAATTCATTCTGTTCCTCAGCCCACAAGCTATTCTGGAATATCACTAGCCATAAACTTCCAGACAGTCTGGAAAGAGCTTTCAGTCTAATTCAGTATCCAGTCTTTGGCAGTGTCTAATACCAGATGCTTCAAAGGATGCAATCCTGTATCTTTATATTCTCTATCAAAATGACGTATTTTGTGGTGATGCTTGTAAGTAACATCTTTAGTAATTTTTCAAACCTCTTTAAAATTGCCAAACTACCCTCGGCTTAAATGCTTCAAAAATCATTCTGCTTGGAAGGGTAATGTTACTAAATATAGCGTGTTCTGAAATGGCTTTTCTTCATTCCAGCCACACCATTCTTTAGACAGTGTATGGCTTTTAGTTTGTCTAAGTTTTACTAAGATGCAACATATTAGTAGATCTCAATGAAGCCCAATACAAAGAGAGATGATCAGCCAGGCTGTTAACCACCCCACTCAAGGCTTTCATCCTGTCCTGTTCTGAAATTCATAGTCAGTATCATTAATAATATTCTTTCAGAGTTATCCACTTTAACAGTTTGATTCAATAACTCCAGAATTTCTGTAAAGAACCATCTAAGAAGCAAACGTCAGCTAAGTAGTTAACACAATCAAAAGGCAGATATACCTAGTCAAGCAAAAATCCAGCCTAACTCCATGCTGACTACAACTTCCAGTTTCTCTGAGTGTACTCAGCTCTCCTGCATGTTTGTAGTGGGCTGACCAAGACAGCAGCTAAGTACCCACCCAGATGCTCACTCCCTCCCCTCCCAGCAGGAGAGGGGAGAGCAAAAGCGAGAAAACCCATGGGTCAAGATGAAGACAGTTTAATGAGTGAAGGAAAGAGAAAAAAACCCTAGGTGATGCAAAAGCAATTACTCACCACCTCCCACAAGCAGAACAGTGCCTAGCCAGTCTCTGAGCAATGGCTACTTTGGAAGACCAATCCCCCCTGTTTAATGCTGAGCATGACATTACATAGTATGGGTATCTCAGGTCAGCTTGGAACAGTTTTCCTGGCTGTGTCCTCTCCCAACCTCTTGCTCTCCCCCAGCCTACTTGCTAGGGGCAGTGGGGTGGTGGTGCGGTGGGCAGAGTGAGAAATGGGAAAAGCCTTGATGCTGTGCAGCACTGTTCAGCAATAGCTAAACCACTGGTGTGCTATCAACATTGTTTCAGTCACAAATCCAAAACACAGCTCCTACAGGCTGCTATCAAAAAAGTTAACTCCATCCCAGGCAGACCCAGTACAGTACTACTTCCAAGGCCGCATGCTCGAGCACTGAACTGGCTTACTGCTGCTTAGTGTCATTCCCTGGTTTTATTATTTGTCCTGAATAAATGACTTGATCTCGTAAATGAAGCAACCACCACAAACAGTCCAGAGATCACTGCAACCCTGAAATGGAGATTTTCATTAGTGGCAAGCAAACTTTTGCGGCTAATTTTTCCTTTTTGTCTACAGCATCCTTCATGTCTGGTCTCCCCAAAGACCAGAAGCCAGAGAAGTTCCGTTATATGTCAGTAGCTCCACCACAGCTGCAGGGGTGGGCTGGTGGGCCCCATCCTGATCTGTCAGCGAAGTCAGAGCAGTGGATGTATGCTATCACTTCCCTCCTTCCCCTCCTCTGTAAGAGACATCCCATCATCCCATGGGCACTTCACAGTGTCTAAAGATACAGGAGCAAATTAGATAAGGATTGTTACCAAGTAACCAGCTCATCTCTTTCTCCTCTGTTTTCTACTTGAGGGAAAGTGGTGTCCTTGTTGCCTGCTGTGCCCCTCCCAGCCAAGGTTTTAAGCTTGGTTAGGTTGCTGACTGGGTAAGCAGACCAACCTGCACCTGCTAACTGGCACCATCCAAACTGTGCTGTCTCATGGGGGGGTGCCTAAAGATTTCCTAGATGTTTTCCGAGTTGTCCTCTCTGCCTTGTCATCACTCAGGACTCTAGATATGGAAAAAGAAATAAAGAGGCCTGTATTCTTGCAAAGAAATTCAGCAGGAGAGATTTCAAAGCCTCAGTCAGTACTTTTTGTATCAAATCCATGACAGAAATACAGGGGAAGATACTGCTTGGGTTCATACATGTTTAAACTACAAGATGCATTTTTCTCTCATAACTATAAAATTTCATTAGGGTAAAACTGTTTTGAAGGATTCAAGTGCCATTTTTTAGACTACAGGAGACTTTCTTAAATTTTTATTATTGGAGAATGTTTATGACAGCAATTACAGAATGTCAAACTAAAGAACTCTACCTCTGGGACACAGAATGACTTTTAACCCTGCTCAGCTTTGCCTTGTCATATGTTTGATAATAATAATTAAAGTCACCCTGGGCTGAAGGGATACTCTGCTGGTAGTCAGAGAGAAAGCAAGCAGTCCTGGAGACGTGTCATACCTCCTGTATTCATATTCTGGTAACACGCTGAACTACAAGGTCACTTTTAGACAAGGTCTGATGAAAGCCAGGATTCTTTAGTGATGTCGAACAGGGCAAGAGGCTAAGACAAGCATAACATACAGACATATTGGTCTGTGCTGAACCCATAAGCTGTATTTGTCACATTTTTTTGATAAAATAAAAAATCTTCACATTTACAATCAGGAAAAAAAAATAGCAAGTCCCTTATTTGCAAAGTCACTGAGAAGATCTGTTCTGGCTTCCACACCTAAGCAATTATGCAGGTTACATGCATGAGAAATCCTTTAATGTGAACTAGGGGTAACTGCCAGATTTGAAGTGTGAGATGCACCATATAGAGTGGAGGCAAGTTCTGCTGAGGAGACAGTGACTTTGAAGAGGTTAGAGACATGGTAGGTGACCAAATGGATATGGAACTTTACAGTCGATGTGGCTGCCAATGCAGAAGATGATCCTTGTGTTATTTAAAAAGATTATTAAGTCCAAAATCATATTGCATCTAAGTAGGACACCTGTGGCATTATTGCAGGAATAGTACATGAATTCCTGATACCAGATTTAGACAGAAAGAGATCAGGAGTCATTAAAAGCAGACACAGATCAGGAAAGGCTGTCTTAAGATTCTTTATCTATTTATCAAAGACTAAGATGTGTATTAGAGTCATGATATGAGATCCTTTATTCTAGATTAGAAAAATGTAATAAAATAAAAAGTGATTGAATCTAATGTCAGATAAATTTAAACTAGAAATAAGGCAAAATTAATTAAAAATTGAACACCTTATAAAAAGGCAAATTAACGTTCAGCACTTGAAGTTCTGAAAGATAAAACAATATACTGTAGATCAGCCTAAAACTATTTGCTTGGTGTAATCATCATTGGATGAAAACCTAGAGGGTATTCAGAAATTTGGACCAGAGAGCTACAGTGCTCCATCTGTCCTTAAAATCACGACTCAATAAAGATTCCTGGAGAATGCAAGTTAAATCCTGCATTATTCCTGGGTACTTTCTTCCGATTAGTGGATTAAAACAGAATGGAAGTGATGTAGCAAAACAATTTTCCACTGTAAAAGATAAACTGTGTGCAGAAAATATCTAGTTAATTAAATAATGGTTGGAATTATTTTACAAACAGAAGAAATCCATTTTGTAACATGCTAAATTAGCACTTGGAAACTGGATTTTACATTACATGACTAAATACTATTTTTGGAGTACAGAGTATGCATTCTGTCACTACCATGCACTTCTCTGAATTACTGTATTCACGGGCAGAATAAATGCTATGAGTGCAACATGAGAGGGATGAATAGTTGACAAAGTAACAGAAATTTACTACCTGGATATGCAAGAACATGAAGTACCACATGCATTTTTTTTATTATGTCTGTAACCAAGCAGCCAAAGGAAATGCAATGAATGCTTTTTTTCTGAAAACTGTTTTCTTAAAATAATTTTGAGCTTAAGGAGTGAAAAATCTTACCTGCAAACATATTGCCAGGTTAACTCTACAGCCAAGTGATGTGCTGACAGCCCGTGGATGGAGACCAAGGTCTTTAAATAATTTTGAAAATGACTGAGTAAGAGCTATCCGAGGTCGTTCTTCAGCCACTACTACACATGTCCGTACACGTGAAAGGTCCAGTCCCCTTGCCTAAAAAGAAGTTAAAATGTAACAAAAGCCACAAATGGACAGATTTAATGAAAAAGTTAGTAGTACTTAAGTGTATTGTGATTCAAGAGGAATAGCAGAATACAGGCCAAGGTGCCAGTATAATTTACAGCTTTCCTGGACGCCGGATGGCCAGATGACAGCCTAATAGCTGTAGAAGAGCAGACATACCTGCTTGTCATCTCAGTGTTAGCACATAGGAAGAGATGGGTATGCTAATTCTGAAGGGAGGCAATGCTATTTCCTAATATTAATTCAGAAAGCCAGTGAATAACAGCAAACAGGAAGCAGTGTCTAGCCTTAGAAAAGCTGATTAGGAAATTATTAAACGAGGATGGTTAAGGGCTGGAGACATTGTAAATATCAGTATCCTAAGATATAATTTATTTCAGTAGCATACTGGAAATTCTAGATCATTTCATCAATGTAACTGGCCACGTGGCTTTTAATTTTGGGGGGGAAAAAAAATGCCCACCCCATACAATGACAACCCACTTAAAACAATACAGTACTTTTAATAAGTGATTATTGAACTACAGGGGCCAAAACCAAACTAGTACTTCATACAATCAAGGAATTCATAAAACATAATATTCAACATAATATTCTTCGGGTCTCTTGCACGTTTACAACTTTGTTTTCCAACACTTGCCTATCAACATAGGCTGCAACACAGAACAGAAAGCTTAGGTAAATAAAAGCCTTCCCTTGATGTTTAAAAGCCTCGGGATCTGAAAGAGACTGACTGATATTCGACTATAGACTTTGGCACGGAATAACACAGGTTCTGCAGAAGCTGCCCTCGCCCTCCGATGCCTTTCTCTCGCTGCAGACATTTAGCACAGCCCTTCAGGGCAGGAAGGGCTCTCAAACCCCACCCTGCAGACGCCAGTTTGTGCAGGACAGCAGAATTACTCACCTTCAGTGACTCTGTTTGCGAACCGAGTCCCTTAGTACAAAGCTCCATGACTGAATAGGAACAAAAAGTGTCTCTCACTTTGTACTGACTCACGGCAAGAAGCCACAGAGCAGGATTTGTCTCCAGTTCTGAGGGGGGAATCAAAATAGACTGGTGTCCTGAATAAACGCTGTAAAGACACAAGATTCGTTAATGCATGCTAAATGCCCGCGCCCGCAGATGTTAATACAAGCTATGGGGTACTAGAATACAAAGTTTATCACAGTGCTGGATGAACCATGTAAAGTCTCACAGTGCTCTACAGGTCCAGCAGTTTAACGTGAAGTTTAACTGGTTTTTGCTTCAGAGTCTACGAGGAATCATGAGGAATGCAGACAGAACATGCTCCTAAAATACTAATTTATTCAAAATGCCTGTAGACTTTGCTGTTAGAACTGTACTGAAGAGAGCAAAATAGCTTGGTTATTAATGGTGCTAATAAACAGTATTATAATATCAACAAAAATTATGTGTTGCTGACAAATAATTAAGATTGGGCAATTACCATTTTAAGATACCTTGATTAGAAGAGTACTTGATTACTTAATATGGAAATAACCTCTCTCCTGCTGAGGCAAGTAAGAGGTTTGCAATCACTTTCAAGGAGTAAACTTGGCCCCAATTTAACAATCCTTGTGGCTTCAGATTTCTTCTGTGGAAGTTTTATGAACTTTTAAAACCCAAATATACTACCTCTCTTGTTTACTGGATACCCTGTGAGTATAAGTGTTAAGAAAAGACACTTATCAGGGTCCCTGAAGGAAACAATTCTGTCCGAGCTAATTTCCCTGGTACCAAAGATTGTCCCCAAGGGAAAAAAGTATTCCCAATTTGATTTTATTTCCCATGGGTCCTATGTTGTTCATTCATCTCAGACAGGCAGATTTACCATCAATTTTAAGGTTCCTTCACATCTTAATTTGTGATTTGTAGCTATATCAAATCAGAATGGTCATAGCATAAAACCCCCAACACAGAAGTTCTGAGAAAGGACCATAAAGCCCCAGAGATTTATGACGCACATGGGAGAAATTAATTTGTGACTTGAAAACTTGAAATGCCGGCTTGGTAAAGTACAGCTGACGTTTTCAAATCCAAGTGCCCGAGGTAAGACACGAAATGGAACTTTAATTTCAGGAGTACGAACATCTCTCTAACTAACACACTTTTGCAGTTCTCGAAGATATGTTGCTCACTAGCTTCCCTCTTTGGTGAGTGCTCCCACTCCTCCCCCAAACCCAGGTGAGAATGCTTTCAAAAGCTGTGCAATTTAGAAGAAGGTTTGTGTGACCTGGATGCCTTTACTCGGTACAATAAAGGCATAAAAGGTGTACAAGCCCAGCCACAATGGCAGTTAATAATCCAAACAGTTTAGGTCTCTGCTGGAGTATGAGCCAGAGGTTGTCATGGAATATGTATGAACTACAGTTAAAATAATTTCATTTATCATACAATAAAAAAATTATCTTTGACTGCCTGTCCACATTTACACCACTCCTGGTGATTTATGACCAGTGACTTACTACAAATTGATCTGTTCTCAATATGGCTGACATAACGACTATAGCGCAGGATGGTCAAATGAAGCATTATGCTTTTATGTTGCTTTTACAGAATCAGAATAAAGGATGACTGAACCCTGAGCATGTGCTTTATAAACATTTGAAAAAATATGTTGGCAAAGTTACCTATGCCTGCAAGGAGTATGCCCTGAGCTCAAGTGACAGATCAAACCCAGCTAGGGAGCAGCAACAGTTTATACTATAAATACTACTACACTCTTTCTTTCTCAGCCAATTCTATTAAGTTTTTCAGAGAAGGCCGAAAGGTCTTGGTTCTTTGCAAATTTAAGGTTAGGGTCCCACAAACAATCAAGGTGTGTGGTATGTCTGGTAAATATCTAATTCTTACAAACAGGTAGCTGTAACCACTCGAGTAAGAACCTGGGATGGGCTGCAAACTGCATGAATATTGTACACAGAGATTCAGCATCAAAGCCTTCCCCCTGTCCCTAAACTCCTCTTGTTGATGCAACCAATAGCAGAAGAAAAAAAAAAAAAACAACAACTACAGAATAATAAACAAGCTGCCAGGGGATCAAATGTGGGAGAATTATTACTCAGAACCATATAAAGACCCCTTAAGTGCCACTTATTCAACATCCCAAAATAAAAACAAAATCAAAAGAACAAACTTTATCCCTGTACTGAAAAGTGCACACAAAAACTCCACAGTAATAAGGGAGGAAAAAGCTGTATTGCTTTTAGTGGAAAAAACCACAGATTTGATTCCAAGGAAATAGTCCAAAATGGTGGAATCTGAGAATATGGATTTATATCAAAGACAAATCTTTTCCCCCTCAGTAACACTAATCAGTGGGAGTGAACTGTCTACCTTTCTTGATCAGCTTGGGCTGGACAAGTAAGCAAGACGTTTGTATTTGCTTTTAACCTCCCACCAGCAGCCATGCAGCAAAGCATGAGGATCTGGGCAAAATAACCCCGTCTTCTCCAGACTGAGGGAAACAAAAACCCTTACGATCAGACTTTGACTGAAAAATCACTCTGATTAGGCAGAAATAAATCAGATGTTGCTAGTACCTTTTCTGATCTTTATGATCCCTAAGAAATACTAAAGAGTCCAGAATTAAACTGTAGAGCAGCAGAAAATATCTAGCAGGAAGGAAACTTTCTGTGGTGCAGAACCTCAGATGTGTGTTGCTCTCGTCCATAGTACATACATCTACAGAAAGATACCATGCCTGGAAACTTGATGACCAACACAGGCTTTGGCTACCAAGCTACGGTTTAATAAACCACGCTTATCAACTGATTTGCTAGAGCAGCTGGTGGAGCTAGAAGACCTACAAAGACATATGTCTGGGGTGAACGTGCCAGTTTCAGAGCTGAAGTGGTTTGCAGCACCCGGCTGCCACTTGGCTCACCTCCTTGAATCAACTCAGAAGCATTATGCAGGTTTTGTGAATCACTCCAAGCAACAAAATGTTCCTGGTAGCTGCACATCCTTGCAAATCCGCATATTTTATACTTCCATGTTGACCCCTGCGAAGCTGTATGTCACCAATGTTTTGGTGGAGAGAAGCTGAGGAGAAACAGCTACTCCCTTGTATAGCTGGTTGAAACATTTCTACAACTCTGGTGGTTTCGAATCACTGTTAGATGTTAGAGGGTGTTTGCTTAGTTTTAATGCCACCAGTCAAGCAGAGGACCACACACTTGAACAGACTGCAGCTGTGGAAGGCTGCTTTGGAGACGCTGGATATAGCTAGATGTGGTCCCAAACCTACTGGAAATTCTGTCAGTGCTGCCTCTGTGTAATTCTAGGTATGGTAGAGATGTTTGGTAGGCACATCTAGGTACGGTACATTCTAGATATGGTAGAGTTAATCCCGAAACTGAGGCGCTAAACAAATAAGACAGTTACATCTCACCTTGAAACGTGATAGTCATCAAGAGATGATTAAGCTGTCAGCTCTGCTACTCTCATACTGGAAGCAACAAAACCATGGTGAACACTGTGGCATCAGGGGGATCAGATGGGATATTAGGAAAAGTTGGGGGTTTAAATATAAATTGTAGAAGCTAAAATTACCATTCTGAAATTGCAGCTATGTATGATATATTGGAGTAGGTGCAAGAATTCAGTTATATAAATATTGGGAAGGAACTGAAGCAAGATAGTTTCTTCCATCACTGTAGAAACCTACTGTCACAAAAGTAACTCTGTCTCCTGACGGAAGTCTTGTAACGGGAGTAGACACAGTGCAGAACTGCAGAGACTAGCTGACAGACCTGGACATCTGTTTATCAGTCTCCACCATTTTTAGGAAATACAAAAGGAGCAGACAAAAAAGACGACAAAAAAGGAGAGTGACTACAGAGCACCCCTGCATCATCTTGTCACGATGACATTTAGGATGCAGATGCAGAGTGAAATGCTGCGGTAGTTGAGGTGGGAGATCACCTTTTAGAAATGCTCTCTTCCTTTAGAGGACTGCAAAGCAATCGGGGGGAAAAAAGGGTATTCACATGGTGGACGAGTCTTGGATTTTGGCAGTAAGTGAAGAGCCTTGTCTGCCTGCACTAAGCAAGGGCTGCCCAAGGACAGGAACACTCCAGTTAAATGCACCAGGATGTATTTTGGTATGACGGCACCATCTGATCACAACACCGGTACCACCGCCTGCCAGGCTGTTTTGGCAGTGTACCTGGAAGGACATCTTGGCACTTAACTGTTCCACTGAATCAAAGATTTACCCCATGCTGTGCTGATGCAGATTAACAGTCAAGTCTGAGGTTTTATTATAGTTCCAGAAATTTCAGCAGGGCAATAAATGCTGACAAATGGCAACTGCAATTTGCAATTGCATTCTGGCACGCTGCTGACCTGCCACTGCCCTTACTTTTGGAGTCCTTCTCAGGTGGTATCAGCTGAATTCCCACTTAACTGCAGGAGGCAGGTAGGTACTGCTGAGTCTTGTAAGTATATGCATTTAGTTTCTGGATTTCTAGAGATAATACTTGGGATTTGGTGATGAGGGAGAGGTACGGGAACTGAGCAATTGGCAGAGCCCAAAATAGCTGAGTTGCCATGCCTATAATTCAAAGTCTGTGAAAAGAGTCTGCGTGTCGAGGAAACCCGAATGGGACTGAACAAAAGCCTTCACAATTAGCTGGACCAGACCTTGTATGAAGGACAGTAGAGGTCACAGAGCAGAGTATTTGTGCATATGTCTGCCCTAGGCTTCACAGGACTTGGGCCAAAATTAAATCTTCAGTTCTGCTGCAGACCCACTACACACACCAAAAAGGGGCTTTTGGAGAACAAGTAAAGGACTTCGCACTACCTGCAGAATCCAAGATGTGCAGCTGGCATACAGTGCACTAGCAGCAAGACTGAACATGGTAAGCGGATAAGCAACCAGTACTGAAGAGACACAGGTATCTCACAAAGAAGTTTAACTAATGCACAGTGAAAGACATTATTGCATCAGGCACACAGATTTTCCCCAAAAGGAAAAGATCTCACCCATAAATCTTGATAGGCTTCCGGTGCTGAGAATAGGTCCAGTCTTTACAATTTCCACATCAGAGTACTGGGAGCCGGCGAAAGTGGTGCTCCAACCCAGCACTTTGCTGTAACTCAAGCTCTGGTGTTGGTACTCCAATCAGATACCCCCAAGTCACTGGTTCCCACTGAAATGGCAGTATTTTGTCCCTGTAGTGCCTGCACCACCTGCTGGGACAGTGTTGTCTGCCCAGAATGACAGCCAGAGGTTAACTCCAACTTCTCATCACTGGCACGTCTTCAAAAGGCCTTAGCCTCCCCCTTCCAGAGACATGTTTCAGCAATCTCTGAGCCTCACAAGGGAAGCTTTCTTAACACGGCTCCAGGTTGCTCCAGGGCACTTCTGAACTGTTGTGTAGCTTTTTATTGGAAAGTGTGTTGCTGACTGCTCCTGAGCACAAACACATCACCTGGCAGCACCAGGAGTGGGAATCATACACTCTGTGGAACTGGAGTGCTCAGGGCCACTTCAACACAAAGTCCCTTTATCTAAATACGTAAAGCAGGTGAGCAAGTGCTAAAAATTTGGCCACTGTTTCTATTTCGTATTGAAGAAAAAAGAGAGATGTCTTGCCCTGCATGGAGGACAGCCTGAGGTAAACTGGAGGATGCAGATGGCAGTGCCATTTCTGTTGTCACTGGCATTAGAGACATCCTAAGGCTGAATGCATCCAGCTCAGTTCATTATAGCACAGTTTGTAAGCCCCTGCTCAGACCTGAGGACCACTCAAGTGGTGTCTTAGCAACACTCCCCCCCTTGTCCCAGCTACTGCCCCACGTACTGGCAGGTCTACAGAGAGGTGGAGTTAGTCAGTCTGTCAGCGCACCTCAGAACTTGCATATCAAGGTAACTCAGGGCTTTCAGCTGCCCTTGAACCTTCTAGACTTGAGGCGGGTTTAACAGACCTATAGTAATGTGGAAGAAACGCAGATTGCCTCTTTCACAGATTGCCACTGGCTAAAGACTCCACTGGAAACAGGCACATGGCATTGTGTGGACAGAGGCACCTTTACATTCCCCTGCCCCGCTTACACACTTCACAAAACAGGAGAGAGATGGTTATGTTCATGTCCTTCACTTCCCATGTCAGAATTACCCTTTTCCGGTGTGGCATTTAGGCTTCTTTATGCAGTCTTACCTTTAATTTGCTATAAATAGGCTGAAATTGTGTGAAATGCTCATGCCTACCAGATATCTTCAAGTTTGCCTGAAACCCCTAACAATAATTAGTTAGTTGTAGCACACTAAAGTTTTCTAAAATTCAGTTCTCATGTTAATGCGGCAATTCCTTGCTTACTTCTTGCACAGTTCCACCTGTTCGGTTAATAAGAAACCTTGCAGTCTCTTGCTCCAGAAGCTCTCTGGCAGCAAGGCTGGGGACTTAAGCTTGTGGCTACAGAACAGAGACAGCAGGAGCAGGACAGGAGAAAGCCACTTCGCTGCACCTTACCTGGAAAGCCTTCCCAAGATCACTTTATAGCATTCATGCTATTTTTTATGTAGCTACTGTGGACTTGAAAATTCAGTTATTTTAAATCCAGACTGAGTCTTACTGACTTGCACTATTACAATCTCACTTTGTGAGAATATGTATAAAATTCATTATAAATTATGAATGTACTTCATTTTAATTTGAGCAAGGACAATTCTATCTTCCAGTAGTAAAAGCGGAACTGCAATATGGGTTGGCTTAGCTGGCCTAAAATGGAGGGAAAATTCTTATTCTATTGCACCACTCAGCAACTATCGATGAAATAAATCCTCACTAACAAAATGCAGAATGCTCTATTCTGCCCCACAGTGAGCACCACTAAGATAGGGACATCTTAATTTCAGGAAACATTTTTGAACAATGAGATTTAGTATTGATTTTTTTACATTGGAGGACACTTTTATTTTTTTTCTTTTAAAGAATGTAATAAATTTTAAAATGTAATGCAACCCAGGTCAGAATACCAGGATCACCCTCTTAGAATGGAGAAATGACATCATTAAAGAGAAAAACACAAAAATAAGGTATTCTTTTATTGAGCCATTAGTAAGAACCTGTTAAAATTAGTAAGTTTGGAGTTTGTGAACTCACAACAGGGCTGATGACTGCTGCCGCACCCAGGACGTGCTGTTCAATGACAAAGGTTCCAAGGAAACCCTGCTGGAGCATGCAGCCAGTTTAGAGGCAACATGGTAAATTCCATTTTTTAAAAAATGTATTGCTCTGCTTTGCAAGGTTTCTTTTCTTTATTATTTCATGCCCTTTAGGTCATAAAATAATAAATTTTTTTTAAAATAAAAACTTTGCAAAACTATGCAATATATTCTAAACTTACCAAAGGGCTCCATGCTCCAGCAGCTTTCCTAAGTAGCTTTGACCTCACAGAATGGGGCATTCTGGGGCACCGCAGTGGAGCAGCCCAGCACAACGTCTAAGCACCTACAATGGGGGATAAAAGGTTAGTTTTTCTTTTATTCCTTAGTCAATGCCTCCTTTGGTCTAGTTAATAAAGGGTTTAAAATGTACTTGTCATTTTAGCTGCACCCAGCACAGGAGGTTGCTTTCTCTTCCTGCTGGGCTCCTAAAATGTTGTTAGTTCCTATTTAACGCTCAAAACCCCCTAGCTGATCAAAAATTGAAGATCTAACTTCATTTGCATATGCCATTAGAAGTATTAATTTAGTTAGTGGGAGTGGTGACACAGAATCATACTTTACAGTAGAATCCTCTGAGGTAGAAATCTGGGCTGTGAAATGTTGGGGAGGATTTATGTTAAGCTACAAAGAGTAAAATGCAAACTTGCAAAGCTTTAAGTTACAAAGAGTCCAATAACATCCACAATGTATTTTTTGCTATCACATCCAATAATACTAATTTCTAAAATAGTAATGGAAATTAAGTTTGTAAGTGGAATTAAGGGAGCTGTATCTGATGTCAGATTTCTCTAAAAGACAGTCACAATTCAAGCAACCTGCAATTTTTCTGGTTTTATAGGAAGAGGACATCAGTGGCAAGGAAGAGATTGACATGATGGTTCATGTTGCTGGCCTGATCTCAGTTCCTTCAACTCCCTCACTTCTTTTCTCTTCTTTGAAAATGGTATAAAATTTTCTATTCCTACTACAAGCTACAGACAAGCACAGACCTTGATTGATTGCTTTCTCCCAAAGGCTTGCTGCCTTAATTCACCTGCCAGACATAAAAAATCTTCTTCTCCTAAAAGGCTGAATATTAGCAGTATTGGTAAGGACCTAAGGGCAGCAAATGCTTATTTGTTGCAAATACGGTTCTGGAAGAACCAAAAATTCCTGTATTCACAAGAGTCATGAGCACCACAAATTACTTGGATTTTGGACAGGTCAATATTTATCTGTATTTTATGGCTCTATCGTGATGGTGCATGGAAGTTATTCTTGGATGCTCCATGTATCAACATTATTCCATACAATAATACACTCCTCAGCTGAACTCTCCTGTGGTGCTCTCAGCCCTTCCCTAGTCTCACTGAATGCACCATTGCAGATGTGGCTTAGTTCCCAGCCTAAACAGTGTTGACATCAGGACATGCTGGAACTCATATGCCTATATAAAAAATTTTCTTAAAATTTTAAAAATCCTAAAAAAAATCAGCACTTAAAAGAATTAACTTAAAAAGAGTGATTTGTTTAAAATTTCAAAATTTCTGAAAGGTGTCTTGATATTTTTTTTGTAGCCTCAATATTTTTATTTATTTTTGTGTTGGGGAAATAAGACATTGGAAAGAAATGATTTTTCAAAATGAAGAAACCTCTAATCCCTACATAAAATCTGAAACAATATCAAGACAAGTATAGTTTAAATCAAGAAAGGCTGATCAAGAATGAGTAAGATAATACTGTTAATCTTAGGCCCATTTAATATTTAATAAGAAGTATTTTAAAGGGGCAAAAAACCAGACCAATAGCCTTCCTTCAAATAAACAATAATCACCGAAAACAAATTGTTGCAGTTGCTTCCTTCAGGTATTTAATAAATTGGTAAAATTTTATCCAGGGTGTGTATATAATATATATAAAAATATATATAATTACATAAATATATATAATTATAATTATTTATATATATATATATAGATAGATAGATAGATAGATAGATAGATAGATATGTAATCCAAAGTATTTCCCTGGATGATCTTCATTTTTGTAACTAAAACCAGCAGCACTGCTAGTGCCAAAGAATTTCCTATGGAAGGAGCAAAGATGTCAGACTTCTGTGACGCTGAGATGTCTTCATAAAAATGTGTTCCATTAACATTCCAATAGCTCTTTCCCCTTGCCTCTGCATCAACCCAGCAGACTTAAAAAAAAATAATCGACAGAACTGCTTTCAGTGCTGAACTGTAACTTCCCTGGAGTATAGAGACTGACAGAACTGTTAAATTCCTAAACTCCTTGTTAAAGAAAAAAGCTGATTCACATTTCACTAGAAATGCCTTTTTCTGACAGCTTTGGTACTGCCATAGAAGTATCCTGCAAGAAAACATACTTCCATGTCTCTGCAAAAATCACATCCATAAGTCCCACAAATGAGGAAGTCCCCAATATCTACTTGTGCTTTCGGATTAGAGAATAAAAAAAGAGTACATCACGAAACCACTTCCTTGAGGTAGTATTGGTAGAGCTCTGTCTTCATCAAACAAAACTAGCCAGACTCTGCAGAGACAGCAGTAAAACAGCAGGAGGTCAATGAGCAGCCTTTTTGATGCTCTGCACTTGTAAGTCTAAATACCTACGGCCATGCCCCGCTCAAAGAAAGCATATTCTCCGTACAGCACTCTCCATACAGCTTCCAGCAATTCCAATTGCCTATGTGAGTCCCAGAGGAACTGTCTGTTCTTCCTGTCCTTTTATGATTCACATCATCCAGTTTGTTGTGTTATAGTACAACAGAAACAGTATTTTAAAAGGTTGAGAAGAAATCTCACCTGCAGAGGCACCAGAGGACAAACCCAAGTCCACAGTAGGGGTCCAAGCAGATAGCAACTTCTCTGGAGGGATAAAGCTCACACTGCAGCTTAATAGAACGACAAAAGGCACTAGTGGCTGCATGAGACATCTGAAAGACAACAGCAAAGTAATTAAAATGATCGACTATGTCATTCAGAAGGCTCATTCCCAAACTGCGCCAAGTGCTTAAATCAGTTACAGGATAAAGAAAACAAATAAATATTGATGTTGTGCTCTATGTGAACACACGTGTAATTTATATCTAAGGAAGCATAATTCTCCTTCAAGAGGGCATCCAAATAACTGTGAAAGGGGAGGGGAGACAGAATGAATAAGTTTGAAGTGATTTAGGGAGAAAGCTGTGAGTGGTTTAAGTATGTGCTCCGAGCTTTATGCAAAGCTAATGATAACAAGCTAAATTTTCTGCAAGAATAAAGGAATAAATGACTGCAGGATCTCAGTGAAGTATTTTGCTGATCATCAGTAATATATTTCTAAGTACACGTTTCATAGTACAATAAATAAAAAATGCCAATGCACTTCTTAAACTGAAGAGGATTTTGCATGTGAAAAGGTACTAAGGACCTCATAATTCATCGATAAAGACCCTTGGTAAAGTTAGTAAAGTTTCTGTAAAATGTCTTCATGTTATCCAGCTTCTAACTGAGAAACAAGCTCTTAAAATCTTGGTAGGAAAGCTCTCAGAGATAAAACATGCAGAAAATAGAAACAACAACAACAAAAAAAAGATCAAAGGGAAATTCTGAATATTTTTCTATGTTAGGGTGTTTCCCACACTCACCCATCTTGGCTTAGAAGTTCTAACTACAGCAGGGACAGAATTACATCGTTCAATCTTTGTCCTCTTTGTTAATAACAAAAAAGATACCTATGTTAGAAATACAGCCTGGATAGGATTTAACTCATCTAACCTTTGATCTCTGCCACATACTGAGCTACCTGCTTTATATACTGTTAGAGTCAATGGAGTGGAACAGGCACTTGGGAGGTAAAATTTATTTGATCTTAAGGTAAATGGGAATAAAGCTCCAGAAGTGACTTTGTCTCCACTGCCAACGCGAGCCATAACTGAGGCTGGACATGTTCCAAGTGATGAAAAAGGACAGGCTCAAAACAGGTGCCCGTATGCTGTTAACTCTAACTCAATCAAGACTACTTTTTCACAGAGGACCAAACTGAACTCTACAAGTCCAGAACTAGTTTCATACCGTGAATTTTTGCACCACACTGGGTGCAAACTATTGAAAAAGTTCAGAGTAAATGTAACTGGAATCTACTACTTCCAGTGATTACAAAACAACAGCTTTTCAGAAGCCACATAAATTGTTTAGCCATCTTTATAATTTAGCATCACTGTGTTATCAATATAAGCCTTGTGACTCTTACGATCCTTCTATCAAAAATTAATCACTAGTAATGATCTAGTAGATGGTAACTGTTTACACAAACCTGCTGAGTCAGTGATCAAGAGGCTTTTTGACCCAGATATCAGAAGTTAATTAATTCCTTGACAGATTTATCTGCATTTCCCTTTAGCCACATTAAGAAAAAGTTTGTCGACTTGCCCTGCCTTTGACCATCTTTGAAACTCTCCAGAAATGGACTCTGCATAGTTAGTAGTCATTTCTGCAAGTCTGATAAGGTGGGATTCAGACCTGATTTAATATTGATGACTGCATCTGAAACAATCATTTAAGGCCCCCTTTAGAAGAAATGAAGACTTATGTGACATTCACCCCACTCAAAAATAGATGTTTCAGGCAACTCAGATAAATTACACCCTAAAAGTCCCTGCTTCTCTCTGTTGTCTATTGAGGAGTCAAATGACCAGTCCACATATGTAGGCATTGTAGCTATTTGAAGTTAGATGAAAAGAATCTTCCAGATGAAATGAATCCTCCAGGAGTGTCCAGTATGTGACCATCAGCCAGCTCAGCCATTTAACTGTCAGTTGACTTTGAGCTGGCCACTTCACCACTCTGTGCTTCAAATTCTCCATCTGAAAACTGAGAAAATGATGCTTTCTTTGTTTATAAAGTATGCTGACAGCTTCTGAAAATAGATGGATGATGCCAAAGAGTATGAGGAATTCAATATAGGACATAAGTCTGATATGTCAGCAGAGATTGCTGAAGGAATCATAATCCTTGGATATAAACCAGACAGGCCTAAGGAAGTAAAAGGTAAGAATAAAAGAGTGATTTTGCCTCTGCCTGTGAGTAATATGTAAGTTAGCAGCTAGGTAAAACACTTTTGATGAATAGTGGCTAGGGGGTTGGAAAAAATGGTAGAACAGAGATTTAAAGAGCTCAACATGCCTGAGCTTATCAAACAAATGCATCAATTAATGTTTTACTGCTTAATCTAGTATTGTACCAAGTGAATATATCAGAGACATCAGCAGTTACCTCAATTGCATGAAGAAGAGAATACTGAAAACCAATAGCCAGTAACTGAGTTGTGATAAGGAGGAAACAATGAATGGGCACTGGAACAAGTAGAAAAAGGGTGACTAATTCTCATTTCCTTCATTAAATGGAACCAGTGGATGCATCAGTTGAAGAATGCTTCAGGCAGGCAAGCTAGTAGTCTATCCACAGGGGTACTGGAATGAAATTTTTAGTCTGAGGAGGAGGAAAGGGGCTCAATTCGCCACACACAGTACCATAGTGAGTACAGAAGAACTAATTTAATGTTAACGGAATCAAATAATGACAGCAAGGTAGGAAGCAATTCAATGTCTACTACCAAAAATCAGGAGGAGTTATAAATCAGGAGCAATGTACCACCTGCCAGCCAGGAGTGACAGCAGGAATGCCAGCTTTAACAGCAAGTCCCTACCTTTACCCCTGCTAGCATGCCAGTTGTGGAGACACTGAAGTCAAGGTAAGCAAGCATTTCAGGGTTAGAAGGTTTGTAGATCTGTGCAGGCCGCTTCTTTGGCAAATCATCTAGTGAAAAGAGAGAAAGAAAATGTGTGTATCTTACTCCCACGACAGATAGACCTCTGAGTGCTTGACAAATACAATGATAAAAGAAGACACAGAGGTCCCCTAGCCTTAGTACTCACCTGTATCTAGTACTGGAGGCCATGTTCTGACATCCACTGCTGCTGCTGCCTCTCGCGACCGTAACAATTTACATATTAATTGTGTAGTCATTAAGCAGGCAGAGCGGCTCACCTAGGAATTTAAGAAATAAATAATAACGCAATGGGATACTGATTAATTCTCCCATGAAAATGAGCCAGATCATGATTTATTTTCTGCCAGAACAGGACACAGGTATATTAGCCTTATGTTTTCCAATCAGGAGGTAGAAAGATGCACAAAAAATGCAGCTCACAAAGCAGACAAAGTCATGTGAGTTTTACAAATTACATGAAAATAGCACTTTCAGAAGAGCATTGTAATGAAACTGAAGGCACCTTAATAGTGAGAATGTGCTTTTCCAACACATTATATCAGTTATGAACCCAGAATGCCAGTGCACAAGACTATGACCAAAACACGTCCTATGTGATGGTAATATATCTTGGTTGATAAACAATATTTTCACATAAACCAAAACCTAGCCTGACATTTATATGAATAATTTTACTATCTTAAGTCAATTTTATGTTAGCCATATATTTCCAGTTCTTGTGCTAGTGATAAACCACTGGGAACTCTTCTGATATCAGCATGAGTAGCTCTAAACCAGAAATTGTGCAAATGGCACTAAGAAATGAAATGGTGAGTTTACTGCAAATACCATCTGCCCTGAATTTTAGATGACACATGCTGAAGGTATTCTCCTTCTAGATTTGCTATTTTAAAAAAATCATAAGTAGCAACTATAATAATATTTCTCACTGATTACAAAAATTAATATATTTAAGGAAATATTCAGACAAACATAAACATGAACACTATTAATCACTGAAGGTGGTACAGAGGACAAACTGAAAGGCAGCATCATTATTCTTTTCCCTGAACTTTGAGAATCTGTGCAAAAATTGTTAAGAGTATTTTTTTCTTTAAGGACTCTGAAACATTTCATTGCACACTGAATTGCCAGTGTTCAACCTAAGGAAATCAATAACCATATGTACACTAAATTTTACCATGGAGCAGAAAAGATCAGCTTCTGTTGACAGTAATCTCATGAAGGTCAACTTTATAGAGCACGTGAGGAAATCAGGAGCATAGAAATACTGACCCAAGCTCTATTTACTTCCTCTAACCCCATGATTTTCCTGAATGGACAAACTAAATACTTCAAGCTAAAAATGAAAACAAATGAAGCCATTGCAGCATCCCTCAATGCAGTCATGTCACTGTCATGGCAAGGAAAGGCAGTTCTTATGTAGTTAATCTTAATCTATGAAAATCTTGATTTGGGACATATGAAGCAATAAAACAAAAGGAATTTCAAGAGCTGGTGGTTACCAGATGTCTCAGGAATTACATTATGTTGTATATCAGGAGGTTCACTAAAATACAGAATGTCTGTGCCTGGATAATAGCAATTCAGAGGTAAACATGTAGGGATGGTAGGGCTGATGGAAAGGAGAAAGAAGTTATCCTAGCTACAGGGTAGTAGCTGCTCTAGATGGGGCTCAATAATGCTCAGTTGTGTTTTACTACTACCAGTTCATCACCAGGACACAATTATGTAGGCCAAATTTTACTCAGAAGTCATTCTTACTGACTTCAAAAGATGCTGTGTAGATATATAGCATGTCAGCAGGCTTTTGACTCCATCACATCAGGAAACTTGTATGGCTGAATTGGCAATGAAGGAAATGCCTCAATACTTTGATTTCTACAAGGTCATCCCTCTCCAAAATGAAAGAAAATCTTGTGTAAAACAGAGCTGAGAGGATTTTAAGTCAAACTGGCATTAATATGGCTAATAAATGTCAACATTTCATTTAGTCTATCGAAGGGACAATGATTACAAGGCAGATTAGACCTGTCCTAGTTTTTCATCATGAAACCAAACAGTTATAGTTTGGCTATTAAACATCAAAGGAAAAATGAAACAACACATTTTACATAATTTCTGTAATTTCAACAACTGATACTTAAAAACTGTGAATGCCAAAACACTAAAAAATGAGAAACCAGGGGACAATAGGACTATTTCTCATACCTCTACTGATCCTTTGTGGCATCCGATGCCATAAGGAAAGTCACAAATTATAACTACCTCTAGTAGTTATTACTTGAAAATATCAGCATTAATTAGAAATGTTAGTATCATGTTTGTTTCAACTTGTTTTTTCAGAGGCTCAGAATTCCATTCAATAGATTAGAGACTGCCAGATATAAAAGGTTATCTCTTGGCAATCATTTTATTTCCCTCAGCAACAAGCACAGCGAACTTATTATGTGCAACAAAGTCTAAACTTCAACAGATAAAACCAAAATATCAAAAGAAAGCACTGAATGAAAAACTCCCAGTAACACTTCTCTGGATGAAACAAAGTACGATCTTCACAAGAGAACTTTGAAATTGCTTCAAACTGTGAAACAATTAGATGTACAGAGCTGAGCACAAATCACCATCGGGTCAACTAAGCTTTCCACTGGGATTTTTCTCAATGGTCAGTGTAGTGTTGCCAGGTGAGGAATCCTACCATTACTGGCATACAGCTAAATACAAGAAAGTACTTCAAATGTATTTCTTGAAAGGAGTAGCATAACTGTGGCAAAAAGTGACAGTGGAAGTCAGAAGGCTGTGTGCTGCCAAGCAGTGTTGACTCTGCAACACACTGAAGTCCTGAATCTTTGGAAGGAATACAACTCTTCAACCTGCATCCCCACTCAGATCAGTTACCATTTCTAAAGAATACACAAATCCATTGTTCATCTAATCTGCTTGTGCACTTTCAGGTGTCTGCTCACCTCCACAATCATCTTCACTGTAGGTAACGTGGTAGCTATGTTCTGGGGATGCGGAGGTCGAACCGTTATTGGCACACAGCCTGCATACAGGCATCCATAAAATGCGGCAATCAGGTCTATTCCTGCATGAAGAACAAAACAAAAATCCTCCCCTGAAAATCAAATCATTTAATCACAGACACCCATGTCAGCATAAATATTACTTGAAACTCAACTCAGAAGGTTAAATGAGCGACTAAGCCCTTTAACAGACTTCTTTTTTAGCCCCTTGTCAGTATTTGTTCAGCTTCACTGATTCCTTTCAATCGTACTGTTCTTCTGAGCATGAAAAACCAAAGGCAACACACAAAGCTGCCAGCAGATATCATCATTTAGGCGAATTCCACTTTATGAACTGGAAGTAACCTGTTAAAATGACTGATTTCTACAGATTAATTATCTTCCTAAATTTACATTTATAGACAAATGAGAGTCTGCAAGAAGAGGGATGCCCCAGAAAAAGGATGAGGTAGAATGATGCCTGTTCCTATAAGCTGCAGAAAGAACATCTGGAGGTTTCATTAAATACTCTCTTTCTCATGTCATTTTAAACCTCAGATATGCAGCTTTGACTTATCTACCTGAAATTTTACAGTTAAAAAAGGAGTAATGATTTTGAAATCCTGCTTCTAATATAAAATTAGGTGTTGTTCTATGTAAATGTTGACTGCAGGTGACAGATTGTGGACAGCACACTCTCTAAGGAGGCTGAACAGACAACAGCACAAAGATCTGTTGAATACTGTTGTTTGATAGCTCCCTGGTGCTGTACACAGGCTGTGATAAGATGACAATGGGCACCATTTTATTCTTTCAGTGGAAAAGGATCTGCAGTACTGGTAGGTTATTGTTCCGTCAATAAAATGTTTTATTCATGGGAACTGAAATACAGAAAAATACCGAAAATACAAACTTACGTTTAAAATATTAGTCTTCTTTTGTGAAGACTTTTTCATGTTAACCATTGAGAAATTACTCCTATAAAGATTTTAACCCGTAGCTCGCAGCTCTTACAAACCAAATGTCACAAAACAGAGCTTAAATCAGACTGTTTATTTCACCAACACACATGAAAAGCTAAACACAACCAACCAGCACTGGATCAGAAATAAGTTCAAGCAAATGTCAAACATGGTACTGTTAACACGAGCTTAACATTTTTACGTCAAAGGATGAAAATCCAAGCCACAGAGAGCCATCTAGGTTAAAGATCTATAGAGAAAAGAGTGATTATAATTTGGATTTTCTTGATAATCTGTTATTTATTCTTCATACTTCTACTCTAAAAAATCATGGGTTACTTCTTAGGTATTGCTGCTTTATCTTTATGAAATGCAGCACTTCCAAGAGGAAATTCAACAGGTGAATCTAAGAACAATCAGCAGATGGAATATTTTAGCAGAAAGTGTGTGCTCATAAAATAGCGTTATTTCCAGCAAATTAAAAGAAAAGCAGCAACTAAATTTGACTGCTTATAAAAGACAGGTTTTAAAACCACAAGTTATTCTTAAACTGAACACAAAGAAATAATATCTATGTGCACATGCTAAAAGAAATTCTTTTAAATACGTTTGACTAAGTTCAAAGAAATGCAAGCAAGGAAAATATTTTGTGTTTTACCAATTAACATCATTTACAGGTTGCTACCATCACCAGTGTAGCACTGTCTAAAGGATCTTGATAAACTTTTGGGACTACCAAGGTACAGGACATGTCAGTTCTTTACCTGGTGGGTAAACCAAAGCCACATGGTCTCCATCTTGTAAATGTCCCCGTTCCATTAACATGACAGCTATCTTCTCAGCTCGTTTATGTAGCTGGACACATGTTAGTGAGTTGGCTATTGTTCCCTGCACAGGAAGAAAGATAAATATCACAGAAGACAATACAATGTGCTGAAACTCTTTTCCTCTGCACCTCAGAAGTTAACTAGATGAGGTGCAGCCACAATATGCCATACAATCAACTCAAATATGGAAACCTCCAGCCTTATTCCAAACTGTAGTTGGAAGGAAAAAAGATGTTTGTAAAGCAGAGGAACATTCTCTATTCCTTTCTCTGTCCCTTCTGCCCCCACCAGTGTGGTTGCTCTAATCAAGGGAGTACAGTAGTATGCTAATAGCCTGCCCATGTAACCTATACTTCCCTTGCTGCACAGGCAGCATTCCTGCTACAGCCAGGAACGTGCCTTTATGGTCTCAGCAGCAAACTGGAGAATCTGTGGAGAGCAATCCTGAAAATTGCACTTTGTTGTCTACACGCTGGAGTAAAGCCAAATGGCACAGCAGAAATAAAAGACAAGAGACAAAAGACACAGGAGAAAACAATACTTTGTGATGGGGAAAAGAATTAGCCTGGAACAAAAGCTAAGCAGATGCATATAAAAGAAACAGAGAAGAAAGGCATTCCTTGAATTTGAGCATGAAAAAAAAGGGGAAGAGACAACATACTACAGTTTGGCTTTTGGTACCACTTCAAAAAATGCTAACCCAAAAATATCAAACAGATACAGTGTTTTAAATTGGATGAGCATTACAGCTCTCACACTTCCTAAATATATATACGTGTCTATGTATGCACACACACAAACACACATTTAGAGAAATATATACATCTCTATCAAAATATTCCCTATCACAGCTGACACCGCAGAAGAGAACTCTAAAAATGAACGTGCAGGACAGACTGACTGTGCCTAGAGCTGAGCTGGCCAGGTCTGGGCTGAGATAAAGGGACAGGGCAGTATGGGAAGGGCTACACCTCTGCTTGTGCGCCCGTTCTGTGGAAAGAGAGGATTTCAGACTCCGGAACTGTTGTGATACACCTGGCACCTATCACAAGCACTAAGTTCACTTAAAAATAGGGAGTCTGAAAAAACTGGTGTGTGTGCGTGTGTGTGTGTGTAAATATATATACACACGCTTAAAAAGAATAATGTATCAAAAATGCAGTGCAATGCAATCAAAAATATTGTATTGCTATCCTTATTAAGGGAGAAAGCAAGAAGGTCTACCGTTTTAAACAAATATTCTTTACACTCTATTTTAACAAGGCAAGGAATAATATTTGGCCTGGTTGCTGGCTTCTATCTACCATCCCCATCCCCATTCCCCCCCTGCAGTATTGTTGACCACAAATTTCAGAGAGGAGAGAGCAGTTTGACAAAGGTCTAGTACTGGAAGTAGTGGCATGTTACCAGCATCACTTGGCATTCGCTAACTTAATTATAAACTGTCAACAAAGAGGACAATCCAACTGAAGATAAAAAGGACAAAGTCAGGGCTTAGCTTTCTTCTTCAGCATCTTCAGCAACCATACTTACTGAAAAGCAATTTTAATCAGTCTTCTGAACAATGCGGAGATCATTTCACTAAGAAAGCTTCCTCTAAAGACACATTAGACTATATGGATGCTGGACTGGAGATGGCTTCCATCTGTCCAGCCCTAAATATGGCCAAGGTCTGGGTGTACTTGTCACTGTAGATCTGCCAGTAGGAATGTGCTTAAACTCTTCATTCCTTCTTTCAAGAAATTGCCTGTTTGCATAGTTATGGGAAGAAGGACCCTTTATATCCCCACATACATTAGAAGCACAGCCCTCACTGACAAAGAAAGGGAATTGCTGCAAATCATGTAAACTTAAGAAATCATTTAAGACTTCTGGCACTTTACATATGAACCAGTGGAAAGACAGTGTTTCTATGAAGTGCAGGGAAGGAGAATCCTGCTGTTGGACAAGAATCATTGGCAAGCACCAGGCAACTATTCCCTTTAGGTCTTTTATATGAGCTGTCCTGCACTGTAAAGGTGTTGCAATCCTTTGTGACACACACTAAAAACAATGTCCTGCGCTGATTTTGAAATATTCCAAATTCTCAGAAAGCTTGGGTTACAGGAAAACACTAATCTCAGTGGATTTCTATTAGTCATCCACTGCAAGATGCCTGGATGTTTTAGAACAAAGTGTACAGACAATGTGCACAGAAGAGAAAGAGGGAAAAGTCACAAACCAGAACTAAAATTCAAGATGGGTAATAAAACTTGTCTAGGTTAAGCCCCATCAAACTTGTCACTCCTTTCCATAAAATATTAAATCTCTCCTCTCCATGAAGCATTATATATCTCAAACAAATTTCACATGTTAAGATGCTCCACACCGAGAGTAGTGGTGAAACTGAATTTCAAAATTCAACTATTTCTCAATTCCATGTAATAATAAATTATTTTGTTAATCCTTGTTTTGCACGTTTTGTCTGTCCCTCCTACTGTCTGAACCCTTCTGCCAGCAGGGGAAGTCTGACTTTATGTAAAGCTCAAAAGCAACAGCCTGTGTGGAGGAGATGGGACATTACGTATCACTGACTCTCACAGCATCTTTGCTCCTAACTTACAGGCCAGAACAATGCACTAATTTAATGGTGTAATATAGAATATATAAACAGCATTACCTCTCAGGTTTTCTACTTTGCCACAGACAACTACATTAGTACTTTACCATTATCTGTCAAGTTGCACATGTTCACATAATGTGAGCTATTAATCTGGATTTAAAAAAGGTTATTTAATGACTTATTGGTAGCCTCAAACTGAACTTTGGTACCAGCACTGTAATCTGGGCTGGCAAAGCATACTCTGTAAACACAGTAGTGGTCATTTTGAAGAGGTTCACAAATTACTGGAGGTTTAAGAACCCACCCAAGTTGCGTAGGGACTACATGGGCTGAGACAACACCAGCTACTCCAGGGGGCCCAGGGGAGTAGCACTGTTCCAGGCCCCTCCTCTCCTGGAGACCCTCATACATTATGAATGTTTCCCAGTTTAGACAGATGTGCCTAGATGTATTGTGGTGGGATGGTTTCAAATCAGACTTTCATTCTCTACAGCAGTCTTGGGAATTACTGGTTTGTTATCTACAATCCTCTAGAAAGTCTGTATCACCTGCTCTTAGTAAAGACAAGTTCTGTACCACATGACATGCATTAATTCCTTTTTGATAAGCAATGAAATGCTGTGCCAGGTTGGCACCTCAGGTAATCTATGCACAGAGATTTATTAGTAAACCTCTGCAGCCCTGGATGGATTCTGGACATACTTCTCTTTACCTCCTTTCCCCATTCTCACACCCCTCCCAGATGGTTCAGTCTCAAAAGCAACAATCACTTTTTTACTTTGGGAAATGCTTTGATTTTGCCAAGGTTGTGCTTTTCAAATTGGAAATCAGGATGGTGAGCAGTATTAAATACTATACTACTCTTTGGTTTAGGAATGAACAGCATTAAGATAGATTTGCAGTGTCAGCTCACCCACAACACATATGTGGTGGAAAAAGAAATGAGAAATGTGTAAGGCATGCTGTCTGATACAAAAGCAATCTATATTTTGACAACTGGCAATGATTATTCTCTTTTTCTTTCTGCCTCAGTGAACATTAAATATAACAGCTGAGTATTAATGGGAAAAAGAAACAGAAAGGTCACGCTCAGCCATAGCACAAGGAGGTACAGCTGAAATACCAGTGCGCCACTTTCCATACCACAGCCTGTCAGAGTAATGGTCTGAGCTTATTACCCTGCAGTTGAGTAGAGTGTAAAGCACATGGTCAGGAGTGGTCTGAGCTCTCCACTGCAACACTTCTGAGAGGAAGAGGAACTAAAATAAAGCAGAGTGATAGTCATGACACTAAATGACACTTTTTGGCTTTAAAAACCAGGTAACTATTTTTGCTAATTTAGCTATGTCTTTCTTATTTATATGCTACCTTTTACATCATTACCCAGAAGCACTAAACATGAATTAATTCTCTTGTCATCACACATTTAAAGCAAGGCGCTTTTGCATGGTAGCAGTGCCCTCTCTGGAAGTAAAGCCACTGCTGTTATTATGATATATTGCTACATACAGTTTCAAAGCAATAAAACATTTCTTACAGATCTCTCTGAATTTAAGCATGATTTCTTTAGCTTCCTCTCTTTTTCTTACTATAAATATACAAATATTTATACAGTTTAGAACTTACTAATTTAATTACTCACATAAGCCCCCAAAAGAGCTGAATTTCAACTTAATTTTACAGGATCAAAATAACAACAAAAAAGGTCAGGACCATATATGCAAAGAAAATTCCCTGGACTACACTTGAACTAGTAAAAAAGATGTAATAGAGGGTGATTTGCGGTAGAAGCCCCATTAACACTTTCCACCATGTTTGCTCTGTTGTCCCATGCAAATTTGTAAAAAAAAATCCATACAAATGAAATGCAGTGATCCACCCTCACATCTATCTTATATATATCTCTAAAGGGGGGTCTCAAATATTTTAGTGTGAATTAAAAAACCCCCACCAACAAATTCTGCAATAGTAGTAATACAACCTATGTATTGCTAAGCGTCTGAAGCTAACTAGCTAAATATAACCCATATCAGGAAAGTTTAGCTTACCTTTCTGGCTTGGTCATTATCTTCTATTTGCCCCAAGTCTCTACCACTGGCTTGTGCGATTCTTTTTCCAGAGACCAAGTTCCCCACCATCACAGAGGCAGGGCCAATTTCTAGAATGAAGCAGAAATGTGCTAAGTGCAATAAAAATCCTTTGCCTGTGGATGAAAATTCTTTTTATTTCTTTTGCATTCCATGATATTTTCCTCATTGCTAGCCACAACATCAAACCTTGAGCACATCTCTGTTGATACAAACTTTGGTTGAAGTAGCTGGAAGATACGTAGGCTTGGATTCATCCTCTCTAAAGGTATCTAACTGAGGAGCCCATTTAGCATGGGCTTTCTACAGCCAGAGACACATCTTGTCTGCCTTGCTATTAGCAATCTTTAGAAAATTCAGCTCCTAATTTAGGCATGCCCATTCCAGTGCCTAAAACCATGAGACTTATTCAGGCTGCAAGGGACAATGTTCCTATTTCTCTCTTCTGTTCCCTGGGCTAAGTTGCATCTGTACTAGCAACTCCGTAATGCTATAGACATGAAACGACAAGGACTAGGAAGGCAGATGGTGCATATAATAAAATATATTATAGCACAATTATTTAGCACAAGGTAGAGACAGAAGAAAAATAACTTAACTTTAGAAGAAAGGAAGATGCCACAGGTGACACTTCTCCATGAGGTTGATTTCACTATGTTTTGTGGCTGCCATTAGGGAAAAATACCCATCTCACAGATAGCATTTATGCTTATGTTAACATTTGTTTTCTGCTTCTCCAGCATGGATTGCTGACCAACTGATACCAGGCTTTACTTCTATTCTGTGATGTCCAAGCTTTGTCACAGTGATGGTATGTG
The DNA here is from genome assembly GCF_023634155.1 of Falco peregrinus. Taxonomy (NCBI): domain Eukaryota; kingdom Metazoa; phylum Chordata; class Aves; order Falconiformes; family Falconidae; genus Falco; species Falco peregrinus. Next base: position 53,260,961 of record NC_073725.1, on the reverse strand, counting down.
GTATAAGTGTCAAAATACAAGATGTGAAACTAACCAGATAATGCACAATTAACAATATCTGCAGACTACTCGACTTTAAAAATAGGAAAGAAATGTCCTCTGGGTATGTCACAACTAAGCAAAATGGGAGAATGTGATGCTATCAGTTTGGTCTCTGTGTTCCTGGCACTGGTTTTAACGTAGTGATACAAAATGTGTACATAATGTATCTATAAGTATCTTCACTGCACTGATCCAAATTAATTGATCACTTTGTGAAGCAGCAACAAGGAAATACTGAAGTGAGCACTGCAGTTAAAGGCTTCATTGCTTTCATTAAGTTAGTGGAAGTCACTGTTAACCTCTGGCACCCAGTATCCACAAATTGAGATTATGGTTTTGACTTCTGAGACATTTGTCTAAAGGTTTTAAATAAAGAAACAAGCTGATGGTTTTGGCAAACTTGCACTGAAGTCATGATGGATAGCCCCCATATTTGAGATCCAGAGGATAAAAGCACTTCATATTCCAAGCTGTTTTTCAAAGTGGAAAGTAATCAACACTTGGTCTAATATAGCTGAATTCAGGTCTTAAACTTGAGGCTATAGATCCAGAAAACTTTGAAATTAATTTGAGCACTAAAATCTGCTTTTTTCAAAGTAAAAAAATTGCTGAAATTAGCTTGTTCATTGGGCATGAGTAACCAGTGACTGGACTACAGTAGGCGACAAGGGCTTTCTCAGTCTCTTGAGTCAGTGCCTTGCTGTACCATTTCATCCAATATTCTTCATAAAGTGTGGCAGAACCATCTCAAAACTAGTTAGGGTTTTCCCTCAAATATACCTGCTGTAAGAATAATCCAGAACCTCCCTACTCAGGTAAAAACTTTTATCCTCATTCCTGGGTTTAATTTATTCATGACCAGTTTTTAAGTATCTGGTCTTCTTCCAACACTGTTATTTAGAGTCAACAGTCTTCTTCCTCTCTATTTTTACTTCACAAATTCAGCCTTCAAATAAGCCAAGGTTTTATCTTCCTCTGTTTTGATCTCAGTCCATCCTCTTTAAATAAAATTGACTCGGATTTTGCGAAACCTCCAGGTGTGGTCTCAGCAGTGCCTTGTAGAGTGACAAAAATGTCGTCATTTTTACTGAACTTAGATATGTGAGGCATTTTTCCTTGCACTCTTTGTGAAAGTCCTACCCTCTGCCAAAACCAATGATGTCCTTAACACACCTGGAATATTTAACAGGAACAGCTGATTGAGTCGATTCTCACCTACATTAACAGTTACTTGATTTTGCTCCATACAGTACCATGAACACATACCATTAAGTCATGGTCCCTTTGCCTTCACTTGTCTTACCTGGTTGTTTTTGCCTTGGTTTAGGCAGGTTTGTTACACATGTGTGGGGACACATCAGAACATTACAAGGATGCAGCGATCCTTCCAAGAAGAGCTGTTTGGTTTCTGACAGGTGTATTCCTCCCAGTGGTGTCTTGGGAAGTGTGTTTGCTGGTACGAGCGCTAAGCAGTAGACTCCCACTTGATGAATACTGTCAATAGCCTAAAAAAAAGCAGGAAGCAATTTTAATGAAAGGCTAATTTTTCATCATTCTAATAAGCACATGCTGTACTGAATTACTGCATAAAACAACCCTAATAATTAACTGGCAATGGAAAGACACTTCAGTAATGTCAGTGATAAGGAGGTTCTTTTCAGTGGGAACAGGTGGACGGAAATGTAACACTGATGTTATTATACTCATTCCAAAAGATAAAAAAGCAAACAAAAACCTGGTCATAAATACACAGAAATCTATTAAGAAATGCTACCTAGGCATTCCTCCTAGGCACACATTAGTGGCACATATCCTGGAGATTTATTACTAAGATGGGCTGGCAGCCCATGTGAAACTGATTTTAACCTGTGCACTTCTCGGAATTAAAGTTCAAAGGATTCCTATCAACTTAACATCTACTCTGTCTTGCAGAGCAAAGAAAAATTTCAGAGGCTGCACATCTATCATCATACACCTACTGATGTATGTAACTTACAAATTTTTATTTTTTTTTCTAAGATAGTAACTGTTCCACTCCCTGATTAAGGTGTAAACCATTGTCAGGCAGGAATGGGAAATAACAACAATATAAGGGAAAACTATGAAACTATCCATTTGAAAAAAAATCTGTTGAATGAAAACCTGAAAAAATAAGTATCTTTGAATCTTATAGTAATCATGTTCATTGTCTGACAAGTGGAGTAAACTCCATCACTTTCAAAAAACCTGTAACGTACAGTATCTATGTAATTTATTCAGGTAAACATGAATATCCATGCACTTAGATTTTATTTGCATACACATTTTAAGTGGTTATTTTCCTTACATCAGTAATAAAAAGAAGTGCAGCAAGTGAGTCAGAAAAACAACTTCAGACATCCATGCAGACTGAGAAACAAATTACAGATAGCATCTCTAATGAGCAGTTAAATGTTCAAAAATATAATTTACTTAACTTGCATTTTAATTTTTAACTGTGAGAGAAGTTAATGCATATGTCTATTGCCTTGAAGATACAATCTGTGTTCTGAGAATCAAATAATCATTTATAGTTATGTACTTAAATGTAGACCAATAAATTACTGATTACTTCTACAGACACTCTAAGTAATGCTTTGCTTTTGGCTTCTGTTTGCTTCATTTTTTATTGATTTGATTGCAAAATTTCATCAGAAAGAATAATAAAGCAGTTACTCCTTTTACAAACATTGCAGTTGTAGTAGTGGTAGATCTCACGGTAGTATCGGAAGACCTCTCTGCTGGTCTACAAGACACCTTACCTGAAAGATCAGCAATAGCAAGATATATATGACAGACAACACACAATGCCTCATGTTTCTGGCAGACACCAGCATAACCTCCTAATCATAATGTTATTTGTAGGTTCTGAAAAGCAGTGATAAATCATAGGATCCTCACCTGACATCAGCTTGAAGGAAAAACGTTACAAGGCAACTGACCACTCTTACTCAAATGTAAAACAGTGTGGCTCCTAGAGCTGGTGAACGGAAAGCAATACCCAGCTGGGGTGGGATGAGGGTCGTTGTATATAATGATTACCCAGTGACTTCCAAACTGTCTCCTTTGATAGCTGTATCTGCAGCGCAATGCCTGATAAAATGTCATGGGTCATTCAAAATTGTCACCTTTCATATTGGCCTATTTCTGAGGCAGGGAATGACTGTTTCACAAGGATGAGCACTGATGAACCGAGACTTAAAATTTTGAGACAGAAGAGTACTTTAATACTGCTGGCATTTATGCCTCTTGATGAGATGGCTTGGTTTTTTGAAATTTCTTTGTCCAGCTGGAAGTAAAGAGTACCTGAAATCTCTGTCTCTCTGTTTCATTCAGAAAATGGACTAGAGATACCAGAACTTGCAGAAAGTCCAGACTGCTATGTTGTTCAAGCTGAGAAAACATCTCATTCTGACATAATTCTCTGGGCAGACACTCTCCATTTCTGCAGTAGATCTCCTAGCTTTGCCTAGTCCTGTCGAGTCCTGCCACTGCACTGGCACTGGTAAAACTAACATCCAGCCTGCCAGGTACAGGAACCACAAGGGTCAGAATAGTTTGCAGCAGCCTGGGAGATGAATAGAGTATCTAGATCCATCTGACTGAATTCCTGGGTGGCCTGGGATCTTCACTCACACTGTCACTAAAACACCCTCCTCCTCCTCCAGTACTCTCAAGAAACTCTATACCCAGCCTGATCACTCCCTCCCAACCATGCCTCTCCTAAAACACACAGATGCAGTTCAACATAGTCCTGTACGTACAGCAGCTCTACCATCCTTCAGCATTCTACTGAGGTGCAGGAAGGGTCAGGGAAAGTCAGAATATGTGCAACCCACTGGAAAGAAGTTCTGCAAATAGTTGCAGCTCAACTCTAGAGAAGAAACGCCGGAGACACATCAAGGAACAGCAGAAGCAGGCAGTGCAGGGCTGGGCTGGCACAGGGCAGCACACGCAAGGTGCCAGACAAGTCTCACAAATATCAGAAATGAGTAGCAACTTGGTCAAGTTTGTTATCATCGTCGTCACTGAGAGTCATGACACAAGGGTAGTATCACTATGTTGCCCATCACTAGCAGACGATTCAGATACAACTGGTTACCACTTCCTGACATAAGTCATTAAAACTGTGATAGGGAAGGAGGCACAAAGCATCCCACATGTTCCTGGCTTCTGTTTTCCATCTCTGCTCTCAGCTGAAGTGGAACCAGAAACTTCTTGTTCACATAGTGAAGCATGCCAGAATTGCAGACTTCACACATGGGTGATGAAAGCAGCCACACATGTGTATACTTTGATATATGACCTACCATTCACAGACACTGCTGTGACTTGATCATCTCAGAATAACAGAACTGTCTTTTGGCAGGAGTAACTTGACACAGGGCTCCCACAGCGTTCAGTACTGAATTCTACTGGCTATGATGTTGTAAGACATGATTTCTGTAAAAGTCACAAAAACGCTCAGCTGACCAAACAGGAGAAGTCCAGAGTTTCAACCTTTTCCTTAGGAGCTTGCTACCTGATAAAAATTACTGAAACCGGCAATCCAAAAGCCTTTCCTTCTACAGCCATTGCCCTAGGTGCTACTAGGTGCTTCAAAGGCTTTCTTGTGTGATGGACAAGCTAGACATTCTAGCTTTTCTTGGTAATAATTTAGATGTACTGTGAATATGAAATGCCTCTAGCTGTATGAAATGTAGCTATCTTTTAAATCAAGAGAGCAGATAAAGCTGTCTTGAGATGGATAAAAACTTATTTTTCAGTTTCTTCAAAGACACGGTAGACAGATCCCCTTTCTTATCCAGAAAAAAGCAATAATGAATTAAAACATCTTCTCTGAAATGTGTGGGATCTTCTTCTTTGGCTTTGGGTAAAACAAAAAGGATGTTTGCAATATATTTACCTGAGAAGAGTCCTTGAAGAGTGACAGAAAGGCAGGTAGGAAAGGGAAATGGAAGTAACAGGTGACCAGCTGCAGACAGAGGTGGGACCATTTCACAAGGTAGCAACAGACAGATTTAATTTGACTACATCTCCATTAAACCTATCACTTTTGAGTAAGAATTGGCTTAACTGTGGAGATGGAGGAGATGGAAGATGACTGCTATCTAAAGTATCTAAGTTTTTGTGTGTGGACATTAGAGTTGAAAAAACTTTGATTATGGTAATGATACTGCCTTAACTTGGATTGCTGTATGTAAGGAGAAGATCAGAACTTTTTAGCATTCAGTAGCTTCTGTCTTCTGGTCAAACTGTCAAACACCACCACCAAGGTGGGTTTCAGCACAGTGGTATGTACCTTACATGAACCACCAGACAGCTGGAATGGGATTCCTTGCAATAGGTGTCCTCTCTGCAGTTAACCACATTGTAGATACTTAGATCTGAGCTAAGCAATCACTACCCTTCATTTCAGTGGAGAGAAATCAGCATTTTTAGGCTGTGTTTCATACCATTTATTTCAGCTATCAACACGGTGCACTAGAAACATATACTTCTGTCCCACTGATTAAAAAAAAGTAACTGGAGATCTGGCTTAGATACATATATCTACTTTTGATGAGGTCAGCTCCATGTCAGTGCTGATAATTAGTAAGAGACTGTGGTAGCTTTTGACAGTAAGAGTATATAATATATTTATTCATTACCCTTCTGAAGTAATGAATTACTATATCCTTATAAACCATATGCTACTCTTTCCTTGCTACTGCTTACTTCAATTCATCCCTGTTTTCTTATAGCATTTTGATTAGGAAAAGGATCGCTTTCTGGATTGTGCATCCCAGATAGGAACTGTCACTCAGAAGAATCTAATTTTGTGCTCATTAGGTGCAAGTGCAACTGAAGGTGGACTTACAATTACTCAAAGACAAATGTCAGTGACCTTGGGGGCCTGAAAGATCAATACAAAGAATATAAAGCAGGAAAAAAATAGCATCCAAACATACATAAAGAAACTTACCTGGAGAACTCTACTCATCCATTGAAAACTGTCTTCCTCAGTGGAATCTGGCCTTTGCTCAGCAACAATAACTATTCTTTCATCGTGCAGCACGCTCACTGAAAACACTGCTATTCTATAGAAGAGAAGGAGAGAAAAGTATTTAGTGCCAGGACAGATGGAAAAAACTTTCTTCTAAGTTAATCCTTCATAACTGACTTTTTTATTTATTAGTCAGACAACTAGTGCATCAATTAGTATTTTATTAATGGGGAAAAAGCAACAAGAACAGTTCTAGGTAATTTCTGGAGGACAAACAGGGGGCTTTGTTCTAGAATCATGTAAATACAGGCATAATGTCACAGTAGGGTTGCAGAAGTGAACCTTCTTGGGATACGAAAAGCACTAAATTTGGGTCACACCAAGGTTAAGCTGTTATATAACAGCCGACACAGGCACCTTCCATCTTAGAACTGCAACATCATTTTGTGAGAGGTCTGCTGTGTGATAAAGTAGGAGCGCATGTTACTGCATTAGGCTCTTCAGAAGCTTTAGATGTTTCCTGCTCAATTTCAGCACGTTAGGAAAGTCACACAAGGAACTGCTGTCATATTCAAGAACTTCAGTGTTATGTGTATTGGAAATGTTCAACTCGGACAGAAAGGGTTCTGTTGAGTCAACACCTTTAGAATTAACCAGCTGTTCAACTGGAAATTTTTTTAATCACAGTTTCAGATCTTGGTATCTAAAATCTGCCTCAACACTGTCTTAGGCTCCCACCTGTTGTCTCCTCGTTCTAGCAAAATGAATAGCAATGGAGGGAAACCACAGTGCAGATTAGGCACTGCCCTCTGAAAGCATTTTGGCTCGCTTACACCTGGTCTAAGCAAATTAAGGATTTCTAGATAATGTAAGAAAAGAAAGGATCAAACCTTCCCCTGTAGACAAATTTCATTGGTTCCACAGCCAGTGCTGTTGCTACAATGTCATCAGCGTTATGTCTTCTTCCACTGACAACCATCAAACCATCCATTTTGCCAATAACAAAGACAAGTCCACCTGGTCCTATAAAGCCTAGCAGTCCAGTCCTTATAAAAGGATACTCAGTGATCGGGCCACCAGAACTGGTCATAGGAAACACCTGTAAGACAAAGAAACACATCCTGAATTCTATACACAGAGATCATGCTGGGAAATATTTCAGGCATACTCTCTCAGATGGCTCTTCTGGAATGAAGTAAATAGGTCGCTAGTGATGCTCTTTACTCTTCACTGACTGTAAAGGGAGTGTCAGGAAACTCCTAGACTAGTGTGTGTAATTTTCAGTACCTGAGTTCCAGCAAGTTCAATCACACTTTGTTTACCATACACGTTTTCCCTAATCATGGCTCTGTAAATCATTTATGACCTTAAAAAATATATAAATCAACATAAACAGTACTGAAGAATAATTAAAAAAAGTTGTGCAGAGTGCAGCTAACCTGAAGTGCTATGCATATGTTACTGAGAGATTAAATCATAAACAGTAAATCATAAACAATCTACAGTACAGCAGAGCTTCTTTTCAGTACCTCATCCTCGTTTCCAGTACAGTATAGAAAAATAAGCAGGCTAGAAATGCAGCTATATTAAGGTACTGTACATTAATGACTCTTGCAGCTCACTACATTTTTATCTAAGGTCAATTAAGTCCTCACAATACCAGTGATAAAACCTTCTGTAGCATGTCTAGAACTGAAAATACAGCCCTATACAGAACCTCTCTGGATGTCTGAACACCAGACGCATACATGACTTGCGCAGGACAGGTTCCTACAGCTTTTGCTATTCTAAATAGCACAGTGTTACCCTTCTGGCATGCGAGGCACTTTGAGCTGCATTCTGACACAACCACAGTTTCTGCTGTTGCTTCTTTAAACTGAAATAGTCTAAAGGCAAGTTATTTAAGAAAATGGCAAGTGGAAGACCACGGCTATATAGTGTCCTTCAAGGTTCATCTAAAAAGGAAGGCCAAATTCTGCTGCCAGATGCCCATGGGTGACTCTTACTGAACAGAGTTAATATTTATACATCCTCAGCAATAATTCATTTCAGGAACACAAAATCTTTTGACTCTCTAAGACCTGCAAAATGAATTACACAGTAGAACAGAAAAGAGGCCCACTTGGAGAGGGCTCCTAAGAACATACTTAACTTTAAAAACAAGTCATCCTGTTCACTTAATGGCAATTTATTTGCTTACCATCAGGAATAAGTCTAAATCAGTTTAAATATGCTGTTAAACTGCAGACCCTGTTATGAATTATGAATGATTTTATAATTACAGCAACTGCAACAAAATGAATGTAAGAACTTTTCTTTCCTGAAATATGTCAAATGTGGGATTATCATTCACACTGAGTATTGCCAATTGTACTTGTAGCACAGTAATCAGCTACCAACAAATTTCAGATCAAATAGCATAGTAGGATTCCTGGCTTCAATAGTGGGATGGAGAATTGTATCCACTAATCTCCATTAATTATTTAATGTATAGTGTTTACAACATTCAGATCTGCATTTTGCAGGAGATATTAGTCATGTTTGGTCTATTAAAAGTGGAAATAGCAGAGCATTGGTTAAGGGAAATGTAAATGTATTTTTCTTAACTTTCTTCTCCAATATTAAAAGAGGAAGGGTTCAGAACTTAATAAAAATCTCAGTTCAAATTTTTTCAGTATTTCTCTGATTTGTTCAGCCTGTCATATTGGCTTCAGCAGATGTTAATGATAACAAGTGAGCAGGTACAACAGAGCTATCAATACAGCTGTCTGCACTGGAGCTGAAACCTACTGGAAAACAGATTCCACAAAGTAAAAAGGCTTTTACATAAGGCAATTCAAACAAAAGCAGGTAGGGACTAATTAGGAAAAGGTATCTTTCCTATTCAGATACCTCTTGGAGAGTACATCTGTCAGGATTCTGTATAAATGCAAGCCTTTAATGCTGGCTGCATTGTGGAAATGTTAGAAACTGTTTTTTAAAGACACCCAGCAGCCTTCCTACTGTTTGCAACAATCAAATTCTGCATGTAGCTAGCTCATAGACTTGTACAGTATTACCTTTTAACTTTATCTTTCTTGCTGCTTTCCTTCTGATTGTTTCAGTCCGTGGTATCTTCTTTCAAAATTAAAGTAAAAGCTCTTCAGAGCCTAAACTAAACCCACATAAAGATCTACTATCGCACTTAATGAAATGGGCTTCAGTGCAGATTATCTGGCTAGAGTACAGGTCCCAAGCCACGAGCATTGATTATTACTGCTACACTGATATTATTACTATGAATATTTAATGTCAAATACTATCTTGAAATAGAAAAAGTAAAAAAGGAAGGATTTTATGTAGCATTTTTTGGTCAGCTTACCTCAAAAGTATTTTTGGTCATGCCCGAGAGTCCATAATATGATGTACCCGTTGCAATAGCGCATACACAAAGTTCTCCTATTTCATCTGTTTTACAGAGCTGAGGAATTCCATCTGGCTTCACTGAACACATTATAGCTAGAGGGAGAGAAAAGGACTTTAAAAAGTATTATAAAATGAACTACAGAATAACATAAATGCTGTGGGAAAGACATTGCTGTGGAGCTGACATAAACAAATAAATTATATGCAGACTAATGTCTAACAACTGGTTTCTCAAACATTGTGTTCAACATTATCAAATATTATTTATATTATAAATAATATTTATACAAAGAATGTAAAGATCTTTATGTAGACTCAGTTTTTACACTGATAACAAACCCTAATTTGCCTTGCTTTCTACAATTTCAGTTGATCTGTAATATCGCTGTGAAATGTGATTGTGTTCCCAGGTTTGCATACTGAAGACCAGATTTGCCGCAGTCAGTGCAAAATGAAATATCCTAATGGAGTTCTTGATAATAATTGTACTGCCAAGGAGGCAGGCAACCAGGAAATCTACCTCTCTCAAAGTAGTAAGTAACAGCATATGAAAGATCAAGATATTCTAGCAGACTAGTACAGTTGGTTTACTAAAGAATTTATCAGAGCTCAGACTCCCTTTCACCATTCTTACAGGACTGCAGAGACAGCAGGAGCTAAACAGGAGGGATTAGAAAGCACTGGTCTGAGGAACAAGCACTATTTTATGTGTCAGCCATGTGAATAAGAAACAGGTATGCTGCTTTAGCTATAATTCCTGGACTGGACTACAGCATGTGTAGATTTTGGAGTTGGAAAGAGGATACAATGAACAAGGCAGACCAAAAATGAATCAGCACGTCTTTTACGTACAAGGATAAAGAATCTTGAATGACCCTTCTCTCACTCTGAAGATAAACAGGGGTGTGTACTTTTATTAAAATGATCAGAATGTAGTATGAAGTGCAAGATGGCACATCTATAATATCTTACACGCAACCAATCTTATCTCCCTTTATTTTCAGTTGTTCAACTTAAATTTTATAAGATGCATCATTATGTTTTATTCCTTTGAAGCATAACAGCATTCTCTTATGAAAAATTACAGTATTATCCTTTTCTAGTGTCTGTAACATCTCATTTAAAATCTAGCTCTCTTATGAAAAATCTCATCTTCATCTTTAGAAACAATGGTTTCAGCTTGAATTTATCAACAAGAACTGTCCAGTCATACCTCCTTTTTTTAATAACTAGGTGATAGCACAAGATCTTCGGAAAAACATTCTGCAAGCCTTCAGATAGCAATTTTGTTGATTGTTAGCATAGGTTATGAAAATATGCACTACTGAGTCTCATCTGGGTCAGGCTTACGAGTATTTATAGCTTCCAGACACCACGCTCCAACTTTCTTATTTTCTCTACCAGTATCTCACAGTTAGGGAACGGATGTTCTGATGTAGTGGCAGGTTGTTCAAAACACGCTACTAACATCAGCATGGACAGGCACTGGGGTAACCAGAGAGAAGAAACCTTGGGATTTCCAAACCATTAAGTTTTACAAGGTAATGGTTTTGGACTAAAATGTTTTCAAAACACAAGTTTGTTTGACAGCAAAGTACATCCACCTATGATGTTCTACAGATAATTACTTAAACTGAGGAATCATAGTAAGTTTCAAAGAAAGTTCCTTACCTCCTGGCATCACTAAGCCAACATCCTGGACAGTCAGAACGGAAAGCTTTTCTTCAGAGTCCACTCGAATTACTCCGTAAGTGAGACCATGCATGGACAGAACTCCTCTTCCTGGTGGTTGATTGCTGTCATCTGTTGGCCTGCAACCATGGGTTATAACACCAGTGCACCATCAGGCAGATGTAAGCGTTTATTTATTCTTAATGGACTACTATTGCAAATACTCCTCTGTTTGAAAGGTCAAAATTTCACCTTCTATTTTCCCCTACTAGACCTGACAGAATGCTGGTTTTCAGTAATTTCTGAGTACTTAGGTCTGTCAACTCTCCCATTCAGTGGCCACCCACATATACTGGGGCTGCAGAGATGAAATCAACACTAACATTTACCTAAACCAGCTTGTATCTGATTTTTAGATAGATTTACAAGGATTGCTTGATTATGCAAGTAAAGGCCTTTTGCCTTATTTTAAAAACACTAAAGGCAGTGCAGATGATGTGGAGTGAAACTGCACTCTAAATATTTGGAACCAATCAGTAAACAACTTGATAAACTCTCTACGTTACCTATTTTGAGGCAATCTAGAACTAGGAAACCAAACTCACCTGCCAGAATAAAAGTCTACCTCTAGCGCACTGGTATAAAAGCCAAGATGAGAATACAAGCATGCTGTGTTTAAACCATGAGATACAATTTTCCACTCCCAATACTTAAGCATTTAAAATTACTAAACAGAAGAAATTAGATTGTAATAGGTTCACCGCCAAGTATCTGTGGAAGCTACAAGGACTTTACCATCTTTAATTTAGTGCACATAATTGAATTCTTCCCATTCTAATCTACCACGTGAAAATTAAAACAAATTACACCTTCATCAGTCATGGTCAAAATGTTGTGGATGCAGCCTCTTTGTAACGCCTCAGTTTGCTTAGATTCATTGCTGACACACTGTACAATTCCACAGCATCAGCACAAGCTGTCTGTCAAGTTGTTTCAATATAAAACTGCCTGATGTATCAGTGGATACAATTATACATATGTAGAGTGTGGCTTGAGTAAATGAATGTTGACGTATACAAGTTATTAAGTCAGGGGAATATGTCAGGGTTTTTCATGTCTGGGAAGATTCTTATACTGTCCTGCATTTTAAAATGCAAAGCTGGAAGCCAATGTGATGCTGATCTGAGTGTGGATAATGCATCCATGCAGAGCAGCCAGACTCCTGCTATTTTCAAGATGGATAAAACAGCCAATATTTAGTTCACGATTCTGCATTTTTCCTAAATACTCCATCATAACACAACTGCTTTTTAACAGATTATGTCCTTTTATACGACATTTCTCCTCTACTATGCTCAAAATACTCAATGGGCCTTAGCCAATCATGCTCACATAAAGCCTTGCAGTGATCAGCATTATAAATTTCAATTAATAGGTTTTGTGAGGCATATTTCTCAAGTGACGTTGTCAACAAAGAAAGATGTGGGCACGCTTGAAAATGCATTAGAGCATAACAAATGGTGCTAGTAAACAAGCAGCTGTGATAAACAACATTCCCATTACACAAAAGGAACTTTCAGCGACATTATTGATCAACTCCTTCTCATCCTTGCTCCCCAAAACACACATTTTACTGCTCACAAGAAGAAAGGCTTCCTGCAGGCACACAGAGCTTCTCAAAAGCATCTAGGAGCAGAGGCCATCTAGACTTTTATCACATACACTGTCTGGTATTACTTATCACATCCAAAGATTGCTAAAAAGAAGAGCAGGTGTCACTTTGAAAGACACTGGCTGCATACGGGACAGGGGTGCCAGTGAGGGAAGCTGGAGGCAGGAGACCCGCTAGGGTCACGCTGGAGAACTTGTCAACAGAGCTCCACTTGCTGTGGCTTGGGCTGAGGGAACAGCTTTGCCTGGGTTAGCAAGAAGTGCCGTGCAATGGAAGCAGGTGTGCAGAAGGAAGGAGTCGGTGCCGAGGGTGGGGGCTCCACAGGACATGCATTTCAGGGCTGCTGTTTCAGAGTACTTCTGGTATCCTGGTACTCTGAGGTGGATCCTTGAATGAGACACCAGTTAACTGTGCTCAAGGCTCTTCTTGCAGGCTTGACATCGAAAGGGAATACAGTCAGGAGACCAGGATGCAGAAGAGAGGTAGGGAGCTAAGCACCTGGCAGCACCTATATATCCTCTTAGAAAGTACCCTGTCAGCAACCACCCTGCAATATATGGTATCTTATTTTGTCCTGTGCATGTTATCCACATGAAAACAACACTAAAACAACTACCTCTGCCAAGCAGGACAGGAATCACTTGGAAAGAAGATGAGATATAAATAATCCAGTTCCAATGTATTTATAATTTATTTTAAAGTTCACATTTTTTATTTACTTTACACGTTCAGTATTTCTAATACTGGATTTGGAATTCTGTAAGGCTGCTTGCTAGACAAAGATAAATCCTTTGGTTAAGGGAGGAGCAACTAAACAAAGGTGTAATTCTACCTACTTCATATACTAAGTAAATTTAGCTTAAACTACCAGACAAACCTACCCCTTTAGTTTCCTTAACCATGAAAGAGGGACAATGAGCATCTACTTCAACGCTGATTTTTCATAGTGAGTAGCTGCAGAGCATTTTGAGAACTTACTACTACCACTTACAGATACAATCTACTTCGCCACTATTTTCTGCCAGTTGTTTAAATGGGAAAAGACCTGTTCTTAAACTTCTGCATTCATTTAAACAAGTGGGTTCAGACTAATATGCAATGAACCAAAAGGGAATACCATAAAGAATTATTTGCATGACACAGTCACTTAAATATTAGGCTTCCTGATTCAGCTCTAAGGCTAAAGTACCCATTAGTCTATTACCGACTGTCTTTTTCTAAACTATAAGGGTATTTCAACTGAGAACTGGTTTTGTTACTTTTCCTTGTAGGAAGATCAGTAAAAATACACCATAGATTTTGAAAGAGTTGGAGCATTAACAGGGAGTTCTCTGGATCTGTGCTCTGCAGGGAGTCATTTTAATGCATACTTCAGCTGTAACTCTTTGGAACTTGTATGATAATGACTTTACTGTCAGTGGAGATGGCTTGAATAAAATGAAAAATACTAAAGCTCCCAAGTTCAGCTGGTATTATCCTACCATTAAACAGACTTCAAAAAAAGGAGATATGTGTTCAGTACCATACACTGTAGTGAGAACTGCTCTGTAATTACACAGTAAGGCACTGAAGATAAAAATGCTTTTTTTTTTAATTATTCACTGTTTTATGGGCTAATTTTTAAATTTTTTTAAATGCAAGCTCTCAACACTAGTTATTTTGAAAATGAATCTCTAGTGCTTCAGATGGCTATAGGCATAGACTTTAAATCTAGAAGGGACGTGCCAGCCATGGCATGTTGAGATACTGTGAGTTCTCCCACTACATAACCTGTGATCTGGGGCAGATTTTCCAGGGCTAGCAAGGAAAGCAAAACGCTCTCCTGTTAATCAGTGCTCAGTACAAGCAATGTCCACTGCTTTTCCACCTCCTCTCTGCACTTACAAGCAACAGCTCATTCCAAGAGAGCAAAGGTCTGCACAGCCTATGGCAGGGAAACCCACTGCAAGGGAAAAACAACATACAAGGGAAAAAAACCAGTTGGTGGAGCTGAATGAAGGGCTCTGTGAGATCCTACAGAAAGACAACTAACCTGGGCAGGGTAAGTCCCTGATGGATAGCTTTCAGATGTTTTAGGCTAATAATGAGATGGCTGAAAGTCAACCACACTCTTGGCCTCATGTCTTTCTTCCTGCGATGTTTTGTTGGAAAGCTAATTGAAAGTCTAGTTAACTTTCACTTGGACAGCGTATTATAAACTTTGTGGCGGAAAGTATTTTACTTCATGCTATTACAGTGCTTTATGCTTTTATACTGCCTGTTTTAACATGTGAAAATTATAAATGGCTGCCGAAATCCGAACTTAAAACCAAAGTGCCTACTGTTCAAGGTACAACTTTTGGAACACTCTGCTAAAACAGACAACAGTTATGCCATTTACTGTATGCCACAACTGTCATGACAGGTGACTGCTGCATACTGACATTCATGTACATAAGGCTTAATAGGTTTATCAGTTTTATTTCTAGTTACAAATCCCCTAGTCTTAAAGGGCATTTCCAGATGATTACTGAGAGTCTATGAATGGTTAAAAAGCTCAAGGCAGCCAAAACAAACCTGCAGAATGTCATCATTCTCATTAACCAGGCTATTTAAAGCATGATTTTCCCTGATAGCAATGCCACTTAAATTTCCACATTTTAATTGACTTTATACTTACAGTGGCATTTTTCCACTCCTTTTTACAGAATTAGTTTTTGCATTTCAGTCCATTTAATTTAAAATTAGATAAAATGACAGAAATTGAAACTATATTATAAAGCACTCTAAAGTTAAATTATTACTCTACAAATTCTTCTTATATGTCTGCTTTGGACATAAACAAAATGAAAACAAAAATGTCATTCAGAAGTTAAGTATACAGATTCATACTTGAATAAATTTTTCATTTCTTTTTTCAAATTACCACACATATTGTACAGTGGGCCTGTTTCCACTGGTGTAGCACAGTACCTTCGAATAGCCACAGTGAGAGCTTCTGGTGAACTAGCGCAGGGACAAATGACCTCCTGTCTTAGACCTTTACTTTGGAAGACGTTGAGAAATGCATCACAGGAAGAAATAGACCCTGGGGTAAAGAAAAAAAAAAAATCAGAGGAGAAAAATAATCTGATTTCTGAAGTGATGCCATTCAAACTGCAAACTTACTATTGAATGTATAGGCTTTTCAGGAGAAAAAAATTACAAAGAACCATGTTCACTGGGAAAGAAGTCACAGCTGCTAGAACTATACGTATGCATATACAGTTGTGTATGCATGCATAGAATAAAGATTAATTTTTGAATCCTTTCACTTTGTTCATGTAGAAAAGCCATCACTGCTAGATCTACAATATGAATTCCATTACGGTTTTCTTTTTTAGGATGAGGCAAATCAAAGATTGAATTTAGGAACTCAAAGCAAACTACTACAAACAAGCAGAACACCTATACATTGGTATCTTAAATAATACACAGAAATGGTTCTTGCTATTTATTGCCATGAAGTGATCCAGATGTGGTTCTCTAGAGTAGTGTAAGTATTCCCCTAAAATTCAGTTACTTCTGCAACTGAGCACCATCACTTAGAAAAAATGATCTGATCCTTTCTATAGCTTACAGTTATTTACTTCTGTCTTTATACATGACTGTCACGTTAAACAAAACTGGATTTACTGCAGCTTATGTTATGTGCAACATCAAGTTTGCATCAGGACCAACTAATGAAAAATCTGTTTTAAAAACTTCCCAAACTAATTCCTGTTTCCATAAATATCACATAGTTTGCAGTAGACAAACCCTATACTTTCTAAATGTTTTAGCTAACATGACCGAAGACTGAAACTTTAAATGCAAGATGGCAAACACTTCCCGTTCTCTACTGGACTACAGAAGCATAGCTTACATGGGTTTGCACCATCAGCCACTATGAGCATACGCAGTGAGGAAAGGTTGATGTCTCTCTGATCTCGATGCGCCACTAATGCCCAGTGCATGTCTCTGGATTTTACGCAGGCAACTTTTGCTGCAATAAGAATGGGTAGATTTCTAATACACCATATAAAAGCTATACAGCTGTATTATCAATTTGTACTTTTAATGTTGACTATCAAGCATGCTTTTGTATATTCTTGTTCCTTACCTTTGTATTGACAGACTTTTTGGATCCAGGACAGTGGATTCACTTTCATTAAGGAGTATGGAATACTTATAACATGCATCATGTTCATGACACTCTGAAATCAAATCAGATAAATTTTATACAACAATGACGGTAATTATTTATATTGTATTATGGGCAGGGGCATCTATGCAAATCACTCTATGACTGTTTTATCGTCAGTGCTGGCATTTATCTTTTTGTATCTAGCTACCTACATTAAGATGAAGCAGATCCCCATTTTCTAATGCTTTAATTAAGGATTAAGGATTTAGACTAATCAGATCATAACTTTGAAGTGGTACTGGGAAAAAAGAAACTGATTTTCTTTCTATTTATACTCCAGGTGATTCACTTTAAATAGAAGAAAAAAATACCAGATGATCAATGTCTGTACGTTTGCTATGTAGGCTAATATTATCCATATGCCTGCTAAATTTCAGTATATATGAAGACTCGTTACTCAAAAGGACAAGTAACAGCAACATATCTGTCTGAAGAAATCCCTCTCTATGAAGACTGAAAAAGTACTAAAGGTAGCAGGGCACAAATTATTTAAAAGAGAGTAGACAGAGAAATTGGAGTCATAAATTAAGCAGAGATCAACTTATTTTAACAGAAAATAAATGAAGGAGTTTTTAGTCCTTCTCCAGGTGGCCTAATTCCAGTGTTTTCAACAAGGCCTCAAAAAGTTGCAGGAAGTTTAGAAAAAGTAGTTGTGTGAAACTGATGACAGATCCAAAACCGATCTCCTAGTTTGAGGCAGTCAATTGCTTTAGTGATCTCTCAGTGTGACTATGGAACAAACAGCCTGTAAATGACCTGCTGCTTTGCTTCTGTTACCATTTAGAAACATCTTCTGAGGGCGTCACATCTCCACTCATAGCAGCTCAGGTTAAATACAGGATTTGTTTCAGAAAACCTAGGCTTAAGAAAGGTTAAGTGTCCCAGTCAATTAGTCATCTAAACACTGGTAGAAATGTAAAAGATAGTTCTCCTTTCAGTCTGGCACAAGTGTAGGTATAGGAAAAGTATTTACAGGCAAGTCATGAAGAAAATGAAGTTCATATCAAGATTAATAGCAAAGGAAGGCACAGAAAACCTCCATTAGACACTTGCTTGCAACTTCAGTGATAAAGATCGTTTTTTAACACGAGCTACTTACAGGCATTAAGCCCAATAGATCGTTTCTGTTTCAGAAGTGTTATTACTGCCCTTTGATATTAAGAACAGTATTGCACTGCATGGGAAAAGTATATGGGATCCCTGTGAATCATAGCATGTAAGGCCTGTACATCCTGGGACCCCCAAACAACAGTAACCCTTCTAATCTTGATATCTGTTCTTAAAATGATCAGTAAGTATTTTGTCAGTCACTGACTGCAGCAGCACCTTTAGAAGCAATTCTTAAAAATAAGTCAGTTGCCTCCCATGTCAATTGAGGAAGACATTCAAACAGCAAAGAGACAATTTATGCAACTTCAAGTATCAGAAATGCTTTAATGTTAGCAAAATCATCTGTTGGTGAGAGTTTTGACAGAGGAGCTAGTCAGTGGCGATATAGCAATGCCATTGGATCATATGCTTACAGAGGCAAGTACTGATTTAATTCATTCCTACTAGAAAGACTGATCTCAAAGTCACGCATCAGTAAGATCAGAATAACTTGGTAAGAATGGGGCCAGAGTACTTGACATGATGCATTAAACCACAGTGGCATCTTTACCATGCTCATTATGGGTAAGCACACCAGCAGAAGATCATGAGTTTAAGTCACATATTTTTTGCTTTCAAAGCAGAAAAATTTGTACTAGAAGAAACTATAGGACATTCCAGTTTCTGACAGTAATAAGCATATTAGGTTAGTTTATTTTCAAATACTCACACAAAATAAAAAAAAAACATACTTACTGTAAGAATCCCATGCCACAAACCAACATCCTTCTTGAAATCTAATACATTCACAATTGTTTCAGCTGTCCAACAAAAACAAAGATGAGTTTATTTTTTAGAACATGGCACTGATCCAAGGCAAACCCGCTCAAAGGAAGAAAGCTTCAGTATAACATGACTGATGACCTCAAAGCTTAACTTTCGTAGTAAGTCCCCATTGCAGGATTTCTATTGGCTAGGACGTTATTTGTACCTCTCACAAAGATATTCTAAACGTATACATATTTTCCAAAACCAATAAAAAAAAAACAACAGGTTGTTAAATCTAGAAGCCTTTGACACAGATCTATGTAAAACATAAGACAGAAGCCTGATGAGAAACAAATTACAATTCATTCTTGATCTTAACGATAAAGCAAGGGAAGTGTACTTCCATACCTTCTGTGTATCCACATGCCTGGGTCAGAGCTTGGCAGTGCGTCAGCAGTGCAATCCTTGTCACGGTCACCCCAAGCACACTTCCATCTTTACATGTTTTGTACTAAGAAGAAATAAGCATGGAAAGTCAATGTGCAATAGTTGCCCTATTTCCATTATTTAATAGCTGCATTTGAAGCTTTTCCCAAGTAGGTGAATGATGGACACATCTAATGACTATTTTAAGGGGGCAGCAGTATTGAGGAGTTTGGGAGGCTTTTTTTTTTTTGTTAAAAGACACTTTTTTCATATAGGCTCTTTTTGACTGAGGCTTCCCAGGCTTGATAACAGAAATCCGTCTGCTGTTTGAACACAGCATTATGGAAAAATAATTCTATCAATTCTGATCATGTTAATAACTAAAGGACTGGTTAGATTTAGCAGAGAAAAGCCTACTTTGGTCTGCTCAGTGTTCACATTATATTTTATAGGCCAACTCATAAACCTGAGCTGCTTCTGCCTTCTGTGTCTTATAAGGCATGGGATAAGAGCTGACCGCAGAATCCTTGCTGGGCGCTGTTATAATAATCTATATGTACACAGTCTGAAAGACACCAGTTCTTTGATCAGAAGAATATGAAAGAGTCATGAGAAAGCAGCATAAAAAAGAGACGGGAGATCATTGCTGATGAATGCAGTAATTTCTGCAACTTTATGCAAGAGTCTGAAAACTATCAGTGGCAATTAAAGTAATTTAAACATTTATCTTTTCCATGATGAAGATAATCAGCAAGATTGAGAATGGAGGCATCTCTGCTTCTCTAGCCCAGTGTTCTGACTGCACACAGATAGGAAAAACCTTTGCTCCATTCACTTGAACTTATTCCCTTCGCATAATCATTTAAATTCAATACAATCACTGAATTCAAGGCATTTGAGTCAGTGCAGAAATGGAAAAAAAGAATGGAAAAAAATGAAAGAGAAAAATTAAACTTAACAGCATTGCTAATTTCCGCTTCCTGATGCTGGTCTTTTGGGGGGAGTGTGACTCACAAAGCAGTAAGTGACAGGCAAGCATTTGAACAAGAAGTTCCTTCTCTTTCAAAGGGTCTGAAGGTTGTGATAAGAGAACTGAAGCTTCACTGTGAAACTTGCTGCCTATCCATCTCAAGGCTAGTGGGCAAGCCTACAGTGTGGATGAGATTGAGGTTGGTCAAGGCAAATTTCATATAAAACTGTGGCAGCCACATAGATGACATAAAACCATCTATGTTAAAAAACTCCAAAATATACTTGAATATTTCATTAACTTTTCTGAAATCAAAATCCAGTATAATTTATTAGAAAGTATTACTTATTAACAGGCTAAACCAGGATGTTCTTTGCTTCTGTGACTAGTGAATGAATAATGATGCTTACCTAATACAGAAGTGCCGTATGCAATGATGCATCTTTATTAACTCACCTCAATGTAAGCTGTGTCATTGTTTGCATCCTTGATGTGTGGGAACCAGTCGCGAGGCGGTTTGGAGAGGTGTTTAGACTCTGTGACAAACCACAGCAGCTTTGGCCAGCCTGAGGTACAAAGAAAAATCAGCTTTGGTCGAGTTTCTGCCATGTAAGACAAGACAAACCCCTTCTCTGACAGAGGTTTTTTCCCAAATGCCTGTGTCACCATTACCTAAACATTGTTTCTTTTAAACCTCAGTGTAACATGGGAAAGAAGATTTTCCAGAACTACTTTCTTAACACAGGTATCGTGGCCTTCTTAGGCAATCCCTGAAGAAACGGCTGGGCAGTTTAAGCTGTTATTTGACCCAATTTTTTACCACTCTGTCAGAGGTTACTGCCCCTACCACTTAGCTATAGGACTGAAATGTACAAACTCTTCTCATCTACTGTGGTCCTAAGCCTGCTGGTCTCATTTTGCTTGTGGCCACAGATGACACCGGCAGCGCAGCAAAGCCAGCGGAGAACCAGAGCGGGAGCGCCAGTTCTGCTCGGCAGCCATGAGGCGGGAGCAGCCATCTCTGCCAGCCAGTGACACACAGCAAGGGCAACCGCGTCCCAGCGGCCTGCCTGCTCCCCCGGCCAGGGCTTCACCACAGGCCTGGTCCTTGCCCACCACAACTAAATAAGTGCAATGGCTGTTACTGTAGTAAATAAGCTGTGATATCCGCGATAAGCAAGGGTTATCTTACCTTTAAACTGTGGGATCTCCCCTGTGGGGCTTTTAGGCAGTCCTTTATGGCATGCATCGCTAGTCAAGGCCACAGTAACTCCGCAGCTTCCAAGCAAAAAGCCTATTTGTTGACTTCCTGCATCCTAAGGGATGACAAAATAAAAGCAATGCACAGAATTGATTAGAGGCGATCACAGGCTGAAAACATTATTGTCCTTTGGAACGTTATCTTGAGAGGAAAACAGTCTCTCTCCTTTAAGCAACTTAGCTCATTAGCAAAACTCATTCGTACATCGACAAAGGAATTCCACAACCTAGATATCCTCTTGTTTGTAACAACATAAATCATGAAGAGAACTGAAGACATTGGATGGCGCCTGCTCTCATGTATCTTCAGGAACGCCAAGAAGTGGCTGGCAGGAATGGCTGATAGGCCACCATCTTGTGCCACCCAGAGGGACCCCTGGAGAAATGGGCCGACAGGAATCTCACAAAGTTCAGCAAAGGCAAATGGATAGTCCTGCACCTGGGGGGGCACAACCCCCTGCACCAGCACCGGCCAGGGGCTGCCTGGCTGAAAGGAGCTTTGTACTAAAGGCCCTGGGGGTCCTGGTGGGCACCAAGTTGAATGTGAGCCAGCAGTGTGCCCTTGTGCAACAAAGGCAAATGGCATTCTGGGCTGTGTTAGCCAAAGTATTGCCAGCGGGTTGAGGGAGGTGATCCTGTCCCTCTACTCAGCACTAGTGAGGCACATCTCATGTGCTGGGTCCAGTTCTGGGCTTCCAAGTACAAGACATGGAGCTACTGGCCCATGTAGTGATAAGCTAAAGACCACTATGATAATTAAGGGACTGAAGCATCTCTCCTATAATGAAAGACTGAGAGAGCTGGGACTGCTCAGCCTCAAGGACAGGAGGCTTAGGGGGGAGCTCTTCAATGTGTACAAACATCTGAAGGGAGAGTATAAAGAAGACCGAGCCAGGCTTGGTGACCTGGTGACAGGACCAGAGGCAGTGGGCACAAACCAAACAGAGGAGGTTCCCTCTGAACATCAGGAAACACTTTTTTACTGTGAGGGTGACTGGCACAGGTTGCCCAGAGAGGTTGTGGAGTCTCCATCCTTGGAGATACTCAAAAGCCACCTGGACACAGTCCTCGACAGCCTGCTCTATACAGCCCTGTTTGAGCATGGGCACTGGACCAGGCAACCTTGAGAGGTATCCACCAACCTCAACCATTCTGTTATTCTGTGACAATTCTAGGAAAAAATATGGGTTATAGATGCTTCCACCCAGAAAAAGCTTTCAACCCTTAAGATGTTATGATGGGCACACAGTGGTGACAGTATGACTATTTATGCTGATCTAACCTGATTTGTCAATAACCATTTCATTGAGTAGTTACAGACACATTTCAGGAGCACTACAGATAGTGAAGTGCCCATTAGAGAAAGCACATGACATTTTACTTTCATCAGGGGGATATAGGCAGTGAGGCTAAAAAGTCATGTAATGATTTTCAAGTCCAGGCCATAGCTGTTCTTTAAGAGATGCTGTGCTTCTACAGCATTATGTCTGCTTTATGTATAGTGCCTTGTCATGATTCTTTCATGAACTTTACATCTATTCACTAGGCTCTTTGAAAGAGCAAAGCCCTAAATGCAAATGCACATAAAAGTATTAACCCATTCTTCACAGAATGATTCTACAGAAAATAGCCTTCACAGTCTTTAAAAATCAAATTAAAAGGTCTCTCAAATCAACCATAAAGCACACTTAACCATGGAAGCAACCAGAAATATAGAACAGTTGCCTTAATCTATTGATTTATTCAAAGCAAAACTGTATGACAGAAAGAAAGCCCCAAAGCCTGACTAATTTTTGGTGCAATTTTTATGTAGTCAAACAAAGCCATCTAAAATGGGGAAGCAATGAGATCAGAGGGAAACCAAAAGTTTACTTGTTTTCCATACCACCTCAAAATATGTACATTACACCAATTTTAGAACTTAGCTGACCAAACAATGTGGGACAATAAACTGATCTGTCAAAACTACGCTATGTAACTCCTTCCATCCAGAATCACTGCATTTGGTTTTCCTTACCATAGCCAGAATACATATAAAAACAGGAAGAATTTACAAGGTACTTTCCCAGGAAGGATTTTTAAAGTTAAGCTTGAGCATAATTTTTTTCCAATTAAAAAAACAGACAAGGAGAATACCCTTTGAACAAATGAGAATAATATTGGTGTATCCATGAACAACATTTTGGGGAGTGTGTGGCCAACTTCACTGTACCTGCACCATGGAAGCTCCCAGGGCATAAAGGGCTTTATCAAACATTACTGTACTCACTGACTCTTAACCAGTTAAGTGTTAACTGGTCCATATCTATGTTGTCAAACCCCTGGGACAAGTAGTTAGTCAGATCAGATCCTGGTTCCACATTAGGATGAGGTCTGGCATCTCCGCTCTTGGAGCCTGCTCAGTGGAAAGAAATGGGGGTGCCTGAACAGTGCAGGACAGATGGTTCTCCTTGGAAGTCCCCCAGCAGGAATGGGAGGAAGGTGAGAACTGGAGTGCTCCATGGAGAACATCACTCCTTGGACAAGACATAGGCTCTGAGACCTGCTACTCTATCATAAAAGCAGACCACCACTTTTGTAAAATACCAGATCCATACTACATTACCCACAATTTGCCACTAAATTCAATCTAAACATTGGTTGCCAATGTATGTATATGTATGGATTTCTAACTACCAATTTAAAAAGATTTGCATACAAATTTCATAAATGAATGCAGCAACCGCATCACCCTCAATTTTAAATTAAAATTAAAATGCTGTTGTAACTGTATGACCTAGAGAAGACTGCCAGCAAACTGTTTCACCACTGTACCAAGAAAATGTAAATTCTCAAGCAAACAAAATCCATTTAATGCAGGACTTTGTAAGCAGAAACTAACCTAATAAATTCCATTAAGAAATCTAACATACATAAACCAGTAGAAAGTGTGGAACTTAGAGCATCAGTGTATCACAGCCCTGGAGGATGCATGAGTTAAGAAATGATCTGTCAAGCTCTTCTCATAGCAAAACAAAATAACAGGAAAAGGAAACTTGTATTAACAGTTTGAGTTTTTAGATAACACAAGAAAAAATAACTATGCTTCCATTTAGTGCCATATCAGCCAGTTTAGAGCATGTCCATGTAAGTATTATTCACTCATTTGTAGTAGTTCACACACAAGCAGAGGGAATCATGTAGAGATTACTTAATACAATCTATTTGCATGTCATTTTCTAAAAAAAGACTGTTTCACATCAGGACAACCCCATCTCAAATAGCATTAAAATCTTCACCTCATTCTTTCCTGTAGAGTTAATTCTTTATTTGAAAGGACAACATAGCTGAACAATTACACGATGCAATACTACCACAGGAGGCTGGAAGAATTTCATCATGCATGGGCAATATCCAGTGTGTTTTACAGACTTTCAGATCCTGCACCATGCCTTTGTGTCCACACTAAATCCTGCCTTGCAAGAAAAAAGCGAATCAAGACACTGAAATACAAGTACTGCGATATAGACACTGTCATCAATGGCCACAGGAGCTCCAGCTGAGGATCTTACAGTATGAACACAATGAAGCTTTCTGGCAGTCTGCTAAGCTATGTCCATCATCCCCACTTTCAGTCCCAGTCTTGCACTTCCTAAACAGTTATCACCTCCTTTTGCCTGCTTCTGGTGGCTTTATCCTGACTAGAAGCAAAAAGTACTGCAGAGAACAGAGACATGAAAAAGGGGTCAATACCCCATGCCCCATGCAGGTGCCCCTGTGATACCTGCTGCCCCTCAGAAGCAATTGTTTCTAACTACCAAAGTGGTGGATGGACAAGCAGAAGGTGGAAGGAAGATCTGAAACCATCTCAAGCTGAGCACCTTATACATCCCACAGACACACCACAACATCACAT
Organism: Falco peregrinus; assembly: GCF_023634155.1. NCBI lineage: Eukaryota > Metazoa > Chordata > Aves > Falconiformes > Falconidae > Falco > Falco peregrinus. The sequence goes on along the minus strand of NC_073725.1, from coordinate 53,235,555 downwards.
ACACATTCAACAGCATTTCGCTGTTCCTCATACCTCAGCATGACAGCCTCGCAGCAGTGAGGGCCTTGGGTAAAACTTCTAGTTTGAAAAATGAAGTTTGAGTTGAAAGTGCAGTCACTTGCATGAAGCAGTCAAAGCCTCCATGTGGGCCAGGAAAAAGAATACTGACTTTAAAGGCATTGATTATTTCGGATCTCAGAGACAAGCTATCGGCATCCCTTTTGAGTAATGTAAAATTAATGTCTGCAATGCTGAAAACTGCTTTGTAAGTAGAAAAAAAAAACCCCAAGATATCTACTGCTGAAAAATAAAATAATAATCCTCCCCACTTAAATAAAATCAGTATCCTGCCTGTAAATGGAATAGATTTTCAGGGGACACTGTTTTGTCAGCAGTGTTACCTGCCATTTTGGTAATTTATGTTAATCTGCTACTCCGGCAACCCTCTACTTGCCACGAAGACTTTATTTTGCTACATTTTGGTGAGGTAGAAAAAACCTCTGGGAGACAGTGGAGACCAGGTGAAACAACCAGTGCAGTCCCAAGTGCAGATGGGGACAGGCTTGCCGGCAATGCTCATTGTCAAATTCTCCACAAGTCACAGTTTGAAATGACACGTAATGCACGTGGAAGGCAAAAGATAGAGATGAGGTACTATAGCATGAGGTTTGAGACCAATTGCTGACTTTGGAACTATCATTTTACATTTCTTGAAGGCACAGCACTTGCTGAGGTACGAAAAATGAGGTCTGCATAGCTTTAGACTATGTCTGCACACACCTAGAGAGATCAATCTTTTGGATGAAGCCAGTCGGAAATCCTCTCTGCTGTAGGTAGCCATTCAAGGTTCTCTAAAGACTTTTATTAAAGGTTCCCTAAAGGTTTTCACCAGTACCTAGAGGCAAATTGTCTTCTTCCCGCTGCAGAGAGTGATAATTCATTGTCAGGACAAAAAAAATCCCACGTGGGGTTGCATTTCAGCATGCTGTTAATGTCATTTCTATAATGCTTTGTGAGAGTATCCGTGTGAAAGGAAAACAATTATGTTTCTTTCTCTGTGAGTGAGAGTGCATGTCCTTATCTAATATGGAAGGAAGGAAGAGACAGCCTGTGCAAAGGTTGGCCTGATAAAGGTTACTCCTGTCCACCTGCAAAACCTAGACTGCTTTCAAAAGGAGAATTATGTGGCAAAGCATTGCAGACTGAACTAATCTTGTTTTCTGTTATGATGCTTATTTGAGCTCCACCTGCCCTTACTCTAAGAAAAAATTGCTGGTAAAGAACAAACAGGGCAACCATCCAATGTAAAGGCCAAGCATTACCAGTTCTGAACTGAAAGTGAAAAGGCATCAAGGAAACCCTCTATTTTGAAAACACAAATATCAAAGATCTTAATAAAAATTAAAAGGTAAAGCAGCTGCAATCTTCATAACCAGCTTTAAGATGTTGAGCTCTGTTCTCACACAGAGCTTTGATATCTGGCTGCAATTTGCACGTAAAATCTGCAACTACGAGCAGTCTTAATGTCCAAAAGTTTTAATGAAAGCAAGACAATGGTTACTTTTGGTAGGGGACACTGCACGAAATGTGACATGCTGTCTAGGAAACTATCATTTTCTAAACTTGAAAACATAAAAAGAAAACATACACTTTAAAGGACCTGAGATATACTGTGGCCAACTGAGCAAAGACCTTTGCTCAGTGCCCAGCTGCTGAAGTGCATGAAGAGGGAAGGATGGGCACCAGGCTTACAGAGGTCCAGCAGTGTGCAACAGCGGCTCATGTGGGGCTGAGGGAACTTGTATTCTTTGGATGGACTTAAGACTATGTCACCAAAAAGAAAATTCATAACATTTTACACATAATTTAAATCCAGTGGAGAAAGAGATGCATTGCCAAAAGATGTCCAAAAGGATGCAGAGCTCCTGTGTTTCTGGCACACTACAGCCCAACAATGACTAAAGCTGAGAGAAAACAAAGCTCATGTTATCTCAGGTCCTGAAACACTAGGAAAGGCATCAAGGTGTATTTCATTTGGAATACAATTCTGCCTTCAAATGGAAGGCAAGGCTGGGACAATTTCACTGTCTTTAATGAGATACATCTCTCTGGCTACTGTTAAAGCTTTAATAACCTAACTTCTCAGGATTTCATAAAAAGAGCTTCTGCAAAAGCTGTACTTTTTACCCTGTATGAAGTATCCTTTAAAATACCCCAAGTGTCCTGGAGCGGGTATCTCCAGATTTCCTATTACAATACACAGGCACATTCCTCCAATCACACTGTCAGAGCCAGCGTATGGAATAGCACAGAAATGCCTGCTGGAAGCACACATAGCATTAAATCTAACAGGCTACAGGCTAGGAAATACAGTGTTTTGATTGAGAAATAGATTTTTACATACTTTCATGTCATACTCTGATACAAATCCTCACTGCCTATGATAAGGAGGCCAAAAAGATCTATGTGGGATTGCTTTGTTCATGTTCACAGCATGTGATTATGCATAACTATGATAATGCTTCGCGGACAAAAATGTTATTTTAAGATTAAAACTGATTAGCTCCCCTGACTGTATCAGAGCAGAATAATAATAATTTCCATGGCGCCCATCAAATGGAGTAAAACATTAACCCCCCCAAAATCTAAAGAAATAAAATAAAAAAACCCTGTATTTTTCAATCTTTTTTGTAAGAGAAATAACAAATCACTATTTGAGCTAGAACTTGACATGTTGAAAATCCCTTATTATCTATTTTGATGGCACATTCTATGATATACAGTTTGAAATTCCCATCACATCACACAAACAATGAAACGATTTGTAATACTCCAACTTTAGACAAGGTTAACAAAAGTGGCAGCTCCAAAGGAAGAGAAGTTGTATAGAACATAGTATTTGCTAATGTTTGGGAAACAAAATATTTGGAGAGAAAGACACTATTCTGAAGGAATTTAGTCCATAATCCAAGGGATGAGGATTAGTTATAAAAATCGTGTGGAGTGTTCATGATATAGGCATTTCAGTGCTATTAATGCAAGGAAAGAGGAAGAAATTAAAACATGCTGTTTGTTCTATTGCCACAATGACCATGGAACCCCTGACTGCTGCTTCGAGAATTAAAAGGTAGTTCTGATGTACTTCAGAAAAAGCCTGGGATTTCAGTTTTTAATTTTAAATCTGATTTCCAAAGTCTAAAGAGCCAAAACCATGCTGATGTGAATGCCAGCTCCCAGGACCTTGCTGAACATTAGGAGACATTCTAGGAATAAAACTAAACTGGAGAAGGCTGCGTGGTTGCTGGGTATTCAGGCAATCCATCCTAGATGCTACATCAGACAGGTCTCCTGAAGTCCTTGGGGGAAGTACAATTAATTCTAAGTATTCTGTCAACACAAAGGTGGGATATAGAAGGTAAGAGTTAGGAGAGATGGATCCTCATCTAATAATGAACCAGAAAAAAACCCCGCCAGAACCTTAAAAAAAGTAACAGTCATGCTATGAAGAAAAGGGAATGCACCCAAAATCTATGGGCTGGTAAAGCAAAAGCCTTTACTTCCACATCAATAGAGATGTCTGCATAGCAGTATATAAGCCAAAAGGTTATCTGGCTGCAAAGGTTACTGCTCAGTTTTAAGATGGCACACAAAATCTGCACAGAGCCATGAAAAACTCTTCTTTATGAAAATGCAGAACAGTATTAAAGCTGCTAATGCAAAGTTTTAATATTAAAAATGTGTTCATAATATAACTCCCTAAAATAGCTCATCCTGTACCAGCTTATTATTCTGTAAGTCTGTATTAGCCTATAATATAATTGATGGTCTATTTGTTAGTTCACACCTCTGTCTTCCAAAAAGCAAACCAAAAAATGTCCAGTGCCAGGACATACCGAAGCATGTAGAAAAGAGCACAAATAATGGGAAAGCATAAAAGAACAGTCTAGGCCATTGTGTGATGTCACAAATGACATCTTCCCACGGATGCCAGAAGCAATTCGCTGCCATTTGACCAAACAGAGGTATTCCTTCTGGGACTAGTCAGAACACAATTTTCATCTCATTGTTTCCACTCCAGATCCCATTCCATATAAACAAATGCAAAAATATTTGCAATAGTATATGCTGTGAGATTGCATAGTTTTATTTATAGATCATGTTGCTTTTTTAATTATACCACTGACATTTCTGTTATTGTTTTATTAATTTGATATTTAAACATTACAGAATGATCTTGGCAATAGTTAATCAGTCTAAGTCTATAGATATTCCTTTATATAAATATATACATATGTATGTGTAAGTGTGTATTTATATATCCATATATACACACATATTTTAAAAAAAACCAACGCCCACCCAGGAGTTTCAACCAAATTAGGGTAAGTTATTAATTTGACATAGAGTGTTTACTTGAACAGCTGGATTTTATAGTTTGCTGGATGGATGTGGTATCAGATGTTCCAAAATAAATCAAATTTACACTCATCCATGTACTTTAAAATGTCATTAAACCTTGAAAAATAGTAACAGGGAAAGACATATTAGATTTTTTATCCCTCAGAGCCGTGTTGCTTCTTTTTTTTCATAGATTGAACACAGACCTACCCATGTGAGCACTCTGTATGATCTTAAAGTGTACATAGTCTGCTCACCATTTTTTGCTGATGCATTTAAAATCTGTTTTATATTAAAATAATGCACCATGTTATGCAATTGCCTCAAACTGTCTTAAGGTACTGCACTCATATGAATGCATGGCGATAGCCTGATGCAAAAGTGCTGTATTTCTACTAAAATAATTATCCTCATTCTATACTCATGTCCACCTCCCAGAGCTCTCATCATTTTACAAATAAAATAGCATAACCCTATTCCTCAAAGCAGGTAGACTAGTTGAGGTCCCATTTTCTCTCCTTGCATGGCCTTTCTAGCTTGCCTGCACCTCTCCTCCAGTCTCAGCCAGTTAAGCTGGGGCACCTCCTGTCTCCTCTTTCCCTTGGTTCCCAGTGTCCTTCCTTCTACTCAGCTACCTCACATCTGCTCAGCTGGATCATGGCCTTTTCTTCTCTAATCCACTCGCTTTCCCCCATTCTCTCCACTCCTTCCCCAGTTCACCAAACAATCCCTTCCTCCAGCTACCACCACTTCTCTCCCTGTCAGCTTCTGGTTTCATCATGGCAAGGGCTCACCACAGATGTTGGCCAGGGCATGTGTGAACACAATGCAGAAACGATGAGATTAACTCAGCCTGTCAGAGGTGAGGAAGGTTCCAACATGTTCAGTTAGGAAGGAATCTCCAGATATTTTTAGCTGTTAAATTGTTACGTGAGATGTGCAAACTGCAGTCTTTATGTGGGCTTAGAAACTTGTTTTCATGATTTTTCATTTGAAAGGCAGGCTACCTGTTCATGAAACAAAGATCTGAGCTTCTGCTCCAGGGTGCTGTGACACCAGAGCATTTCAAAGAAAAGCCCTTGGCAACTGAAAAATTGAAACTGTGAGCAAAGCAATAAATTTCCCCAGCCCCTTCCTTGGGAACACTTCATAGCTTCAGTCAACACTATCCAAAAGAATTTAGTTTAACAAAAAAAGCTTCTAAGGATTAAAGAACACACTTTGTGTGGACAATTCCTGACCAAATAATTAAAGTAAGGTGTTATTAGTGCCAGCTAATAAAAAAGGCATTATATAAGCAGATATTTGGGAGAACCTTACTACAGGCATTGCAGCCAGCCATGGTGAAATTAAGGGGATATGACAAAAAGAACTTGTAATGAATAAATACATTTTGTTGCATTTACAGTCTTCGAGGCATACATCCTCAGAAGAAAATGCAAATTCAGCAACATCAGTGTAAGCTTCCCAGCTGTGGCTCGCCTACACCACCAAACCCCCTCCTCTCATTGCCTCCAGGCATTCTTTCTGGCTGGAACTGCTGTACCTGTCTGCTAACACTCCCCTAGGATGCTGCTGAATCTCTGATGCAATGCTGGACATGAAAAGCTTGTGATTAGCAATGGCCAGTAACCTCTATGAATGTATGCTCTGCGGCAAAAATTCCCAAGCTTTATTTGTTCAAGTGCCACCCGTGACAGAGATGACCATGGTGACAGAAGCTTCAGGATACATATGCACATACAGACACAGTAGAAGGCATTTTCATAACTGCTTTGAAGTAGCATACACAGCGCTAGTGGCATTGTAACATAGCTTGCGTTGCAGGGACAGGTGGAAAATCAGCAGTTGTTGCAAATGATTCTTTGTCAGTGGCAACACTAGAATGTTTTGAGAGGCTACAAAGATAATCCATCTAGGACTGGTAGATCTGTTCTCTTGGAAAATTTTCCTTTCCTTTTCCAGACAGACCTGCATTTACTGAAACTGCAAGCGCATCCTCAGATTTCCATCACAGAAAAGAAGGATCTATATATAACTCACCACACAGCACTGTCTTTGTATCCTCAGACACAGAGCTAGTTAACCACAAAAATGTACTCAGAAAGCTATGGTCAGTTGTGATTTGTTCTGATGTAAGTTTTAAAATGCAGTACAGAGAAGAAATTCAGTCCCTTACCTTTCTTGTAAGTGGCACTTCAATAGGGACAGGGACAACTTCTGCAAGCAAGCAGCCATAAAATGCTACCATGAAAGCAGCAGGATCATTGTTAGGAAATACGAGTGTTACCTGAAACAGAGAGACATATGTTCAACGTGTTTTATCCCAGCTTTCAACTAATGATAATTGGAGTTTCCATGCTTCCTTTTGGAGAGAGATGATTACCAAAACACTTCTATGATAAACTATTCAAATACCTAATGAAAGACAAATGAGGAATCAGACGGCATTTATTCTGATAGGTATTCCTTTTGTGAACATTTCTACTCAGGATATAATTAAAATATTTTCACACTGAATTGTTTCCTACACTGACAATACCTTTCATCTGGCTCTCAATTTACTGATTGCTTTACAGATGTTAACTAACCAAGTAAATGGAATTAATATAATTCTGCGTTCCAATTTAATAATTTGCTTGAAGTTACCAAAAACTAAGTGGATCTGTGACCAATTCAGATTACCGAGACTTACTATGCCACTATGCAAGTTTTTAACATATTATGTTTTGCCTCGCTATGCTTTGCCTCATATAACAGTTTCATTTTAGGACTGGACTGTTGTCCAAGTGTAGAAGTTTCTGTGTACTGTGTGAACACAAATACCTGATATCTAGAGAAGCAAACATCACATCCAGAGCTGGCATACAGCATGCCAACCTAGGCTTCGATTTTTTGAACCTCACAGCTTCAAGGCTAGGGCTACAGAATTACTTAGATAGAAGAATGCCAAAGAAAAGACCACGGAAAATCATCTGTATGCTTCTTAGGTGCTCTTCTTCACCTGGTGTGCTGAACTGTGCAGCTTACTTTTGTGGGCACTGCAGAGAATGTCTTAGATCCTGCAGGGGCAAAGGGGAAGGAGAAGAGAGAGCGCTCGGTCTCGCTGAAGATCCAGCGAGTTGGGCCATGACCCTCCTTGCAAAGACAGAGAATGCTACTGCTCTCACTGGTGAATGACCTCAGTGGCCAGATCCTGTCTATATTTTTGTTTTGGTTCCATCAGATGGACGTTTTCAGTTCATGTCTTAAACAGCTGTAATGCAGCTGGTAACTACCCTGCACAGTCAAATGAAGTGGCATGCAAAAGGCGTGGTGAGTGATTTCAGACTTGATTCCATTGGGCTTGCATACAGCATCCCAGTGTACTATTACAGCACCTTAAAATTTGCTGAAACTATTCAATAACTCTTGAGTTTTGACTGTTTTGACACCCAAGGGCTTCTGTGTTTCACTTTCTCAAATTAAAATCAACATGTTTTTATATATGCACCAAGGTTTAGTTATTAGAAATTATAAATGTTTCCAGAGTTTTCACATGGCTTCAAAGATAGTTGCCTTCCATTTATTTCTTCAAACTACAAGAAATCTAACCAACCTTGTTCATCTGGGTCCAAAATATCTGGTTTTAGGCTGAAGACTGTAACTTCATAACTGTTTAGAGAAACTTCAGAGAAAGTACATTGCTACTTTATCTGTTCGCTTGCACATGAAATAATCCAACTGCTGGAGATGGCTGAGTGGAGCTTACTGTATCCATCTATATGCACATACCATAAAGAGCCTCAGGGGGAAGAGAAAGAAAGGGATTTTGCTGGGTGCACTGACTAGATGGTAGAGTTTGCTAAGCCCAGCAAACATCTGAAAGATGTTGAAAGATCCCAGTACTCTGAGGATTGTTGGGTTTTGTGTTGGTCTCTGCTTACATAAAGGCAGCGAAGGTTTGGCTGGGAATCTTTGCAAAGCAGCTGATGGAGGTGAAAAAATCTGACTGAAGTCCAGTGGGAATGAGGCATTAACTTCTCCTCCAAAAAAACATTAATCACTAACAGACCTATACCAAATAAATAAATAATGTTTGTAAAAGCAAAAAGGGATAAAGCTGAAGGAAATCAAACCATACAGTGCCTACTACCAGATGAGGATCTGGTTATCTAGTAGATATTTCAGAGGGCAAGCTTGATTTCCAGTCAGCTGTCTGGGGTGACACAAGGTTAAATTTCTGAAGTTACTATAGAAGACAAATGCAGTTCGTCATGTACTATAATAATACCAGAAACAGGGAATGAAATGCAGGCACATTCATTTATTTTTTGGCTCAGATAAAGAACCAAAGAGGTGATGTAACGGTAGTCATGAAAAATAGAGACTGTATTGATAGAAAATGCTTTTAAAGGGAAAAAGGTCTTTCTGAATTCTATATAATATCAACATATGGAAACAATTACACTTGCATTTAGAAAACACCAGAAATATATGCCTGCATTTCATCTAGTATTTAAAAAACTACCTTTAACTGTTGTCACACAGATTACATTACTTAGAATAAAAAGCCATCTTCAAAGAGGTCAGAAAGCTTTTACGTTATTACAACAGGGGCATAACAGCCAGAATAAGAGCCTAGAACATCAGAAGTACAGTAACACCTCATCTTCAGCACGAAGCTGCTTCAAATGATCATGTTTCTGTTACACGGGGATGTTTTTACAACACAAAGCATATGCTTTCAGCACTCAGCTATAAACATTTTTTTCACTGTAATCTAGGTGGACTTATTTTAGAAGAGCTGCAATTTGCTCTTTATGTGTCCTGCACTAGCTAAACTTCCAGCTTTCAGCCTGAATCATCCACAAATCCTTTCTTAATGTTAGAAGATGCCAAGGACTGCTGTAGTAAATGAATACGAAGCTGGGCAGTTAGCACACAACAGATATGGAGAGACGCACACTGCCCATATGTGAACTTCATTCCTTTCGGAGCCTTCTGGGTGGATTGTTTTGATGTGTACACTTGAACAACTTGTTTCTTCTGCTGTTGCTTAGAGACAGACATGTAAGTCAAGTAAAAAAGATTCTTCAGATCTCACGCCTGGCTGAAAGCCATTGTAGGAAACAACTTAGATAAAGGATCTCGAGATCCTTTAGTTAAATTCTTTATGATTTATTTGAAAAAGAAAAGTAGGAAGGACTGTCAGGTTTCACTTTTTAATTTTTTTTTTCTATTTTCTTCTGGGAAGCTTTATTGCATGCTTTCACTTTTGAAGCCCTAAAAAATGTGTAATGCAAACGGGCATGTTTCTCACTTGTGGCACAAAAGGACCGAGTGAACCAACAGTCTCAGAATTACTGTCAGACCCTGGGGGAGGAAGATTTAATTCTACCCTCACAACTTCAAGCACTACGGCAAGACTACAATTTGCATTTCTGACACATTTGTTCTGGAATATCCATTCCACAGTTTAAAGCCAACCTGGAATGGGACCTGTGGAAATTTCTGTGCACGCTTTGGCAGATAAAGGGGTAGCAGGCTTGGCCAGCCTTGAGAGATGAAGGGGTAGGTGTGTAAGTACATCATTAGCAAAATCACAGGATGTTCTTGTCATCATTTAACAACTTCAAATGTGACCTCTGTAACCCCTGCTCTCTACAGATTTCATCCACTCACCTAAATTCAGCATTTAGCAATAGCTGCATCAGAGTCAGGAACTATGAATGGAAATATCCTCCATGTTACCAGTCAGCGTAATTTATTTATTTCACTAGCTGCCAAAATGTGCTTACTTTGCTTGTCTTTGTCCTCCGCAATGCTTCTCTTGTTTCTACCATCTCCACAATGACAAAGTCATTAGTAAGTAGGTTTTTTTACCCACATGACACCTCCAGGCTCCATAAGCAAGCTTTTGCTGAACACTGCTGTTCTATGTCCAAAAATGACTTTCCATGGGAATGTTTATTGTTGATGTTGCCACAACTTCCAAGTTACTATTCAGTGAGTACCAGTGCAGGTTAGTTATTACGCAGTTCAAAACACCTGTCTGAATGATCATTCTTTTTCTAACTAAAAGGCAGATTTCACACACACACCCCAACAGTTCATTTATTAATTCCCTCTGACCACCCAAATACCTCATTCTCTCTTAGTCAACGTGGGATCTCAATTATTAGTAATTAAAAAATCATTAACATACTCACCCTGTCTCCAGGTCGTACCATTGGTTCTTGTTTTGTGCCTAATTTATGTAGTATATTGTAAGCAACCTTCATACTTCTGGTCCAAAGTTTGCCTATTAACACAAAATTTGTGAAATTAATTTTAAAATTCTTTTTATGTTTTACCAGCTTATAAAAGAGAAAGAATACCTGAGCAATGAAAAAAAAAAAAAAAAAGACTAGGAACATTTATAGTAGTTCTTCAACTAAACACAACACCACTACTGGGACTAGGGGAAATATTTAAATACTTATCAGAAGCTTTGTTTGAGCTTCTTTTTTTGAGAGAGCAGCATTAAAAAAAAAAAAAAGAAAGAAAAAAAATAGTTTTCTTCATGGCAGAAATTTCTTACTTTGAAGAAAATTGGATCTTTGCTCCAAAAGTTAACTGTTAGAGAATGGCTGGGACATCACCAAGTCCAGACACTATCCTAGCACCCTTAGCTGTAGCAAGCTGGACAAGTTGCATTTCAGCCCAGACTGACCTCCGAGGGTGTTGCTCAAGGTTCTTGATGGCACTTCTCTCACCCCAAGCCACAAACAGAAAAAGGAAAAAGGTCCCAAGAAGCAGAGACAAAGAAAAAAAACCCCAGCAAACAGAAAACACGCCACAGCCAAAGGGGCACACAAGCAGCAGGGACCCTCTGATCCTTAGGACATCCATATGGCCGTGTTTCACTCTTAATTCTGGCCCTTCCTCGACTTAACCTGGCTTTTTCTTCTCACCTATTCCCATACTCTCCCTTCTTTCAGTTTCATTTCACTTGCTCCAGGTACCCTTCGTTTTTACTGTCTCTCCCTTGCTTCATCTCTCCAGATCCACACTTAGTTAATCCTTACCAAGATTTCACCCCAATACTCACTCAGTTTATCTCACCAAGACCTCATTGGCCATGTTACACGTCTTTCATTAATCTTTCAAGCGATCAGCATCTTCCAACTATGAAAGCTCTTTCAGATGGCCTTTGTTTAGAGACCTTGTTACTTCCATTTGAACAATACCGAGTGTAACAGTCCTTGTTCCTGGCTGGCCCCTAGGTACTGTCTTTAAGCAGTATTCAATCTGACAGTAACAAATCTTTAATTCATGCCCACCAATAACTTCAACGATAATAGGTTCTGACAACAGATTACCTATGGGGTTCAGCAGTTGAGGCTCCCAAACATACGGTATTGCTATTTATAACTAAGCCAAGCAGTTGTTAGAGTAAATTCTTCCACATCCTGGTTATAAAATGCAATACTATCCAATTAGTTTCCAGTGCAAATCTGGTGTAAATACAAAGTACAAGAAGAAGGCCAGACTTTCTTTTTTTCCTCTTAAGGGAAACGGGAAGGGTCACTGCTGCTTGTTACTGAGAAAGTACTAAATGCAATTACTTCTTATGAAAATGGTAATATTGTATCATCAAACAATGTTTTGCAAAATTTTTGTTTATTTGCAATTACTCCAGTATTTGCATGCTGAACTGCCTCGGTGCTCAGAAATAAACATAACTCAATTCTGTTCCACTAGAAATTCAGCATGGATACAGGAGTATGTCTGCAGGATTAATCCTCACAGCACTATGACAGAACTACCTGCATTTGATGGAAAGAAAGTCTTTAAAAGCATCCCTGCTGCACAGTCAACACTTGAATTTGACAAGTAAGCTGGAAAAAACCAAGGATGCCTTAAGAAAGCAAATATTCTTAAAGGTTTCCAACATTAAAGTTTCAGTGGCAACAAACTTCAAAGAGCAATTAGTAATGATACAGAAAATTGGAGAATGGAAATCAAAAGCCTGGCAAAAGTTCTGAATTGCAAGAAAGAACCATCTTTACACAAAACACTTTCAAGCTTGAAATGAACATTGAATGTTTAATTGCTTTTCTGAGAGACATAAGGGGCTGCTGTGAAAAGTTCTGTCTGAGCTATAGAGATTGTATCTGTTACAAGTTTTAAATTTGCATTTATGACATTCACACTAATTTTTCACCTATTAAGTGCGCCATCTTACAATATTTTCTTCAAAATCTAAGGGCTATTCATATTGAAGTATTTAGATGCATTCTTTCAGAAGTACCCAGGTATGCAGCGCAACCATCTCCACATAAGTGATCTGAGTAAATGCAGAAATTACGTTGTCTCAAAGGCTAACTAAATTTAAAAGGGTACTTTCTAGTAAAGTTTTAAATAATTAAGTCTTCAAATACATTTTGTCATAATCCTCTTTTATTGCCAAAATTTTATTTCAGCTTCTGAAACATAAGAGCATATATAATGCTGCCTCCCTAATTCCTCACCTTTCCATTTAAATACCCTTTGAACTGCACAGAAAATGCCCATAATACTTCCTAACTGTCAAAGACTTCCATTTTCTGTCACCACAGCCCTTTCCTGCTCTATTTACCTGTGCAATATCAAACTATGTTAATTAGCTGAGCTAACTGCATGTGCACATGTGTATGAAACTGTGGAAAACCAGAACAAAGAAGCTAGTTTGCATTCAGCTGGGAAGGAGCTGGAATAGACAGTCTCTCCTGAAGCCCTTAAAGCTCTATACCTTCACCCCAGCCCCTGCCTACTCCCAGCTGCTGCTGCCTCTGCTCCCGTGCAGGCAGCCCCCGTGCAGGCAGCCCCCGTGCAGGCAGCAGCAGCCACGGGCAGGCAGAGCCCACGGGGCAGCCTCGCCAGCAGGCACAGCAAAGTCCATGCGCATCTTGAACTGGATCGTGTTCAACAGGAAGCCCATAATTTTTCTTCCAGGGTATATCGCTGTGTTCCAAAAAAAGTAAAGGGCTACAAAAGGAGCAGTAATCCAGAAGCTGGAGGCAGGAGTGTATGAATGATCAGGGCCACATCTGTGGCTGCTGCATGGGGTACCAGCTTCTGACCAGAGGTGCACTGAACCACACATTTATTTTGCCATCTTGGCTGCCTGGCCCCCCCAACATCACTGACAAACACAAAGGACTTGATGACTGCAGGATAAAAGCCCTCGGTAACGGAGGATGTTACAAAGAAGGAAATCTTTGAAGTATTTCCTTCCTTGGTTCTGCCTAGGTTGCAATTCAGTGTAATTCTTCCTTTGCAAACTTGAGAGATTAGACATTGCTGGGAAAAAGCCGATTGCTAAAACCTCTCCCACAAATCCCAATGCTGCGACCTTGCTGTGACCTCCGTACGGTGCCACATCTGTGCAGTGGGAGGGGGAGGCCTTGGCAAGGAGGCCAGATGTGCTTCGTCCAAGGCTTTCTCTCTGAGACAGGGCTTAGGGCTGCCGGGCCGATCCTTGTACGGGCTAAACCGTCCTCGTTACACGGGCTACAGCAGAAATCTGGCTGTCTGCAGCTGCTCAGGATATGCCCTGCTGTCCTCAGCCGGAGTGCAACGAGACACTGGTCCTCCGCAAATAAACACGCTGCCATTAATCTTCTAATAAGTTAGTTGGCTTGAAAACAGGACGGCAGATGTAGGAAACTCAAGCAAGAGTTTCATTTAGCAGTGAGTGGACCAGCCGATGTTTCAGCTCAGTGCCAGAGCTCCTTTCTTCCAGCCACACTGCTGCAGCAGAAAGCTGCGGGAACTGCCAGCAGTGCTGCTGCCTTGCCACCATTTCCCCGGGGATAGACCGGACCCCATCAGCCCTCCTCTTCCTCACCTTCCTGCCTGCATCCCCACTGTAGCACCATCCTTTACAACTGCCCTACCTGCCTCACCGGGGACAGGATTTGTCCCTGCTGGTCTCTGATCTGCTTACCAGCCATACATGAGCAGCTACTTTCTTGTATTTAAAAATGAACAAGTGGTAAAAGATCTACAGAGATAAGTCATTAGTGAGAGATCTGAGTCTCTAGTGGTGGTCCAGGCACAAGGGTACCCTCCAGAAGGGGCCTGGGCTCTGCAGACCCTGTGCTGTGTCTGCCAGTCACACACACGTTGTGGGTAACACGGGGCACTAGGTGTTTACTAGTACCTAGATGTTTAAGTACTTGAATTACCACTCAGTTTTCAGGTCACAAAACTATCTCCTAAACAAAGCAGATTGGTAGGTGCTCACGGAAGAGCTTCCCAAGTTGATTTGGGAAACAAAACCCCAGCAACATCCAGTTAACACATAACTTGCTGCTACTACAATTTACAACCTTGTTCCTACCTCCCATCAAGCCGCTAATTGTGGTGCTGCTTTCCAAGATCTTGTATAACGCTGTAAGATGGTAAGAAATTAAGCTTTTCTCCACATCTATCATTGCCTAACTTATAATTGCTTAAGCATTTACTGAAATAAATCTTCTTTTTCTAAAGATGACTGCATCTTCCTCAGCCACTTCTGTCACTTGCCCGGAGTGCTGCTGCCAGGCTTGCACGCCCTAGGCGCAGTGTTTATACAAGGAGGCCTTTAATGCTCTTCACATAGTTGCAAACTAAACTGCGTGTTCCCACTGCCCAGCAAGTATCAGCAAGTACTGCTATGCCTCTGAACCCCAGCCATATCCAGCAGCCATCGTGTACACAAATATTCTCAGTAGGACAGGATGGAAAACAGCATCTCTCTGGCAGCTGTGACAAACTCTGTTAACACCTGTGTGGGGCATGTCCCTGTTCCTTTGCCGCCGGAATCTTGGTTTAGTTGAACAGTAGCAACTCTACTATAGTAGCAACCACATATTTTACATTTAATTTGTATTCGGTCTTGTTCTTTTTTTAACAGTCTATTCGGAGAGCAGTATCTTTTACCAACTGAAATTTAGCAAGCTAGAGTTAAAAGCCAGTTCCATCTGGACAAGCAACACATTATGAGAGTAAAGGAAACCACCAGGTCTTAAAATCCACATAAAAAGGGATCAGTTAACAAAAATCAGATGTTTTCCACGTGACACCGAAGTAAATGCCCTTCCTCTTCATTTGCCAATCTGTAAAGGGACTATACATTTGTGTTGAATGTAAAGAAGGTTATAAGAGAAAAGCTGTATCAGGGAGAAAACTCGAGAGAGAAAACAAACCACAGTCAAGTTCCTTATCATCTTCAGGATGCTTTTCAGAACCACACAGCACTAACTCAACAAAGCCAAACCAGTGGTTGCTTACCAATCTCCGTGCACAGCAATTGCGAGACTGCCAAAGTTTAACTGCAAATAATTTTGTCAAATATTCATTTTCTCAGTATCATAGTAGGACATTTCTTATATTAAATAGAAACAAGAGTATTTATTAAAACTGGTATAAATGGCAAACTTCCTAATGCTATGCAGGTAAAGCAGCGTTTTTTCTGCTTTGCAAAATAACAGTCACAGTTATGCTGCTCTGTTAGCTCTTTTTTTCACAAACCTTTTTTAGATCCATCCAAAGCAGCAAATGAAGTTGCTGCTTTTTGGGAGAAAAAATCCAAAGAAAAAGAACAAAAATATTCTGTTGCAGAGAATAAAAGGCTCCAGACATACTCAGAATTGAGGTAACCTTGCTACTACAGTGCTTGATATCCCAATCTTAATCATAGATTGTAATACAGATTTTTTAAAGTCATTTTCTGTCTTTTTATTAAAGAAATAAAGGTTTAAAGTACAAAATAATCACAAGATTGATATCTTTGTACGGACTTGAACCATGACTATCCATACCTCTGCAAGCACTGAGTTATTTCAGATATAAGGACAATCTGGTTATGTAGCTACTTGGTTAGGAGACACTCAGTTCCCCCTCTCCTCCTGACAATCGTGAATTCCTGGCTGAGTTGATTCTCACAGCCAGAGGACATAGGAGGAGCTGGGTCGTACACCTTGTGTAGTGTGGGTTGGGGTTGGCTATTTTCAATCTGTTATTAAGTTTCAGCCACCTCAAGGTATCTCCAGTATAAGCTAAATCACCTCTTCTAAGGCAGCATGACTTTGGCCACAAAATGTTTCCAGTTGTGTCAGAGTATTATTTTTTATTGGCAATTAATTTGAAAAAAAAAATAGCTTTTTTCAGGCATTTATTTCTCCACAGAATCCAAATGGATAAAGAAAAAATACTTCTCTATCCACAGCACCTCTTCTTTTTTGCTAGCCTTGCTGTCTCCAACAGGCTTCTGACATGTGAAACAATACATCAGAGCTACTGAAAATGGTTTTTAAAAAAACATGACTACAGACAGTGTTGGATAAAGAAAATGAGACTCTTTGAAGCACATGTAGTTAAGTGGTACTCATTTTGTTGTTTTTAATAATGGTTAAAATAAGAAAGCTCAGAACTTGCTCATCCCAAATTACTTTCAGCTTTTTACTTTTTCCCCAGTCTTTCTGATTATTCTTAGAATAATCATTTTAAGCAAGAAAAGTAACTGTGATAGTGTAAGTACTATATAGGATTTAACTGTCCTTTATTCACATTTTTCCTCTAAGAAATAACTAAGCACTTCATTATTAATACCGACAATACCAAAACCAGATGCCTGACTACTCTGATTAACTTTGTCTGAGCCAGAAATTGTCTTCCTCTTCCTCAGAGCACATATTAGGTTTCTAGTCAGAGTTCAGACTTACATAAAACTCAGTAAAGACATCCTTCCTTCCCATATCTCAGACATTTCAATTTATGCATATTCAGTGATTTGATTTATAAAGGGATTGTGAATAACTTAACTATGATGTTCTCCACTTAACCAAGTTCCCAGAGGAACAAAATATTTGAGAAATAAGTAATATTCAGTGTTTCATTCACCAGAAGGAGTTTAAGAGTTTTGAGTACATTAAATAAAGATTACAACTGAGGCACTGAGAAGAACTTCAAGAACTGAGGCAAACCACTTCAAAAACTTGCTTGAAAAAAAGATGAAGTCTACAAGTGCAGGTATTCGTTTCTTCTATCTACAGTAATTTGAGACACATGGAGGAAAACAGTCCTGACATGCTATGAAGACAATAAGCTCAAAAAACATGCTAAAAAAGACACAGGAGATGTAAGGCATTACAGATTAGATGAATTCCTGAAGAGGAATGGGAAGGCAGAGATGATTTTAAGCAACAGCTGAAAGAATAACTTCTTTAAACTAGTTCTCTTTATGGCACAACAGCATATCATGATCTAGAGCACTCACCACTTAAATCCACACCAACAGTATCATACCCACATCAGCCGCTGTTAGGTAGGGCAATTTATTCCAATAAATCACACAAAGTAGTCTTACCACACCAACCTACCAGTGTCTGTCATGGCATATCGTAGCTTGGCCATTCGTCTGACCACTCTCAGACATGTCTGGGCAAGACAGCAGAAGAGTTGTGAGGAAGGTTTTGGAGAAAGAGAATTTTGAAGACTCTCAGAGAGCTCCTTTTCAGCATGCAAAGCCACCAAGGGGAAGTATGAAAGCATCCTGGAGAGATGCAACAGGCCAACACTGCATTTTTCAGGGCCAGAGAGAGCCTGCTGTAAGAATCAAGACTAAGGTGACAGATGGGATGAGACTTCACCATGTAGATGCAGCAAAAGGTCTGCATTTGAAAAGATTTGCTCCCAAAATAACCTGCGAGGTTTGGACACAGAACAGCTGTAACAAAAGTAAAATGTCCAGGTTGTGTACGATACTCAAGCTACAGCATGAGTATCGGGCAGTATGGCAATATTGCTTACGTGATCCACAAAGGAGGAGATAAATATGCTTGAAGTTATGAGAATAAGTTACTACTACTCAGAGGGGCTATGACCTAGCTGACAGCTGGAGACACTCCTGGAATCCAGTTTGCAAAGATGAAAGAAGTCTGGAATAAGCAGGCAAACCTGCAATTCATCCATGCAGAGACAAGAATCTGGAGAAGATGCTGTGTATGAAAAAAATAATGACAAAAAGACAACATGTAGAAACCTCCTCTTAACCAGAAAGTTGGAGGATGAATCAAGAGGATTTCCATGAAGACATAAGAGAGTGTGAGACTGAAGCTGAAAGAGTAAACAGAGGTAAGATATTCAGAAAGAGTTGTATAGTGACCATCTAGGTAACATGCCAAAGACTGAACCTCTAGAAACTTAGAATTATTCTTCAAACTCTTTAATGTTTCTCAAACAGTGAACATACGAAAATTCCTGGTAATAGTGTTTACTTAAATTGGCAAAGAACCTAAAATTAACTGTGAGATACAAACTCAGAAGCTACCAAAAGACTTCAATGTTGATATTTTAAAGTTTTGGTCATCTGATCATAGCATGCACACAAGGAAATTAAGTGTCATATTAATACCATGTGGTAGGATTATGGAATAAGCTCACCTTTTCAAAAGTTTATTACCTACTGGGGCCAGTGGAAATATGCACAAGGATAAAAATTAATGAATAAAAGTGTCTTTGCTGAGTTTAAGCCTTAATGTCTATTAATATTCAAGTTTTAAAAAATGCCATGCCCACGATTGCTAGAAAATACTAGACACGAAAGATGGACTAGCCACAGCAAAATCATTCATAAAGTCACAAATAAAATGGCAGGTGGCTGTAAAGTTAATGATATTTCAAAGCAGCTGTCATTTAAGAAAACTGCCATGGCACACTGAGTGGACATTTCCCATGAGGAAGAATGTCAGCTTGAAATCTAGCTAGCAGAGAAGAATTCACTGAATCTCTTACAAATGTTTTGCTTTGTAACATCTTTTATCAATTAAAAAAAAAGAAAAGACAAAAGAACTGATTTTTTCTGAACTCAGGAAACTACAGAAAGGCCAAATGGAAGCAATGAGAACATGAGTTTTAGTCCCATTTTTCTCAGAATTTGGACAATTCACAAGAGGGGTTGGGAAAGAGTTATGTTAGGACAGAGAAGCAGGCTAGGTGGCTCCATGAGCCACATGGATGAGTTCCTCAGGTTGATTTGCTCAGCCTACAGCCCTTTGGGCAAAGCAGGACATATGCTCAGACTCTCTGGACAGAATCCCATATTCAGGAAAATGGTCTGACTCTCACTAACATCTTAATTTCTTTTCCTGTCCAATTTATTTAGGCCATTCAGTAGATGATATGAATTGCTCTTCCGCAAGCATGTAATTGCAAACTCAAAATTCTTCTCTAGTTCCGAGTAAATGTCCTTAAGGAAGAAAAAACATTGATCAATGGTGAATCATAGGTTTGCCTCCTAATTTAAGTAACTTCTTTACTCCGAGTACCTGAAGGGAAAATGTTTCATGCATGACCTTCAGTTGCAAAGGTTCTGTTATGCTTTGAAAGCCTTTAACTACATGTGCAATGCCAAACTTGCAGCAGACATCTTTCTGGCCAGGGACCATCACTCAATCTGATTGCTGAACAGAAAGGAGCATTCAGCACTGAACAAAACAGGCAAACCTCTATATCACAGCATGTGAAAACATTCTCTGCACAGAACTCTAGGCCCCTGAGAAGGTAGAAATAAATAAAAAAACCAGAATAAATTCTTACATCCATATGAAAAAACATACATAAATACTCCAACTTGCTTTCAAAGTTGGATGGTTATTCACAACAACTCCTTTGAACATTTCCCAAATGGCCCCTGAACATCTCAAAATTAGAATATATTTGTCAGAGGTATCCTTATGTTTATTTTTATTTGGTCTTTCTTGATTGCAATAGATTGTCAGGCAGTACCTGTTGAATTATATCAACATACCAAAGATCACGCTGAAATATATCCTGGCAAATCTATTTCAGGGGGTATATTTACTAGCTGTACAACTATGTATCAGGAGGAATAATTCAAAACACACTTACTAGAGTGTCAGTAGAACATAGGAAAAAGTCCTATTTTAATTTCTTCAGGAAGCTGGTGAGTTTTGTATAGCAGGTTCTGCTTTTGCAGAACAAAGCCTGGGCAATATCCAAGGGCAATGGATTTAGAAATTAATCTTCAGGAAAGTCTTCTCTAGGATGTATGTAAAAAGTGGTCTTAATTTATAATCTGTGATTCCATGGGTATATGTACTCAGCTCTTTTCCTATTTGTGAAATAAATCATACTGTAACATCTTGGCAATCCGTCAGACACCAAGAGCTTCAGAATCATCTTACCTTACTCAGAAATGGAACAGATGAATCCTTAGAGGGCTTTTTTCACTGTGTATTTATGCATTTACTATACCTGCAGACACTGTACACAATATATAAAAGCACAAGGAGTTTGAAGAGCACTCACCGTAAGTGAGAATATACAGTGGTTTTCCATTAGTATCCATAGTGGTTAGGCAAGGAGCTTTCGGTGAGATGGTGCCCCATCGCTGCAAAGCTGCTTCCAGAGAAGGCGGCCAATTTGTAACCACACCTAATTGTTCCCCACGCATAGCCAACATCTGAGCTCCTTCTGGCTTTGGCTGGTTTGGATCTGGCTGTTGAACTTATGATTATGAAAAGATACACAGTTACCATGTAAATTCTATACCTTGTGTACACCTGTGTAACCAAGAGAATAAGTTACCTTTGCAAAATATCCTGAAAATAATGTTAGAAGGTATTGAGAAGCAACACAGAAATACAACAGAATAATTAACTTTTAACTTTAAGAGAGATGAAGCAACTGAAACATCTCAGGAATGCACGTGCTTATCCTTACACTAGCTCTACAAGCAGGGAAAGAAACTGCTGAGGCAGCATGCATATATTTATCTCTGAAATAATCAACTATCTTTATTCCTAAATAGGGATGGAGAATACTTCTTCCTGGCAAAAACACAGTAATGAGCTGAAACTGCAGAACTACTGAAAAAATGTACTTTAACAAGTCATCAGTAACAGACTGATTTAAGTCATGCTCTGTTACCATACTTTGTTATAAACTACAATGAAGACTATTTAAATCTCCACATCCTGGCAGATCTTAATTCTCAAAGCACTGACCTCCATAAAAAAACCCAAAACAAAACAAAACAAAAAAACCCCAAAAAAAACAGAAAAGAAAAATTTCTTCATTGACTTTATCCTTGTTTCTATCTTACATTTAGTTCATTTTTTCAATGCTTCTCTGTTACACAAAGGATGTGTAAAACATTTAACATGCTCCCTCACTAACAGTTTTTCTCATATTGGTGTTCAAAAGCAATGGCTGTAACCCACAGCTGAATGTTCATAAAGCAAAGCTTCCCTCCACTCCCTTCTGTTGTTTCTTTGCAAGCAGAACCAGGAGCTGCGCAAACAAGAGAGACTTTTGACTCTACAGCACTACATCCAAGCTCACTACGAACAGATTCAACTAAATACCGATGCTTTTTGGTACTTGCCAATACAGCGAAGGCTTACTTGGCTTTCTAGAAAGTCAATCTATGAGACAAACATTTTACAGAGTTTTAATAAGAGATCCCCAAACCTTTTGAAAAACAGTCATTTTACCTTCTAACAATTCCTCAAAGTCATCTACAAAGAACTCTCGTAATGGTGGTCGTTTGGGCCGTTTTAGTGTATTGACCAGCTGCTGAATCTTTGCTGACACTCTGCTGCTCACTGGTACTCCTGCAGGACAGGGATCAATGGAGACATCAGTCGACTGCTATGCTGAACGCCACCAGATGTTAAGTGGGGTAAGAAAAGGTCTAGGACTGCAAGGCCACCACCACTACAGTTTCATGCCATACCGTGACTCAAGTATTCAACATTAAGACATAAGATCATTTCAGCAAAAAAGAACAATGACGCCTAGAGTTTAAATAAAAAACAGTACAACAATGTCAGAGTGAGGTTGCAAAATTAAGAGGGGAAATGGCACATAGACTGAGGGAGAGAAGCACAGTGAAAAACCCCTCCCTACAGCCAATACCAGTAACCTTACAGAACTCTTCCCTAAGCATTGGCAGTGGTCAGTGAGAAGATGGGCAGTGGCACTCCCCATGATCACTGGCCATACCGATACTGTCTGACTAGACTGCAGCTCAGCGAGGAGTATGGGTAATAGGCTCTGGCCCATCATTCACTCTGGTTTGCTCTTTACACTGTAGTGGACGCCTGTCCCATATCCACATGAAACATGGTTCACATCTTTGTGTTACTTCAGCATGACTCTGTATTCTCTGAACATCCCTACAGCCAATCCCACCAGCCAGCAATCTCCAAAGGGAGGCATGCGTGCCCATACAGCATTTTGAAAAACACAATTCTGGTTAGGAGTATGGGGCAAGGGGCACTTTTATAATATAATCCCATCAATCACCTCCCCTTTCTTTTTCCCTAGTCGAGAGCAAAGCCTCTGCATCATTCATGCCAACTGTTCCTGAACTAATGGCTTTCTGTCACTGCATTGCAGGAATTTCTGCTTCCTACCCTTCCACAAGGTTGGCTCCAAAACTTTTACCAAGTGTTTTTTAGAGCTGAAGCTGCTAAGTTTGGATGTGATACACTTGGTCAACAATTCCACACCCTGCTGAAATATTGTTTAGTAAGTTTTAGAAAAGAGGAGCAGTAAATAAGAAAGGGTTTACAAATAACTGTTTTTCAAAAAAAACCAAAAAACAAAACTCAGAAAATAAAACTTCAAACACATCACTTTTCAAGATGTAGCCATCCTACCATGTCACGTTCTTTGTAATTTAAAAAACATACTAGCTGTAAACAGGCAGCATGATATAATCAGATGTAAAGAGATTCACTGCTTTCTTTTGCTGAACAATTTCTGTGGGGAGTCAGCTCTGCTGATCAAGAAATATTTCTCTGTTGGCTTTATTTATACCAGTTTGGTTTAGGACTGTAAAGATGCTGCAACTTTGTACATGTTTATAGGTGAAAAGTGCCCAGAAGAAACAAAGAACAGATGCATACAGTAACCACTAAAAATGTTACGATACTCAAAAAAACCTCCAGTTTTGCTTTGTGACATACCATCACCAGTCTCCATAAGTTCAGCATTTCCATACTTTGGTGCCACTCGTGCTGTTGATCCTTGTGGTCTTTCTACTTGTATTGAGTGTTCTGAGGTGTAAGTGGTAACATCTGGAGGGGCAGAATGATTTTCTGTGAAAAACAAGGTAAAAGGTTTAACCATGAACCTCTAGTGTTGAAGAGCTGAAAAGCAAAGGGGAAAGGATACCATTTGATTTTTTTCCCCCAACATCTGAACAGGTGTTAATGCACAAAATGAATGTATAAAACTATAATGTACAGCATGATTTTCATAAATAAAGCTTCCACTGATTAAACCAGGGGCTGTATATCTGCAATCATGTAAGCAACAGGCTAAAAAAATGATACAATTAGGTTGTAGGTTCTCCACTGACATTTAATTTTATACTAAGCTAAAGCTTGTGAACAGCTTCAAATAGAAAAGATGCCAACAAATATACTTCTGATATATTATTGCGTAGGTTTTCTAAATAAAAAGAACACAGCATGTTGTCAATCACTTGCAAGTGTCAATACAGATCAGTTTTATAAGCTCTGTATTCTGTATGTGCCAATTTTTGTTAAGAAAGGAATTTATTCATATATATTAGGAAAAAAATCAATCACAGCAGAGTTGAAACCCAGGAGAAAGAAATAAAATTTAAAGAAACATGAACTTTGCATTCTGCATGGACACTTGCTTGTCCACTATTTTTAGACAGAGTTATTTTAATTCTTCCGCATTACAAAGACTTGCCTTCCAGAAGGCAAACACAATTTGGTCTGACTCATGCCAGCACTGCTAAACAGTTCCACAGAGCTAATCTTTCTCTTTCATAGCCTGATAACTCAGCAAGCTACCACAGTTTGTTTTCCTGTGTTTTCAAGTCTGAGTCTGTATTACCTACGTATTTGTACTATTTTTATGGGTTGTCTCATAATTTTTTTCCAGGTTTTTATCAGCATTAGAGTAGGTGGAGATAAATACCATGAGCAAATAACAACTTCTCTTTCGATTGACATAAATGATCCCCAGCAGCCTCCGAGACACAAAAGAAGGCAGGTCTTCATTCTGCTGCCACTGAAGTGAAGAGGAATGCTCTCTGTTTTACAGTAGGGTAAGACTCTTTAAAAAGGCAACAATTCTGGGAAAACTTCATCTTGTCCTAATACTATTTTCAAGATGTGTTTTTTAATAAATATGTCCTACAAGCATTACGGTGACATAACTCTACTAAAACACCAACTTCTACAGAAAATTTCACCTCAAATGTAATTATAAAGCATTTTCATGAGTCTTGAGCTTTGGATCACTGTAATCCTTGTGCATTCAGTCCCAAATTCATGCACCATCAACACACACAACTATTTTTTATTGCTACACGTACAGTAACAGGATGCTGTATTAGATGCTTATTTTGCATACTTCTCATTTAAAGGTGGCATTTGACAATCATCATGAAAAAGTAAGACATGGCATTAATGTTTGTATTCATGAACATCATAAGGACTCAACCTTATCACTCAATCACAGTATGTGGTTGAGGAAAACACAGGATGCTTTTATCGTGCAACTCAGAAACACCTCGCATCCTGCAAATGTCCCATTGAGCCTTTTGATTTCGATCACATCCACTGTTATCATTTTACTGTAACAAACATGTTATATTGTGCTGTAAGTGATCAATGGAAGTATAATAGCTTGGACAACGAAGCTTACGCTGGTAATTGTTTGA
Source organism: Falco peregrinus (assembly GCF_023634155.1). Taxonomy (NCBI): domain Eukaryota; kingdom Metazoa; phylum Chordata; class Aves; order Falconiformes; family Falconidae; genus Falco; species Falco peregrinus. The sequence goes on along the minus strand of NC_073725.1, from coordinate 53,210,435 downwards.
ATAATGCTGTCATTTTAGATGTCTTGTCATTATCAACCAAGTTAGACTTAGCACAATTTTAGCCCTTTCTTGCTAAGTAGCAAGAGCTTTTTATAGATCATGATTGAACTATTCGATAAGTCAATTAAAAATGCTGATGTTTATCTTTTTATTTTTTACTTATAATGCAGTTTGGCTATGCAAATAGGAGAGATCATGACTAAGAAAATAATTGTACTTAGTCAGCTATTAGCTATTAGTAACATGAGAAAGTATTTTTAAAGTTAGCTATAATTGTTTACATCTTCCCAGTGAAGTATTTCCATCTTTTCAGACTTTACAAGGCAAATTAAATTTGAGTTAAAGTATCCTCTTTCAGATTTTAGCACTGAGATGGTATTTTTTTTAATGCATGGGAGAGAAGATACATGATCCAAAGCACCACAGAGCAGAGGTGCTCTCCCTTCTGATGTATACCTTTGAAGCCAAATACTTCTTTGTAACACATGGTGCTGGGTAGGGAGAAAAAACATGAGAAAGACATTTCCTGCTCTTTAGTAAAAGGGCATCCTTTTGAACAAGCAGCACTGGCAATTGAAATCACCTAGAAGAAACTCCCTTCCCTAGGTGGCCCCCACTGGCTAGCCAGAGAGTGGGGTTTTAGCCCCCTGGCTGCCCATTCGCTGTTTAAATTTCCATTAAGAACTCTTATACAGCAGAAGAGGAACATTCAGGTTTGTCTTGCCATATTCCTTTAAAGTATCTGCTTAACAGATGTCTTATCTGTTGGCAGTATCTACAGCTGCAAGTTTCAACCATCACATTCACAAATCCTCAGTTGGTTCCCTTCTCAGAGGCAGGTTTGGAGAAATGAGAGTCATACCAACAAAAATTTAGTCTGAATGACTTCTAAAGGAAAAGATGAATTGTTATGTGAAATGTACCCTTTTTTGTATAGAACAGTCATTCCAGGTTTAGACCATGGACACAATTGGTACAGAGCTGGTTGGTCTCGTCAGGTAACTTGAAGCATGGTTTGAGCTTTAGTTAAGAAGAACGATCCTGACACATCTGTTGACTAAGAAGTAGAAACTGTGACAGCTGCATGACTTCAAAGCATTTCCTCCATCAAACATACATATTTGCATCACCTCCTCTTCCCATCTCTTCCAATATTCTTGCATTAGAAGATCACAGACAGAACAGCTGCTTCCAGTTAAGGCGCTCCGCATTTCTGCCACTGCAGTGAGATAATTCACCCATTTCACGAAAATCAGAAAGAACCAACAACGCAGAGCACATTCACATAGGGATAGAGCATGTGCAATTGACAGACCCCCATGTATGAGGAGGAGCCAAGAGGTGGGGGAATATTTTCAGTGGAAGCTTGGAAGCACACGAGCACCATGTATTTGAAAAGTCTCCAGGATCTCAAAAAGCACTTCTGCAATACTATACTTGAAGAAAATGCAGCTTTTTCTCCCAAACAAGCTGGCTCTTCTCATTGTTAGGGGAGGGAAATCCAGAGTCAGAGCTGTAGCTTCTTCCATCAGTTAGGTTCCTGCCATACTGAAGTCCAGGTGACAGGATTTTAAACTAGTCCCCTGTATTAGGAGTTAATATTCCCCCTCAGAAGACAAGAATTTTAAGGTTGTCTGAGAATTCTCAGTCATGCTTTATGGCACATGTTTTTATATTTACTTAATAAGAAATCTATGTAGCCTTTAATGTGGATAAAAGCCTTTGATTTTTAAACAGAAACATATTTGAAGCATATAAAAGAAACATTAAATGCATCTACAGGATCAACATTTTGTAGTGAGATGTTTATATCAACTTACAATGATAGGTAAGTGCCATATGATTTTCATTACATGAACTTCGGGATGTGCTTCCTCTCCTTGATTTTTATATACATATACGTCCAAAACATGTAATACAGACAAACGAAAGCACAGATGCCGGAGCATCTTAAAGCTGAGAATAAACATTTAAAGGATATCTATCCTAAACTAGAACTTTGGCCATAATAAAGCAGCAGCAGCCAAATTAAATTAACAGTACAACATAAAAAGCATATAATAGCTAATGCAAATTATCTAAACGATCCACAAAGCTGAACTCTGCTTATATTATAGCCAAGGCCTTTTATCAAATCCCTTCCCAGAACTGCATTACAGTAAATTGGAAAAATCTCCCTTTGATTCTGTGATGCACTCTGGAGGTCAAATCCTAGTGGATATCAGAATGGAGGGGGTTTATTGGTTATCATTAAAGGTCTTTCTTGTTGCCCCTTAAATTTGTATTTATCAGAATTGGTATCTTCAGAGCGTGCCAATACGTCCTTACATATTTACAGATGATTTCTCGCTTGCAGGCCGATCGGTCTCTGGAGAACAACTCCTGGACCAAACAAACATCAAGCCATGGGAATACATGTTCTTTGTGATCAAGAACAAATTGTTTCCAGTAGCTGAAGAGGTTCAGAGAACAGGATTATTGTTCTCCCTTGCCTTCTCCCCTACCAAAGAGGATTATTCATCTATGATCACTGGCACACTGCCTCTAAAAGAGCAAGGCTATCTGTGGGAATACTTGAAATTTATTACCTCTTAGAAAACAATTATATGCAAAATCCACCTTCTTGGATTGAAAAAGAACACAAAAGAGCCATTTAATTTCAAATTCTAACAGAAAACAGCTCACCCATGAAGAAATACATCCTATAGTTATCATCTATGCAGCTTCTCTTACATTTCCAGTTATTTTAGCAACAATGACTGATGGTAACCTTAAGATCACAATCTCTGTTAGCAGATATCACTCATATTTTGTATCCAAATGACCTTTACACTACTATATCACAACTACTGTCCAACTAGAGATGTAATTTAAAGTATCTTATTGTCAGAACAAATACGCTGAGATAAGCTTAACTGTTTCCTTCAGAGGAGAAATCTTTCTAGTCAACAAGGCAAAATAAAACAAGTAAAACAAGTAGTATTCTTCCTCTTCTACAGAATACTGCCATCTTAATTTAGTTCTATAAATGCTGTATTATTTACTGCAAACTCAGTGATTACAAAAGGAGACTTACTGTGCCAGATTTAAAATTACTGAAATGTCACATTATAAAGAAGCTATATTTAAAGACACATTAAGACTTGGTGTGTGAGTAATGTAACCTTTCAGAGTTTGGATAAATTTAATTCTCTATGCTATAATTTCCTCTAGCATTTCAAGATGAAGTCACAGAAAATAACCAAATGCAATGATTAATGTGTTCAGAAGTGTATGTGTTTCTAAAACAAGGTTCTAAGCTATTCATTTAGCATGAATTTAAGAATACAATACAAATCCTCCCCCTGACTGCAATCCAGCAATTCCAGACCATGGTGAACGGACTACTTATCTGAAAATACAGGTGTTATATCAAGCTATACTCAAAAAAAAAAAAAAAAAAGGATGCAGACTACTGTTCCAGCACATAAAATCAGGAACATTTAAGAAGCTTCATGTATCTTTCTACATATACTTGAAAAGGAATGATCAGTTGAGGAACAGTCGTGCAAAACTGCATTTCGTATGTGTAGTAGAACAGTAGTGAAGTAGTGAGGTTGCTTTATCCGTTCCAATATAGATTCCAACAGATTTTCAGTGAGACAACCCAAAATACACAGCCCCAGCGAGAATGCACCCAAAGCAGATGCCTCGTATGATAAACAGTTACTGGAGAATGAAGGGAAAACAAGCCTTGCTTTCCACATGCCTAATCGAATAGCTGCCTCATTTTAATGAAGACTAATGTCAATGGCACAATATTCAGAAATAATTAATGTCTGTGAAGCTTAGCCCTAATGGAAATAAAGCTCTGACTTCCTAGGATCTTTCCAAAGGATAAAAACAAACAGCTAATAATAACAGCTCCCTTCTCTGAAGGTATATAATAGTCCTTCCCAAGGACTATAATAGCTAGATATCCCAGCCCAAGTATTTTAGATTCAATTAAGGGCAGAAAAAACATACATTTAAGAGGACCTACTGTTAACAGAATTATCAAAAATCACTCAAGCTATGTAATTAAAGTGGTGCAGCAGTTGGGGAAACTCATAGGCAAGCAACCCCTAATGCTGCATGCACTGATTTTTCTTAATGATGGATTCTACAGAGACCTTTTTAGTGCTAAATAATGGAAATCATGCAACTGCACGTTTTAAGATATTTGGCAGCCAATACCTAGACCCTGTTTGGCACAACCTAAGTCTACCTCTAAATCTAAATTGCTACTTTTTTTCTTCCCTTCCTGAAATAAGAACATAGGGCTATCTCTCCATATAACATGGGTAAACAAAAAAGGAAAGAAGAAAAAGCACGTGAAAGACTTCTGTAAGATTTCATAAGGTAATAACAGCTGAACGTGAAAGTCAAAATTCATGTTAATTGGATATGCTCAAAACATCCATATACTAACCTATATGCGTTTGAGCCATAACATCAGCTAGTCTGTGTGCAGCACCACTGCCTCCACTTTGTGTCGAGGAGGATGAAGTGGTTGACGTGGTAGAGCCATGGATCGCTTGACTGATCCAATGTTCCATGTTTATACTCCCCTGACTTGAGGTGGGAGTTCCCTGGGAGTCGCCCTGTACGGAGCCTTCATCTTCTGAACCAGAAGAAGTATCTAGTAATTAAAAACAGCCTGTTAAAGTGCAGTACTTTGGGGATTTCTTAATAGAAATAAGGCATGTTGATATTACAGGTTTAAAGATAAGTGTCATTAAGAAAAGCTCACGAAGGTACACAAACTTAGTAAGAAAAGCCTGTAATACTGAAAGCCCTGACATGAAGTCAAATGCTAACCGTGCACTGAGAGAGCTTTCCTGTTGTAGGGCCATGGCTCCTGTATTGTACAAAAATAAGATTGCAAAGGAGTCTTCCTTTATAATGTGGCTTGAGAATATTCTGAAGATCTCCAGCCGTGCATTAATAGTACAGAATATCCAAAATACTTTCCCAAGCTCATTCCACAAAGTCTGTGAAACACTTTCCCAATTGTAGAAAGTCCACCCCTCAGTGAGAAATGGAGTCCCATCTGGATTCAGTGAGAATGGAAATGCATGAGATGTGGGGCATTTTCAGTCTAGTAGGTAAAAGAGCAGATAACTTTGAAAAGGAATGGCATGGCTAATTGTAAAGACAATGTTACATTACAGTGTTAGGGAATAAACCAGAAACTTGAAAGCTTTGACTCAAATAAAAGAAGACAAGCTGGCCATAGTTAGGTCTTCATAAGACCAGAAGGACCAATGCAACCTGAGATACCACCAAGGGCAAAAGCAATCATGCCAAGTGCCCCGGCTGACTTTCCAACCGTTCAGTTCACCTTCTCTTCAAACTTACCTCAAGGCTCAGTGTGTCTCAAATGGCATTTCCATTTCTGCCTACGCAGGCAGATTCTTAGTTCATAGCAGCATAAAGAACTGTTTCTAACATTGTCATAAACTACACAGAGATGCTCACCTGGAGGTGTATAGGCATCCATTGATGTCTGCACCACCAACGAACGTCGTTTCGAGGGCATGGGGACTGCCATTTTCCTTTCTTTATGTTTAGCGAGGGCTGCCTGAACTGCTTCTGTGTGGACATCTAGAAGGAAAGAGAGATTTCAAGATAGCGTTCAGTCAGAAATGAGCCATTTGTTTGTGCATTCAGGTACGTTGTATGCCAGCTAGGCTGACAACACATATTTAACCACGAAAGGCCAGGAACGCACAGCATCTCAGAGGAACTGCATGAGCTCTCTTCATTGTAGAAAAAACAGCTATAGTGAAAAGTGCTGTACCAACAAACAAGCCCTTTGAGCTGTATGCTATTTCCAGAACAGTGATGCACTATTTGAGGAGCAGGAACACCGCTTCCCCAGAGCAAATCTCTGTTTAACCAAGAGCTGTTACTTCAGCAACCATTCATTACTGTTTTCAGTGGAAGTGTGGTGCATTAACATTTCCCATTTTTTCTGTGAATGAGGTTTCCAATTTACACTAAAGTCACACAGACTAAGCAAATAGGAACATTTGCTTGCAAAGTAGTAAGAGGTATGTGAAATGTCACAACAGAAACGGTAGCAGGTCCCCCATTCCCAAATCCTCCTCCTGCCTCTGTCACTTGGCATCATTCACAGAAAAATAAGTATTAGGTAGGGTTGGCCTAGGGTGGAATGAGAAGTAAAAGCACCCTGAGCACTGGCCTGGTGCTACACAGCTCACACCAGCCCACTCCAAAGCATCCAACAAATCCTGTCGCTGTGGGGACATCCCCATCCCCAGTGAAGAGCTTCTCTACCTTTCATATTTTATATATATATATATATATATATATATATATATATATATATATAAAATTTGTCTGCCTCCCAAAGTTTGGAAAAGGCCATTTATCATGTCTAAAAGATGCCAGTGACATGTTTTGATAAGGACTTTGTTTTGTGCAAATTATTTAATTACTACCATAACTACACATTGAAGTAAGACTGCCTTTAGTTTACCATCTTGCACTGTTTGTCTGCATATTTCTATGGCTTTGGGACAAGACGCACATGAGGAGACTGTATGCAAAACTCATGGCAGGCAACAAAAGTCACTTGTGGTTAAAGAAGCTGCCACATATTGACCATCTGGTACACAACTGGAAGCACATTAGATGTTGCCTTTTAACCAGTCACTGCTAGTCAGCTGTAGAAACTGCAGCTAGTTGTGTGCATGATTTAGCTTTTCCCGTTTGTAAAGTAGGAGCAGAGTGAAGCAGGTTTAATCCAGAGTGATCCCACTTCTACTGCTGCTGAAACTGTTTGAAGACCACCCTTGCAGGCTGCGTTGGCAGTACGTAGCCTGTTTCCTACTCCTGTGTCAATGTGGTGGCAGCTCTGAATGGGCAATGTTCCCCAACAAAAGTAACAGGAAAGAGAAGAGTATACGTATCTTTATTTAAAGATGTGTTGGTCGGATCACATCAGCATAAACAACTTGTACGTAACAACTGGGAAGGATGACTAGAAGCATTAGATGATACACTCTGCTGATAAGCTGCAATGTCTCATTTTTCATAATGGTGTTCCCTATCTTCTGCCAAGGTTTAAACACCTTTTAGTGGAAAGACTGCAGGGAAGAGTAAGTCTAAGAAAAAGAATGTTATCAGCTGTTCCTCCGAGTTGTTTTTTTGCTTTGTTTTAAATCATGAAGAGGATTTGCACGTCGGTGAAAGCAAAGTAAGAAAAGCAAACAGCAAAGCTGGAAAAGCATACTCAAAAGAGCCGTGTGGTTGATCGACCACAATGGAGGCAAACTGCGATGCTAACCAGAAAGCAATTTCTCTCCTGTCAAGCCACTATTTTAAAGTAGAAGAGTTAAGGTCTTTCTTATAATTAAAACCTGATGAAAAGTTTATTTAAAAAGAATCATCAGCCTAAGAAAATAATCTAAGTTCTAACAGTATGTCCCCAAGATAAATTCCTACCTGCTCACTCCACACCAATGCCAATAATGTATACAGGACCGAACATGCTCACTAATAGTTTGTGTTTCTTATCCAACAGGGTAAATTCTTGGTTTTCCTTCAAAGGATAGCAATTAGATATCAATCAGTAAAAAATGAGTTTTCCCTTTAAAAACAAATCCCAAACTCTACAGCAATTTTGGGAAGAGCATAATTTTTGCTGATCAAGAAAGGAGGAACTGTACGTATATTACTGTACTTAGGCGTGGTTTTTACCCTAAGTGTCAGGAGGGAGATGAGCTGTAACTCAAATTCTTCCGAAGTTTTTTAAAGGAGGACAGCTGACAGAAAATCATTATTAAAATGCTTAGTGACAGCTGGACACTGAATCATAACTTGTGAATTCTTTGATTTCTTTTTGGTGCTTTTTTGATGTAAGAAGGTAAACTCATCAGTTTAAAAAAAAAAAAAACAACAAACCACTCTGCAGGGTTTTGATTTTCAAATGAGACCACAGGAGTCCAGGAATTGAATTGTTTTCTTAATAAAGCACATTCCTGATATGTTTATTTCTAATGGGTTACTGTGGAATAAACCAAACCATAGATTCCTAAAAAAAACCAACACAACAAAACCCCACAGGAAAGCAAAAACAATGGAAAAGATAAGAAACTGAAAAAACATAGGGAAGCCGACTGGGGAGAAGGAACATGCACACCTGCTTCCAGCCCAGCCTGCAAGGTCAACTATTCTGAAGGCATTACTCAGAGTATGGAGGCTACCAAAAAACCCAGGACACATATCTGGAAAAGGCTGAGGACAGACAGTCCAGAGATGGTCCTGGGACTATGAGCAAGAGCTTATAGGCTTTTTTTTTTTTTTTTTTTCTTTGGGGGGTGGTGGTGGGGTGGGGAAGGCAGCAAAAACAGTTAAGCTTGGATAAAAAATCTTTTTACAATGTTCTCTCCCAGGAATAAAACTCTTGGCTAAACCAAGTGTCTCTAAGCATAGCAAAACAGGCTAATGATGAGGTAAAGAATGAATAATAGCCAATGTAGTTTGTATGGTCTTCTTTTTGAATGAAAGCCTATTGATGGTTTCTGAAGATGCTCTTCAACCTATTTTGAATGTCTTGTACAGAGTTGGACTTGCTAAGCTTTGAATGAACAGCATTCAAGCCATTCATACCTAGAGGCTAAGTCCCAAAGTATATTGAAAAATCTGGAGAGATGAGGGAGAGCCAGATGGGTATTTACGAATTGCACTAGACAACACCACCTATCCTGTCACCACAGCAAGGTAGAAACAGTAAGTAGGTTTGTTCCCACCAAATATCAGCTTCAGGTATGCACTTGCCCTACACATCCTTTGCTTTCCTCTAGGGTCTAGCTTTGCTTTTCCGTTCTACAAGTGAACTTTGCTGATGTATCATAAGGAATGTTAACCAAAACAGAACTAAGAACCTCTTTTCCTACTTTTATGAAGTATGGATTCAAACCCACACTGAAACATCCATTCTTCACCAAAAGGTGACTGGTGATTTGCGTCTCATCAATGTGAGCAAGAGCATGGCAGCTCTTTGCCTTTATCTTGGTGAAAGATGGGCTATGGAGCCCATCAGAATGTATGTGACCCATTCTCTCCCACTGCTTGCCCACAATCTGTCCCTAGCAGCTACTGAAAAAATGCAAGGAGACTTGTAATAGGAATTTATACAACAGTAACTGGAAGCTCCTTGTTCACTAAAGGAAGGAAACCACATTTGTGATACACACTGGGACAAAGTATAATGAGGGTAAGAAGACATATCCAGGTTCCCTCAGGACAGAAAACTGCTTATCCCCCTGAATCCTATTTGTATTCTCCACATACCACACAGAGCATCAGTTTAGAACACCACATTAGAATTTCAAACTGTCTCTGGCAGGGTGATGCCCCTTGTCTTGCAGGTCTGACAAAAGTGTCTGAACTGTCTTCTCAATCTACCCTGGCACACTCAGGCTAACTGAATTCATCATATTGTGATTGAGCACTGCTTTAAAATACAGATTTCTTGTTAAATTTTCCTGAGAAAACCTGTTCAAGTATGAAGATTTTGTCCAGAAATGCCACACAGTTAGGAGCTATCATTAAAAAAAAAAAAAAAAAAAAAAAAAAAAAAGCCACAAACCCCCCATGTGTCCTCTCTTTCCTCACCGTGTGGCACGCTACAATTTCCCACCTACTATAAACTTCTGATAGAGTTTCAAACACAGATATACCTTGATGTAGTTGCACTCAAGCCTTCTGAAAAAGTCCCAGGTCTAAGTGGAAAGAATATACTTTTAGGCGAAATATTCTTTCATGTAGGAGTCTGTGACATCCTAACTACCCTGTTACAGCTGATAAAACCACTGCAGGTCCTGACCCTTCAAAGTACGCCTATAGGTAACAAAACCTTTATACTCTTCCCACCTGGCTTTTCCACAAAAGTCTCAATGGAAAATCTAGGGGATAGAGTGATGATATTTTATTATATTGGTAGCAGGAACCAATGTGCAGTTCCTTACCTGCTGTTGTCCACTGTTTTAGGTTGGCCAACTGTTCGTTGAATCCAATTTATGAGTTTGTACTCAAGGAATCCATAAATGGGGAAGAATAAAGCAAATGCTTGGAAAAGCTAATCGCTCAGCTTGTGCTACTGCAATCAACCCGGCGTTCAGTAATCAACCTGACACATATTTCTTACAGGCTGCCTGATAATACTCAGCACACTTCAGACAAAACAGCTCTGTTCCCAGTCTTTTGTCTGTTGCATTCCAGAATTTTTATTTGTTTATTCTCTCCCTTTACCTTCTCTGACAGGATAGAGAGGGCGAGCATACTTCTGGGAGCAAAGCCAGTAAGTAAAATACAAAAATCTGGAACTTAAAAAAAAAAAAGCATATGATAGAAAGGTGGTTTCCCTTCAAAGATTTAACAATGTATTAAACAAGAGATGAGGCCTCAAAACAAAGGGTAGAGAAATTAAAACTGGCATAGAGAATGATGGTACATAAGCTCAGACTCCCCGAGTGATGGCCCATGGGTTTGGCCATTGCACTCCATAATCCGAAACTCTCATCCATTGCAAACAGAGGTAAATCACTCATTCCATCAGCAGGACAAATTGCCCAGCTTTCCCAGGAGGGGCTCTGCTTAGCGCAGTCCCTATTTTCATCTGGTTTATCTGATAACTTGGCACACTGTTGTGCTCCTTGTTTAACTGAAAAGGCTTAGGAAAAAAACCCAACCCACTAACAGACGTTACTACACAGCACCAACTTGATACTGACACCATGTTCTCCAGCGTCTTTCCCCTCTTTATCTCTCAGTGTGATCCAATGGCTGTATGATCAACACTGGTGCATTTGATTGTCCACGGAAAAGACGACGAGCCCACCTCTCTGTTTCTGTGGAACAAAGTGATGTCCTACCTGCGCTGGCATGCTGCTTCGATGTGATCTCCCCTGGCACAACAAACCGGCAAGAGACAGGAGATGGTGATCAGTACACAGCCCAGCCAGAGGGATGAGCCCCTGCTCAGAGACTGCTTTTTAAACACGTGGTGACATGTGAGGGAGCAACCTACTCTCAAGATGAAAAACTGGGTGACAGAGGTTGTTTGGGGGAGAACTGTATTAACTGCCGATAGGTGCGCAGTGTTCAACGGTTAAATAATAATGCTCAGAAATACAGAAGCAAACACTGCTAATTACAGGTTGCTCACACTGTTGACTCCTTGTTCACAGTGTTCTTTGACCATTTATTCCCTATGCTGTTGAAGACCTGGAACCTAATCCTCTTTTCACAGGGGGACACAACAGTTTTTTATCCAGTCAGAAGTTGGGTTGGCACACAGAAAGAGAGGCTGGCCAGGAATTTTAGTCTGGTTTGTACTGGTTCTGGGATAAGAAAAGTCTTCTGAACTTTTACTGAAGTCTTTTCTGGAGAACATACTTTCTCTCCTCCTTGCACAAACACGTGTACTTAGAAAAAGTGGCGACTTTGCTCTATGACAAGCTGTCCTCTCCTAGCCCATTACTTTGGGGGAGACAGTACGTATGATCCTTCTAGGCTCCGATGAACTCCACGAGCAAATCAGCCTTCCTTTCCTGAAGCAAGAAAGCAACTGTGTGATGAACAAGGTCACCCATTTCCTGGTCCACATATGGAGCCACGCGGCGGTATCTCGTGTTTCTCTACAGCTGCCAGAAGAGCACTCTTCTGAAGTGTGCATCCTCATTTGGCATGGCGCATAACCCTGATGCGCCCTTCCCCTTATACCCCATGAACAGGGATGCCCCATTCCTTACTTGGGCCAGATAGAGTGTCCTGGAAAGCTCTGAACAGTAACGGAGACATTTGAAATATGCTGCATATTCCTAGTCCTCCCACAGACTTCTGCAGCTTTTAGCAGCATGAGTTTGCTCCTTTTTGTTCAGCTCTTACTTTTTAAAAAACAAAAACATATTCAAAAATTACAGTTGCCTTCTTTCTCAGTGTGGAGGGGTTGTTAATTTTTTTTTTCCTATATAAGTTTAACATGCCTCAGTGGCTCCCTTTATTCAGCATTAGCTGCATTTGCTCCATAGGCATGTCAAACACTCAACATATTGTAAGTAAAATGATACCTCTTTAAGGATCAGGGATCTGGGTGTTAGTTCTGCACGGATCATGAAACAGGGTGCTCCTCCCAGGAAAGCACCAGCTACATTAAAATTTCCCACATTATAAAACTGTTCTTCACACTCCTTTCATAAAATGCTGCAGTACACAAAAGAAAAACAGTGACTTCTTTTGTACTTAAATCAGGTCTTGCAGTTTTGTGTCAAGTAGTTATCTTGTATCTAATTTATCACACAGCCCTGTTCCTTTTTAAGACAAGAAATTAGACTGGCTGTAGACAGGAGTCATGCATTGCTAGAATCAGGATAGCAGAAGTCTGTTTCTACCTGTTTCTGATAAAATATATTCCTTCTGTTGGTTTTACTCACATTTTCAGTTTCCCAGTAATTATACAGCCTTGATACCCCAATCACCAGCTGTTTAAGAAACACAAATATGGAAAAACAGGCTGTTGCCTAATTTTTGTTGTACAGATGCAGAATTATCTAACGGAGTCCTTATCATCTTCTGCAGCCTGGTTTTCTAGTTCTGAAGTAATGGTACTTCCATCCCTCTTTTCAGGGGACTGATTGACCCCTGGAAGAATAAAACTGCTCGGAGACTTACCTAGATGTGATCTGAATGCATCCATTTCATCTGTTTATTCCTTTTGTCTCATGTAATTCCTCTCCCCTGAGCTATTCTTGTCTTTTTTTGATTTAGACTTTGGAAGCAATCTTTCTTCCTTTGCTTTAGTAGCCAATTCCCAGTAACATGACGATACAGCTGGGAGCAGGACAGGCCCAAGGATTCTGAGAAGGTTTAGCATCCTTGCTTTTTGTGGGATAGTCCATAAATGCAACTGACTTGCTTGCAGAATGGCAAATTATTAAGATCAAGAAGGTTGATGCTCTGCTTTAACGAGTCGAGAATGCCAAAGGATTTTTAAAAAGAGGTTATTTATGTACATATAATATATACTTAGGTCTTATTTATATTGCGGTAAAGGATCAGCTCTGAAGTCAGACATTCAACAAATAAGCAAAACTACAAATAAATCTCTGTCTCAGAGAAGTCAGCAAATGGGGCGGCATCAAGGAAAAGAGCTGGAAGAACAGGCAGAGAGGCGGCTTGCAGGAGGACACAGGAGCGAGAGCAGTCACTGCTCCATCAACACACAGTGTAACAGCTGAACCCTTTCAGCTTCTAAGGAGGCAACTGGTACTATGGGAAAACAGCACTATCAAAGGTGAATTTTGGCTGAAAATCCTAGATAAGGTAATGCTAAGTATAGCAATAGTATGCTAAGTAATTATACAGAGGAAAGGTTGGCAGCTGCTGCCTTACAGGAAACTAGTAGTTGAAAGCACGAAAGTCTCTTATGAGTTTAATCAGACCTTTTTCTTGTAGCTACCATGGAAACAAAGGATATACTGAGAATTCATTTCCTAATACATGGCCTGTAAATACTCTGAGTAGAGATAATTTGGTAGCTACAACTATTGGGAATGCAATCAGGACGTACTAAATAGGGTGAGACACAGTAAATGTGGTATCATCAGAAGAGATTACAGTTAGGCTTTGTCTTTTGATTGTCTTGGGCTGACAACACTGACTTAGATTCAGGCAGACACAGGACAAGTGATTTCATAAAAATTGCAGTGTTCATCCAACACAGTTCAGTCCTTGGAAAATCATCTCACCCCTGGGAATGTGAAAGTAAGTGAGTCCATATAATAACAGATCTTTGCTGTGGGTGACGCTATAATGCAGCAGTGTCAGAATGCTTTTGCAATCTCTCTGGGTAGTAAGATAGGAAAGTGCAACGTCCGAACATTGTGACACCTAATTTCGCTCCAGCTGCAAGCAGGTGTGCTATTAATTCTGAAATAAGGCATTCACAACAAACACAGGGAATACTCAACTGAATGCAAGAACATCTGCTCTAAGATGACACTCATTTATACAAGGGCCGTGGATGTTACCAACAGAAATAAACTGTTCCTTACATTTCAAAGAACAAATAAGTGTGGGTTTTTTTTCAGTTTTGGGGCTGTTTAAGCTATATATACTGGGTCTCTGGATTTACTGAGAAAGGGGACACATGGATATGCAAGGGAAAGTTCTGCTGACTTTTCATGAATTCTCAGCCAGATTTTGTTGACCTGAACAATTTTTGACAGTGAAAAGTCAGCATTTTAGAAAACATCTGCACTCCCACGAGCATGCGACTGCAAAAGGCCTGGCTCTTCTAAGATGCTGCAGCCAACAAACTCCACTGATGCAGGAGACTGCGCTCCGGGCACTCGGCACAGGGCTGTGCTGTGCCATCCTTCAGCCGCTGCCGAGTACCTCCGGGGCACCTGGTGCCCACCTCCTGGGGCACACATGAAGAAGCTAGAAGCATTGTATGTTCTCAGGTGGCCAGAAAGCTTAACCCTAAAAAAGAAAAGCATGGCTGTCACTGCCCACTTTGGATGGCAGTGGTGATAACCCGTAATTCTGGGTGGGAGGAAGGTAAAAGCTAAGGCGCGGTTGGGAAAGTTGTACGGGCAGGTTGTGTGTACAGAGGTTATGTGATGGAAACAGAGGACACCAAAACAGAAGATTGAACTCTTTATGACACCATGGCTAGTTTTGCTGGAAGGCATACTTTTTGCTTTACTTTGGCTTCTTCAGATATTATAATAAAGATTTTAAAATGTTTTTCTCTAAACTCTGAGATTTAAAACTATATAACTCCACTCATAAGTGAAATAATAATAAAAAAAACCCCAGCATGCAGGCCTCCCACTAATAATTTCCATCCCTCCATTTATTTATTATCTCATTTGTAATGCAATCTGGAAGTCAGCTTCACATAGTGACTTCATCTCAGGCCCCCTTATTATGTGATCTGAAGTAAATCAACTTTCTATTTGTTTCTCTCTGGAGATCCTTGAGTAATTTTCCTCAGGAGTTCTGCAATTACCCTTACAAATTTTTCTGCTGGGTCAAAAGCAAGGATGTGGTCATATAAATTACATCTCTGCAGAAGTTTTTATTCAACCTCTGTTTTGCCCTGATTGAGCTGTAGCTTGAAATTGTAAGTCAGCTAAATCAAATATGAGATTAATTAGGTGTGTCTACAGCCAGGTTAACTAATTCAGATCAACTCTTCTAAATGACCCTTGCTCACCTGAAGGTTTAACAAGTTCTTTGGTTTATGACAAGCCACCTTAACACTTATGTGCAGTCCCATTTTGACACATAGGACATTTGTCATATTTTTTCCTTCTCCTTATTCCTTGGAGAAATGCTAAATGATAAGGGTTCAATAAAAACGATTCCTCAAATCTTCCCATTCCATTTTTCCCTCTACCACGCACTACAACTCTTACACTCTCATAGTGTAATTATTTTTTTGTCAGTTCTGGCGAGATTGCAGAATGAGATCTTGAATGTCCTTTCAAAAACGCAAAATATAAGCTACCCATATATTTTAAAATCACCATGAGGTAAGCTGTAAACATGCAAAATGTCGGCAACCTTTGTTACAGTTCATACACACCCTTACCTCATGGTAAATGAGAATAAATACATCGTAAGGCACATACCGATGCTCCTAGAGCAGAACAGCTCAGCTACTTAGGGCCTGGTGCCAACTTCTCCTCTAGGATTTGGGTCTAAAGGGAATGTTTTTTCATTGCTAGCTCCCTTATTTCACATGTCCCTCAAACCTAGCCTGGGATCATTTGTTTTGACATTTAATGACTTCACGCTCAGTATAAGCTGTTCAGTCTTTTCCCTATCGAACCACAGTGTGGGAAAGGTGGCTCAGGAATTTGAGCTGGGAGAGTTGTAGTTAGGATGCGTTTGTTTTGGCAGTATCTCCAAAACTCTCCTGTATGAAGATGTCTTCTAAAAGAAGTGCTGAGTGTGCTTGGAAAATAAGCTGCTCTCTGCAGCGGTGGGATCTCTGGGGCAGGGGTTGGCAGCCCCCCAAGAATGGTGTACTAGACTGATGTTTTCGTTCTCATCTTCAGAAGTTACATGTGAAAAAAAATCAGCAAGCGTGAGTAGAAGTGAGGTGCTCCCCGCCGAGAGTCCAGGTACCACAGCCACCTTTCCAGCAGTACCCTTTCTCTATACTACCAGCTGGGAGATGCTGATTTCACCTACAGTATTTCTAAAAACACACCATTTCTCAGCTCCCAGCTCTATGCTCATCTACTGCTATGCCTTTTAAAATCTGTCCACATAGTTCATGTAACACATGTGCTCTCATTTGCTGGGCTTTCCTCTAGGACTCTGTGAACCCTTAGCCACAGAGGCAGTGCAATTTCACTTACACTACTACTTCCCACACCATTTCTGACATCTGGAAAACTTGCTTTTAGAGCTCACCGGTCTCATTTTTCTTAAGCCTTACACTTGCTCCAGGCAGTGCAGAGCACTGGTCATCTTCAAGACCTCTTAGAGAAACAAGGGATTCAATAAACTTGGCCCAACCCATCTGTCATATCCTCATCTCATCAGAGGAGAATTCTATGGCAGAAACCATAGAGCCAAGAGTCGTTATCTCATTCCTAACACATGCATGTCCATTTGAACATATTACACCCTATGATTTAATGTTGATTTTTTTCATTTTTGCTGGTGCATACTTTTTGTGCATTTACATAACCCTTGTTATTTTTTATAGACAGGCATGGAAACAGTAAAAGCTGGGGCCTGGCATGTGAGAAGGTGCTCTGGTTTCCAGCACGGGGATGGAAAACCTAAGCTTTTTGTTTTGGTGTAATCTAAAGGCCACAGTGGCGCCCCTTCAGAAAAATGAAGTGGCTAAGGACCTGACATTTCATGTTTCCATGTGTTGAACACCCAGCTGAGGAGGATAACATACTTGTTCTCTGGAGAGTGAAAATGGGTGCTGAAGGGCTCTGAAAGGAGAGCTGCTCTCTGAAGCCCGCAGGCCATGAACAGCTGAGAAACACAGATCTGGGGGAGATTTACCGTGACCAACAAAACAACTTCTGATCAGGAGGATCTGCCCAGTTCACCCATGGGGTGTTTCCTTAGAACTGCCACCGTCTCTGCGCTGCAGCCCCTCTGCCGCAGCCGAGCCCAGCAATGCCTCAGGCCCCCGCACGCCAGCCACAGTGAGGGGCCAAGCTCCCCCAGCAGCGATAGCTCAGGGCTTTGCGGTGGAGAGGTTACAGATCAGTATTTTAAGCACCAAATCAGTAAGATCATTCCTCCAAAAGCAAGACCGCCTACATGATGGTATTTTAAATAACGGCGGCAGAAGCTCCAGGTTTTCCTATGAGGGATTTCAATGTTAGCAGGAGCAGGATGTAGCCAGTGCCAACCAGCGAGCCAACAGGTCCCTAGTGACTGCATGAAGACATCAGGGTCAACATCCTCTGAAAATCTTAGGATTTGACTGGGTGAGTTCATTTAGACAGCATGATAAGACTGTGAAAGCTAAGCCATTCAGGTTACCGACCTCTTTACTCCACCACATAACTCCTGTCTCCTTATCTCAAGACACCATACCAAATCCATGGATTTGCAGCTTCCAAAACCTGAGAAACCTAGGTTCTAAACTGCACAAAGGAAACAAAGCTGTATGTCCAACTGCAGCTACATCTACATGACCACTATTAACTTGGTACTTAAGTCTGTGCTTGATTTTGCAGTCACACCGCTGGAGCCAGGTCAAGCCAGATGCTGACATCTATTCTGCACGCAGAAGCAGAAGTGCAAGCCAGTTCTCCTTTGACTGGGTTTTCTTGCCTGGAAAGCCACTGGCCAGAAAAGCCTCTTGGCAAAAGTTACTGATTCAGCGGACAGCAACATTTGGCTTCGGTGTCATCTTGAGCCCCCAGATAATGTTTTAGTACAGGCACTGGCACAGGAACGGCAGCTGCTCAGAGAAAAACATCGCCACGATCTACATTTGGCAAACCTTTCCAAATACTAAGTGAGTAAATGCCGAGAGGATTTTTATATTCAGTAGTAAACAAATAAAAAATGCTTTGAATTAGTATCAGCTAAACTAGCTGCCACATCTGTATAAAATCGTATAGCTTAACCCTGTACTGGTTCAGTTACTACACTTATAGCACTGTTTCTTTAGACACCCAACAAATGATCAAAGCAGCTGACATTTTGAAATAAATATAGTGATTTCAGGATCCCTTCCTGTATAAAAAGAAGCAGCCAGGAAATTTTTTTAAACTCTTTTTTTAAAGAGTTAGGCTAAATTCCTAATGTAGGCTGAATTCTAAAATCAAATTACCTTAACACAAAATGTATCAGGAACATTTAAGAAAAAAAATAACTTCCATAAACTCAGAGTCAATTTTATTTAGAATATAAAAATCATAGAAACCAGGTTTTGAAAATTATAGTGCTGAAAAATTCTGCTACAACATTAATGAAATAATAATAATAAAAAAGACTGAAGTGAGAAAATAGGTAGGGATTTAAAATGTCACATTCTGACATTTTCCATAATATAAGAACATAAGTTGAAGGTGATATTAGTGGCAGCAACGATTTTGAGTCTCCAAAGAGAGTTCATTAAACAATCTTCGCTGACACCTAAATTTATGTAAAAAACAAAGGCATGGAAGGAGAGCTGGATGACTTTCAGGATGTTAGACTTCCAATTAGGAAAACCTTACCAAGAAGAGACAGAAAAGGACTTTGATCAGAACTGGAATAGAGGATTTGCTTACAGATGTTAATTGAAATAAATTGTGCAAAAAAACTAAGGGAGGGAAGTATTTTCCTAGAAGTGAATTACTTACTGGTTAAAGACTGTGCATTCATCTTGTTTTGGGCCTTTTCCAAGAAGATGTGCCAAATATGATAACAAGCACTGAAAGCGGGTAACAGCTAGGATCTAATAATCACAATGTGATCAGAGCAGAGAGGCTGAGGTATTAAGCACAGCAAAACAACAAGCAAAACAAAGGCTTCTACCTGAGGCAAACCTGAACCTGAAGACGAGATAACCAAAAAGCAATCTGACTTGCAAGTTTGTAACCTGCAGTAATAGAGTATGAGCCAGGAGACCAAGAAAGAAATAGACTTCTGATCTCACAGGGGCAACGTATAGAAGGGGAGAATATAATTCAGGATAGGAACATTGCACTGTATCTTAGCAAAGCTCCTCTGCAACTACATTTGAAGAGATGATCTGATAACTTCTCAAAATTGAAATGGAAGTTTACTTTTACCTTCACTGAATTTTCTACACACTGGTTTCTTTTGAGTGAGTGAACATGCAGTAGCTGTTCAAACCAATTTGCTGGAGAGCATGGTGACTTGGTGAGGAGTCAGGCAATACAGCAATCAGGAATCAGGAATTCAAAGCCCTGCCATAAGCCCCCAAAATACTGTGAAGCTCTCCAGTTTTAACACCAAGGACATTTTCAGAGCAGCAGAGAGATCTGAATTTATAGACCTGACTCTCCTGAGACTCCTGCACTAGGAACAAGCAACCCTTTGCACTCAATTCCTTACTTTTCCTCTCAGCGACAAAGTTTGTGTCTTTAGTATTTTTACATATCATTACAACACTTTGCCCCATTCCTAAGGCAGGACCTTATGTACCATTTCTCTGAACAAACACCTTTCTTTTAAGGCAGCAGGCGGTGACTGAAACCAAGAGGCAGCGACACCAACTGAGAGCACTCCTGGGGTATCAGGAGAGGCACACAGGGAAGATGTGCACGATGTCTCCTTTTGCCTGTCGCCTGACTGACTCAGCATCTTAGTTTACAAATGGCAAGCACAGCTCAAGCAGATGACTTTCAGCACACGGCCAAATACCCATGTTTTTAGCAGAACTGCTCTGGAGAGTCACAGCTTGGAGCTTTCAGGACCATGGGTTGCACACCCACAAACTAGACAATTTCAGGAATAGTATTTTTACCTGTTTAAAAAGACTGGTTAGAAATCAGACAAATTTTTGTGTGATGTGGGAGAAGCTTCTAGGAGCTTATATATCAGTGAATTATTATGCAGATCCCACAACCATTATTCAGTGAAAAACTGGCAGCGTCTACGGTGTGAACCCAAGGTTTCTGAGGGGAGAGGGGAGTTTTTCAAATTTATCAGAATGCTCTGGACATACGTGAACTTTTCCTGCCAACACTTATAATTTCATTTCCCTTTAAATAGGACTGGCAAGCTCTTTGACTAATGAAATGAACCAGAGGTATGTTACAAAAAGTTTAATAAGGAGTTCTCTGTCATTTTCCAGTTGTGTCAGCACAATGAGTCTGACTGCGTCCAGCAAGATGCATCACTCAAATACACCCAGAACTTCCACAGCTGGCTCCTCAGCACCCTCCACACCCATCAGTCCCTGGCTCCTGACTCAGCTTGCAAGGGTCTCCCTGCCACAACGGCTGATGGGTTCTGCTGTCTACCGCTCCCTTATTCTGCAGCTGCAAAAGAGGCAGCAGCAGATAAAGCAGCTCATGGCTTCTGGCTGTCATCTAAGAGCGTTTGTACTGCAGCTGTCCTCCTAGCAGTTGGAACAACAGCTGGGCACACCTATCCTTCATCCAGTTAAGGTGTAGTACATGCAGTTTGTGCCTTCAAAGTTGAGAGCAAAGATGTTTCAGAGCTCACTTTTCCTTCAGTTATAAACAAATCACTTAACTTTGTGTTATATCTGGAAGCATCATGAAGAAACTTGGATCCCATTCATTTGGAAATGAGATTTTACCCTTTTGTTCAGCTCAGAAATTAATTTTATCTTCCCTTAATCAGTGCTTCTATTTAGGGTATAATGATGTTCCAAACTTGCTATACTTTAAATATTTTTCTTATGATATTCACCAAACTAGAATTGGTACAATAAAATCTATCTGTGCCACGGAACCAGAGATTGGTGGAGGTCAGCAGGAACCTCTAGAAATCATCCAGTCCAACTCCCTGCTCAAAGCAGGGTCACCTACAGCAGATTGCTTGGGGCCATGTCCAGTGGGGTTTTGAATATCTCCAAGCCCGGTTACACCACAACCTCTCTGGACAACCTGCGCCAGTGCTTAACTGCTCTTAAGGGTGAAAAGAGTTTTTTCTTATGCTTAAATGGAATTTTCCATACTTCAGTTTGTGCCTACTGTCTCTTGTCATGTCACTGAGCACTGCTGAGAAGAGTCTGGCTCCATCTTCTTTACTTCCCCCCATCAGGCACTTACACACTTTGATGAGACCCCCCTAAGCCTTCTCTTCAGGCTGCACAACCCCAGCTCTTGCAGCCTCTCCTCACGTATCAGAGGCTCCAGTCCTTCATCTTTGTGGTCTTTTGTTGGACTCACTCCAGTACGTCCATTTCTCTCTTGTACTGGAGAGCCCAGCACTGGACCCAGCACTCCAGGTGTGCATCACAGTGCTGAGCAGAGAGGAAGGATCACCTCCCTCGACCCGCTGTCAGCATTCCTCCTAGTGCAGCACAGGGGGCTGTGGCCTTCCTTGCCATAAGAGCACCTTGCTAGCTCACATTACAAACATGACCACCAGGACTTTTTCCAGCCGGTGGGCCCGCTGCCTGTCCGAGCGGAGGCGGTTATGCTTCCCCAGGCGCAGGCCTTTGCATTTCCCTTTGTCAAACTTCACTAGGTTCTTGTTTGCCCACTCTTCCAGCCTGTCCAGATACCTCTGAGTGGCAACCACTTCTCCCAGTTTGGTATCATCTGCAGATGTGTGGAGGGTGCACTTTTTCTCACCAGCAAGGTCACTGACGAAGCTGTTAGGTCAGTATTTACCCCTAGAGTACACCACTGGAGACTGTTACCCAGCTGGATTTTGTACGGCTGATCCTAACTCTGAGCTCAACACTTCAGCCAATTTTCAGTCCACCTCACTATCCACTTATCTAAAAAGTATTTCACCAGTTTGTCAATGAGGATGTTATGAGAGATGCTGTCAAAAGCCTTACTAAAGTCAAGGCATACAACATCCACTGCTCTTCCCTCAACCTTCAAGGTAGTCATCTCATTATAGAAAGCTATTAAGTTGATCAAGCATGGATTGACCAACCTAAAAAGAGGACTTCATAAATCTATGCTGACTACTCCCAATCACCTCTTTGTCCTTCATGTATTTAAAAAATACATGAAAATTTAATGGGAAAAAAAAAAAAAGGATTATTTGCTCTACTACTTTCTCAGAGACTGAGGTGAGACTGACTGGCCTGTAGTCTCCCACATCCTACTTTGCCATTCTTGAAGACAGGAATGAATCTTGCTCTCTTCCAGTCCTCAGAAATCTCCCCTGATTGCCACAGCCTTTCAAAGAATTGAGAGTGGCCAGACAATGATGGTGGCCAATGCTGTATTCCATCATGTCCCATCGACCTCTACATGTTCAGTTTGTTCAAATGTTCCCTGTCCTGATCCTCCCTCATGAAGGGTAGGTTTTCATAGCTCAAGACTTTCCCACTGGTCTCAGGGGCCTTCAGTCCCTAACACAGATCTCACCACTAAAGACAAAAGGAAAGAAGACATTAAGTATCTTGTCACCAGGTCCCCTGACCCATTCAGCAGTGGGCCCACATTTCCCCTAGTCTTCCTTTTGCAGCTGCTGTGCCTGCAGAAGCCCTTCTTGCTGCCCTTCACATTTGTTGCCAGATTCAATTCCAGATGTACCTCGGCTTTGTAAACTCCACCCTTGCATGCTTGGACAGTGTCTCTGTATTTGTACAATGAATATTTCCCATGTGTAGCTACTACATTGAGTATACAACAACATTCTTTTTAAAAAAGCAATGAACAGAACTAACCATTTCAAATTTTCATTCCAGTTCCGTGGCCTTCAGTTTTACTTACCCGATCTATAGCGCTCATCCCGTGACCCTGAGGACCTGCGACGGTGATATCGAGAGGAAGAGGACGGAGTAACAGGAGTTCGACGTTCTTGTGGTAATGCCTGGTCCACCCCTGCATTAATCAAAAAAAACAACAAACAAACCAGCTCATTCTGATTGAATTCCAGAAGCTTATTAGTGAGGAGGAGCTCAGCCTACATTAGAAGTAGAAAATTAACATTCAGTGGCTAAACCATGTCATGTCCATAGTTACATGGTACGTGCCTCTGGTCAGCTTTTCTGGTGTGGTTATTTTCCTAGTTCTCTCCAAGACATTCGTTTTCCAGGATCATGGACTACATAAGAACAGGATACAGACAGTAAGCTTGGTGATGGATTTTTTTGTCCTAGACTGGTGACCTTTCATAAAGGAGTATTCTGGAAATATTTTAATGTGCTAATAATGGCAGACACCATTGCAATGGCTCTTGAAGCTTTCCTGCAAATTGGTTAAAAACAGTTCCTAAAAAGACTTAGCCCACGCATATTATCTAAATCCTTACGCGGTTGGGTGGTATCAGCTGGTGACAACACAATACTAACTTATGGAAACTAGACACCCTGTGGGAACTACCTTAATATCTATAGAAATTTTCAGCTACCAAGGGCCAGAAATTAAACAATAACTGCACCAAACCAGGCTGAAAACAGTAATCTGTTCCAGCAAAACAACTAAAGTAACTCAGCCTTATAATATATATATACCTGCAGCATCTCAGAATGCTGGGTCTAAACATCCAGCATTTAGGAGTCAAACCTTGTATGCATCCCTTTCTCATAGTGAATTTCCTGTTTTAAAAAAATAGGTATTTTCTTGAAGGCTCCTTAAATGACACTGTTAAAATGACTTAATTAAATGATTAATAATTAAGTATTCAAATGGATGACTAATAAATTGAAATTGGATTCAACAAAACAGAGGTTGGAAACATGTTCATATCTTTTTATTAAGACACAATGTAAAAACTCTCCACTACTATTTCTGAACTATTCAATGCCTGCTTATTGGAGAGGCATAAGACTATACATTCGTGGAAACAAGAATTTCCATGTAGAATACAGACCAAACAAAAATGCTACCTCTCAATTACGTTTCAATGGACTCTTTCAAAAGCAACTTTAAAAAATAATTAGCATTGTACACTTACTTCTTTGTGAAAACAAACTGAACTCACAATAGAGCTTCTCTCTTAAATCTCTGGACTATCAGCTATGTCCACTCTGCTTTGATTTTGTGGAGAAGTGGCTAGTCGGCTAAAAAACATACTTGGGAGTAAAATCTCACTGGTGCATAAAAGACTGAATCCATAAATTTTCTTCTACTCAGACTGTGATTAATAATTCATACTCTTAAATCAAATAAAATGTCTTCATTTAACTGCTCTGTCTCCACACTATAGTACTGTGTAATTTCACTTGCCCTCAAGCCTTTATATTCTTTAAGGCAGGAGAACCTAACTGCTGAATCATTGATATCATCAGAAGAAATACGTTCTCCTCATTTGTATATTTAGAGTTTTTCTTTCTTTATTGGGTCACTCTGAGAACCAGCAATGCAAAGTTAAAAATAAAATTAATTTTGACCAAAAATTTTCAAAGAACGTTTCGGTCTGTACGAGATGCTAATTCATCTCAGTCCCTATCCATATTGTCAGGAAGTAAATACTTTCTGGAAATGACATGCATTTTCAAAAATCCTAAAAAAAACACCACCCCAAAATCATGCACCTAAAATTGCTGCCGTGTGACAGAGGTTTTGTGAAGAAAGCAGTGTCACAACTTCCCATGGCAAATGACTTGTGCAGAGCAACGGCGTGTGGAGAACAAACAAAAATAATTGAGGTGCTGCTGCTGAAGTACAACATCATGACGATACAGGAAAAGGGGATTAAAAGCATCTTTCCAACAACAAAACCACATGCAATAGGCTTTAGAAATACTAACGGGAAATGGAATTGTGAGGAAAATCATCGGTTTCAGAGGTGCACAGCTGCGGTGGGAGACCTTTCAGGTAGACCTGAAAGCCGTTGGGCAACATGCATTCCAGTCTGTGGTGTCCTTCTGCTGGCCATGTGGCTAGGAGACACCTCAGGTGTCTCAGTCTCTTCTGCAGCTGCGGGGGCACCGCACAAAGCTCCTTTTCAAAATGTAAAAAAGGCAGTGCTTGTAAGGTAACCTCAAACACTGACCCCATCGTTGCAGAGGACAGCAGGACAGCCAGCTGGCCAGGCAGTGCTGCTGCCCAGGATGGTCCCCAACACTGCAAAGGGCTCGTCCCTCCTCTGCTTCACTACAGAGATTATGCTGCTACTTGCTCTTACTGCAGGTAACAGGAATCTCTCATCTAATCTTAAAACTGAGACACTTCAACTAGTTTACCTCCCTCCTACTTTGTATCTGTGTGTTTGTTCTTTTTAAGGAAGCCTGTTCTGACACAACAGCTAACACGGAGTTCCTGCATACAGTTTGGAAAGACACAGCCCCAGCACCCTGCACTAGCAGTCATTTAAGGCTATAGCAAACTCAAGGACAGTATCAAACACTCTGCTTTTATGAGGCCTGGGGATCATTTGATGGCTTTACTTCACACTTTCCCGTAAATATGAAAACAGCGAATAAACCTCTACCCAGGTATGAAGCAGGAGATGTGAACTTGGCTGCTGACAGCACTTGATCTACACGAGGAAGTCAGTTCGGCACTAAAACACAGAGGAAAAGCTCTCCATCAGCAATGTGTGGGGAGAGCTCTCTTTGCACTAAGTTCCTTCAAAGTGAGAAAACACAAGGCATCGCCCCGCTTCGGAGAGACAGTAAGAAACCTGGTGATAGTTCCTCACTGAAGGGGCCAAGGCAGGAATTAGCTGGCACCGCCTGGACTCAAGCCTTCGCTTCCCGTGCACCTGCTCCCTCGCACAGCACCGACAATGGTGTGAGACAAAGTACACAATAGCGAGAACCTACACCCTGCCATTCCTAAGCGATAGGTAGGAGTAAAAGCCATACAGACTAATGAATACCATGAAATCAGTGAAGTGGTGCCATAAATAGCAAAGTGGTGTTAACAGCAGAATTGTTCACCTCCATGAAGGCTCTAGCAATATAGTGCAGTAACAAGCATCCCTTTTAACAAGCATCCTTTTTTTTTTTTTTTTTCACTTCTACTTCTGAACATAACTAAACCCAAAAAATTGATAGCTTTCACAGCCAGCACATGGGGTCCATGAGTTAAGTGCTAATGCTTGTTCAAGTGCAGCTTCGCCCAGATGCATTTGTGAATCAGTGAAAGTGGTGGCATAATGGGCTTTGAGAATTCATACTTCGATCAATTCCTAAATTTAAGGAGGCAGCAGAGCAATGAAATGAATGGCTTTCATAAAAGAAAGGACAGTGTTACGCCAGTGCCCTGTCCACAGACACAATCACAGTCACTGTCAAACCGGCATCATTCTTAGTAACGCCACAGCCTACCCCAGTCTTGCAGCTAAAGCAGGACTTTAAAAAGTAAGCATAATTAGCGCTAAAGATTGACTCCTACAAGTCATGAAGAATTTTAGCAAAATATATACACCTGGAACACAGTTATTTTATACAAAAGGCTGAGAAATAGGTGCTTTATGCTCATCACGTTACACAAGCACTACCAGGTGCACTGGAGCAAACAGCCATGTTCTTAATACAAGCATTAGTTCATTTATCTAATGCTGCTAATGTGGGATTCAGCCTGCAGATCAAGACACCTATATTTAGGTGTCTACAAGAAGGTGCTTAAGCTAAGCTCCTGCTATGAAAAACAGAGACCTAGGCCAGGGCTCAGGAGTCTAAACAGTGGTGTCCAGTGTCTTTTGAGATGCTGTGCGCTAGGATACCTGGCTTGAGCAGAATGGCATATGTCCCCTTTAAGACCTCTTTTATATACGCTCGCTCTGTCCAGATGTCTCCAGTACCATAGTAAATCCTGAACAGTATTAGATACCCATCTTCAGGTAACTCCATGAGCCCAGTGAAGCCTTGAAAGCCACGCAGGTGGTCAGTGGTGGTATC
Source organism: Falco peregrinus (assembly GCF_023634155.1). Classification (NCBI taxonomy): domain Eukaryota; kingdom Metazoa; phylum Chordata; class Aves; order Falconiformes; family Falconidae; genus Falco; species Falco peregrinus. Next base: position 53,183,428 of record NC_073725.1, on the reverse strand, counting down.
TGCTTTGGAATAAGCTGAAAAGCTGTCTGGGTTTCATCAACTGAATTAACTGTGTCTCTTACCAGGTTCACAGACGGACAACTTAATGCAGATACATGAATCTACAAATCCCAATCGGCAAACTGGATTCTGCCTTGACTGTATTTAGCTAAAAATGTAAAAGCCTCCGTAAAGCTATTTAAGCAATACCACAGCAAGCTCTATAGTTGTATTTTTAAGTGCATGGAAAGCACAAAACTGTCAGCTGGAAGCAGGCTCCACCTCCTTTTTTTCTTTTTTTTTTTTTTTTTCCCTTCACCTCTTTGTTCCCCCTTTATTACTTCTTCTTGTAGCTAAATTGCAGTGCTCTGTGCTGATAACTGGCAATAGCTGCATTGCCCTCTCCAACAGAGGACAATCGTTCCCTTAATGACAGCTGACAAGTTGCTTTTGATGTGTCTCTTATTCCTATGTTTGTGTCAAATTTTTCAATCTAAAAATACTTAAAAGCTGAAACATCTAATTGACGAGAAATAGAAGACATTCTTAGACACTGGTTACATCTATTGTTCTAAAACTATCTTATGAAGTGTGTGCCCCCAGGAGAGAGCTGTAGGGTAAATCCAGCAGCTCCAGGACTAGTGGGAAGGAAGGCAAACAGTGTTTGAGTGCACTTTTAAGAAACAGTATTTACCTTCCTTTCGAAGTTATTTCCTGAGCTTCTATGCAATGGCTGGTGGCTCAGCTTTTAAAAGCAAAGTCAGGTGATAACATACTGTATTTTGTAAACAGGATAAATGTCACACCATCCCCACGGAACTTTCATTTCACTCTTCCCATCAAATGTGTATCTAAGTAATGAATTTAATGGATAAGCCAAAGGAGATTTAAAATGTGATACTCCTACCCAAAGATATCCAGGAAAGTAGAGCCACTTTATGCCAGACAAATCTGAGGAAAATGGAATTTCTGATTAGATATGTTTAATTAACCACCTTTTCTTCACAGGTGTGCTTTCACACTTCCTCCTGCACTTGGGTCTGATTTCAAACAATGCACATACTTCAAACTGATCTTCTTCTTTGCTGATTACAATCTCGATCTTGCCTTCCAGCATTTCCTTACAAGCTTTAGCTATCTTGGGCTTCTTTTTTCTCTCCATTATCTCAGTGATGGCGGAGATCACATTACAGCTCCAGTTCACATGCAATGTTTGATTTCCATTTTTATCTAGATAGTCCCACAGCTTCAGTGTACCATTTGAAGATTCTTTTAAAAGAGTATGTAGGAAAAGGCTACCTACCCCCATAGCACATTCACCAATGTGTTGGTCAACTTACACTGCAGAGAAATTTGGGCAGTACTGTGAATTCCAGCAGTTTCTCATTTTGACAGCAGGACCCAGTTCTTCACATGCCTCCACTGGCTTCACCTCCTCTGCTCCATCACAGGCAAGCTTTATTCCAAGGTATATTTCCTTTCTACCCTCTACCACTCACCTCTGACTGAGCCATCTTTTCTCACCCCTTTGCCAGATTTTTAGAATGACATCTTCATGTTTCCTCCTATGCCCTTATGTTTCACAGATGGTCTCCATGAACATCAACAGATATTTCATAGAAATTCTTCAAATCCTTTGAAAAACACCCCGACTCCAATGTGTGTTAAAAATATCCTCTCCCAAAAAAAAAATCACGCCGAGTGCTGAAACCACTACCTACATTACAAACTGATTTCATTGTGTACTCATTTCTTTCTTTACACCTGTTTTTTTGCCTTACTATTAGGGTGTAAAGTCTTTGAGGGAAGGTATTTTTTGCTGTGTTTGAACAAGATTTAATATTTTGAGGTTTTACAGCAGGATAGGAAACAGAGGTGCCATCATAAAACAAAGAATGCATAAAACTGGGCTCTCAGTCAGCATGGCAAAAGCAAAGATGTAACCATCATACTTTAAGTGATGGCATCAAGGGGTAGTTTCTCAGATGCTTTCAGAACCTAGGCTCTGCAAGGCATCCACCAATTCAAACCAAAACTCTTTTTTTAAAAATAAGACTTACTAAGCATTCGTCCATGTGCCATAGTTTCTCATCTGCGAAACATCTGTCACACTGTCTTCAGAAATGTGTCCATGAGTTGTGCGATGCATATGCCTTCCACAGAGACCCATGTTCTCAACAACACATATATGCTTTGAAATGCCCCATCGTGGTTATCCCTTGATAAGATCTTTAAGAATTAGGAAACCAGATGTGATAGGAATACTCAGTATTATTAATAAAGTGAATACATGAGGGGGTTTTTTCAATTCCAGAATCAAGCTTTGTTTAAACATTTCCTTGCAAACTTTGCAATCCAAATAATGTTGCAATCCAAATGATGTCTGTGGAAGAGAAAATGAAATTGTAATCACCAGGTTTACTTTGACTGCCCAAAGGGCTAGCAGCAGGAACAGCTGAAAGCAAATGTATGCACGCATACACACAGAAAAGTATGCAAATGTATGCACACATTACATATATATAAATATATGTGTCTTGTTAATAGCAGAGGTTATGAAAATCGGCTCCTGCAATTCTACAGAAAATTACTTCTTCATACGGTAAAGGGATCTTCTGTGCAAATGTATTATCTTCTCTGCACTGCATAGCCTGAAATCTCCCCGTGCTTGTGCTGTCGGGGCTCCAGCAGCAGGAGATGCAGTGATCTGTCTCTAGGCCTGTGAAAGCAGCAGCAGGTGCCTTTTAAACACTGCGTCTCACAGGTTTATTAGCCATAATAAATAAAGCACTGGTGACTGGTCTACATGGTTACACTACAAATAGAGCTACACTGGTGGTACCAATGATGGGAAATTACAGAAAGTAATCTAGTGTAGACACAGCACTTGATTAAGAGAGAATGAACCTCCCATGTCTAAGCTGTTAGAAGCAAAGCTTAATTGATAACAACATTGTCTCTGTTCTGTGATTATTCAATCACATTTCCTGGCAAAAGTCTGGAAGCAAACTGGGCAAAAACACAGCTTATGGGGGATGCAGGTAATTTAGTTATTTTTTCATCTAGGGAGGGTTTCTCTTAACAGTGTGCATGCAGCTGTCCACATGTTATCTTACCCAGAGCTGACTGATCTAATCAAGACAATCTTCAGAAAGATATTTGCAAATAAAAGCCCGTTTAAGTGGTTATTCTTGCAGCTCTTGGCTGTCATGGCTCCTCTACAGAGGCAGTAAGAGAAAGGTCACAGCACAAGAGAGAGTGGGATACATGTGCAGATATAAAGTCCAGAATCACTATTATTTTTAAATATCTGACATACAAGCAAACTGAGAAAAGAAAACCTACTCGGCACACAGAACATCTCCAACTACAAACTGAGATCCTGAGAAGGCATTCTGAGGAAACAAAGCTGTACCTTTGTCTCCCTAAGTTAAAGCAGGTGGGGATTTAATGAGAAAGAAAAAGGGGGCTCCCCTTATCCTTTCTCCCATTAACACTGCCAAACACGGCATATCCGTTCCGGATTTCTGGATGTTCAACAGCCTGAACGGAACAGTACAAATGTCCTTTGCATATGTGCAGTCTGTGCAGCATCTGGATGTGACAGGCCTATTGTGCATTCACTGCAGAGTCAACCTGCAGATGTGCAGCCGATCCAGCATGTCCCCTGTGTGTCACACTTGCTGCACGTTTGCTGTACTCTCTGGGATTGTCCTGTCCAAAACAGGGAGCCTACGAGTGAACTCACATCACCTGGCAGAGTATCAGCCGCATCGTTGCCCAGCTTCACCTTTCATTAACCCCATTACTGAAAAGTAACAGCTCTCCCTTTCTAAAATGACAGCATCCCAGTGAGCACAACAAAATGACCATGTATGTATGCACGTTTATATACATATATAGCCAACCCTTCTACTGCCTACATTTAGCACTTAAGTGATTTTATATCATTAATTCTGTTAAACCTGAAATTGCAATTTAATCATTCCCATTTTGCAAAAATCTTAGGCAGAGGAAGTTAATCATGTCAGATTGAGAGAACCTGACTTAGAGCCAGTCCCGTGTAAGAGGAGAAATACAAACACCACAGTCAGAATCCAATACAGATCTCTCCCATAGTATTACATCAAATTGGTTTGAAAATGAGTGGGGAAGGTTTCTCAAAGGGAACATCTTTTTACAGGTATGTCTTGTCCTGACAGAACTGCAGATCTTATCTTCCCTCTAGCCATTTCTTATACCATGTCTGGACTGCCTTGTGGGAGCGTGGATAAGCACACAGGCAAGAGTGTGATATCGTCCATGTGTCAACATGGCTGGCAAGAGAAAATCTGATGTCTTGAGGGGCTGTGAATCCTCTGCAGCCTTGCTACAAACCCAGGGAGTAGGAGCAGGCTGCTGGCCACCAGCCTCTGGCCACCCCCAGCAGGCAGGACGGGTATCTGCTGAGGGGCACAGCTATGCAGGCAGGGCTGGGCTCACGCCTTGCCAGTCCACACTGCAGACACGTGGCCCTGCGGAATGTTCTTGCTCCAGCCTGCTCTACCATCCTGATGCTTGTTTCTAAAAGTCAGCCTGCTTCAGAATGGTTTGGATGTGAATGGAGCTCAGGCAGGAATCTCTACTTGAAAATAGCATGGAATTAGGGGTGCTTAGTTTTATAGCTTCCTCCAGATTCTGGTAGGCTCGGATCTGTCCAGAGCCCTGTAAAAAGGCAGTGCCAAAAAGGGAATTAGAAACACATGCCTTCCTCTGTTTTGCCAGTTATTGTTTGAAACCTCCTCTGACGCATCCACTGTATGGAAGCTAGAGAGATGTTAACATTCAAATGACAGTAAGAAGGACCGTTCCTTCTCCCCTCCCATCACTGCACTCCTGGGCACACAGAATTCGGTAACGGCCTTCCAGATGTTCTCCTTGGGTTGTCCTGATTTGTCCCTGGCAGCTCCTGGTCTATCATATTGATGTAGGTGTCTACCAGAGGCTTCCAGATGAGGCACGGTTACAGACAGATATGGACTGGAAAAGATACATTCATTGTGCTCACCAAACCGAAAATAAAAGAGAGGCCGGTTTCCTGCTGTGCTGGCTGCTCTCTCTCTAGCGGCCGCTTCCCGGATGTCACAGACACCAATGTTGGCAGTGCGGAGCACTCTTCTGGCAGCTCCTTCACTGTGTTGCAGTCTACACCGTACCGCGGCAGCTCCATTCGCTGCTGTAACAAGTTGAAAAAAACTAATTAATTCAAGTTTAGTTTTTTTACATTTGTTACAGCAACGAATGGAGCTGCTGCCCCCATGCAGTAGAGCACACACGCACACGCACACACAGACACCACAGGACACTCACGGAGCCAATGCGGGTCAATGTTCCACTCTGCCAACATGGGCGTTAGTAATGTTAGCAAAGGTGCAGCGAGGGCTGGATGTCCCAACAGAGGGGAACTGCCTTTGGATTTCCTTTAGTTTGTTGAACACCATCACAGAATGCAAATCCCTGCCCTTCCCCAACGCCTCCAATCCCAGCAAAAGCACAGTGTCCATTTCCGTACCGTTTTAAAATACCTCCAAAACATCTACTCCCTTTTAACAGCAAGATCCAAGACCAGCAGAGCTTATAAATTCTTGCAGTTCCCCAGCAAAACAAATTACAACAAAAGTCCAAATGAATAATTGGTCATGTATGTGGTTGTTCAGATATCAACAGAGGCTTACAAAAGGCAGCATCTGTTTTGTTATCCTGTTTGTTCTTGGAAAGGATTCACCTCCCCCAACCCCATGAGCAGGGACCTCAAGCCATTCAGATCAGTAAAGACTTAGAAGGAGAATATCAAATTGAACTGTTTCAAGTTCTGTCCAAAAGGTAACACAACAAAACAAACAAAAAGTACAAAGACAGCAAAGACCCAAGCACAAATAATATCAGTTTCTGGAGGAAAACACTTCAATACAGAAGAAGCAGTGTCTTCCACTATAATAAAATAATTAATTTAGCCATCAGCTAAATGATTGAGCTTGATGTTTGTACAAGAAAACAGTGGACAATATTTCAGTACTTTTCCTCTTCATCCTATTATAATCTTCCTTCACTCATCCATATCCCACATTATTAGTGCAGGATTTTCTGGGAAGTGGCAGAGCAGAAAATGTTCACTTCGTCCTATCTTTAAAACAGACCTAAACCAGCTGCATCTTCAATCATGACCTCTTCAAATTACTGAATGGACCCCACTATCGGACTGAGTTACAGAGATGCCTCTGCTTCTCTTTACACCGGAGAACTTTAATATCACTACAGAGACCTTGAAAGATAAACCTCAGAGGGTTCTTCACCTTCTTCCTTTCATCATTACATGCATGATGAATCCTCAGCAGTTTCAGCCATGGAAACAGCTTGACCAGAAGACTATGAGCTTTCTGGGGAAAAAGCTGTATTTTCTTGTGTGAAGGAAAAAAAGGCACAACTGATAGTATAAACAAATACCAGCACCAACTGCACCGCTGTGTTGAGAATTACTGTGAGGCAACAGTCACTCCATAACTCAGTAAACCTAAGTAGGTCTCATGAGAACATACTGTGAAAATATTGTATGTCTGATAGTCTGGTCAGACCAAAAAACACCCAGAAATTTAATAACGGCACCTCTGGTATTCTAATTCTATTGATTTGATTTGTTTCATTCTCTAGTGGCTCCCAATGGTTAGGAAATGTCACAGACACCCTCAAATCAGGCTGTATCACTTCAGAAAACAGATGTGTCTGTAACACTGATCTCTTTTGTGGAGTTCCCACCAGCGGAGCAGACCAAGTGAAATCCAAAGGCACAAAAATACCATTCTGCTATGGAGCTAGCTAATATATGTACACCTGCAGAAGAGAGAACAAGGCAGTGCCTCCACACATGAGCAGTTTAAATAGAAAACCATCAACTCCACCCTAAAAGCATGATTTTGTAAAAGGAGGAGGAAACTGGTTCCCAGGCCTGCAACAAAAACGGGACTCAGAGGAAAACTGAGGCCAACACCAATACCTGCAAATACATATTCAACTACACGATCCAGTACCTCAGAAGAGTGAAAGAACTCTGAAAAGTTCTTATAAATATTTATGAAAAAATTTCAATGAAGCGATACATTATTAAACTCCGTTTGAAGATATTTTTATACCTTTTGGCCGAGTGCATGCAACCCATCCCTCAACACTGAGACCAAGTACGTATAAAGGATTGGTTGCCCACATGTTACGGGACAAGCTGAACTCTAGGGATGCTGCTGGTCTCTCTAGCATCTTCAGAAGGCAGACCTGGACAGAAAACCCAGAGATGTTGGAAGGTATCAAGCTCTGAAGTTCTCTTCCACTCTTGTGTATGCCTCTGTTCAGAAAGCTTTACTTGGCTGAGGTCTTAATGAGTTAGGACATTATGTTTTCACCTGTATTTTTGGACTGCTTCTAACAAACAATGCCTCTCTAACAAGCCTTGGCTGACTTTATTATCCAGACATGACTGCCAAACCCACAGCAACGTATGTAAAAAATGTACGCACACATCAAAGCAGACATATATATATATAAATACACATAAAATGGATGGAATAAGCTTTTTCTGCATAAAATAGCTTTGTTTCTGCCACATATATTTCTTCAGAGATGCAGATTTTTATAGTGGCAACTATCAGTACACTTGACATCTTCATATATTGAAAGCATAGATACACGTACCGGGAGGCTGTGGCAGGTAGGCCCCAATTAATTTTGATCTCTTCTTTTCATATCCCTTCTGTGTGATGTCACCTGCCAAGAAAAGAAAATGAAAATCAATAAGACGTGGATAAAAACAGTATCTAGCTGTTTAATGGCAGCACCATCAGCTTAGCCACCACTGCACTGTTTGTCTGTCTTGACAATTATAATGAACAAATGAAAAGCACAATATGATAATTCCTCCCAGAAAGAACTCATCTACGCCAGAGCCATTCTGACAAGTAAATACCCAGTCTTGATTAATTCCAGCACTGGAGTCCAGTGGCACAGAGTTTTAAAACCATTTTGATATGCTGTTACACAAGCTTTCAAAAGCTACAATGACCTTCATTAGGTTAATAAACAATGGATTACACAGAGTGCGGGGGCCTGTGGTGGCTGGCAAAACACATCACTGATTAGCATTTTCTATCATTAATGGGATTTTTCTAATAAAGCATGTAAGGCACAAAAGACTTGAAACTGCTGCTATATCATTTCTGCAATATAAATGTTTTAGCCGATTTCTAAACAGTACTGAGAGGAACAAAACCAAACCAAAACAAATCTATCACAGATCTGCTAGAAAATAGTACCATACAGACTCTTTGTCTGACTTTGCAATTAGATCTCCAAAAAAATTTTGGAGACAAATGTCTGAATTTCTTAAGTTCAATAATACATTACCCTTCACTGTGTCTGCAATTTCCTCAGGTAAGTTTCTTTTAATGTAAAGATTAAAAAATACTTTTCTGTAAAAGCTTCCTAAAAAAAAGTGGTGGATAATTAGATATGTTAAAAAAACCATATAACTTCAGTCTTATTAGAGTTCAGGAGAGGTTTAGCACCAAAACTGGGATACAGTCCTGGCTCTGGAGCTTTAGAGCTACCTTTAATAGTTCAAATAGTTCTTCAAGTATAATTCAAGTATCCAGATTCTTCTTTCCAAATACGTGAACACGTGTGCACACACATAAAAGTATGTATTAAATTCAAGACAAGCTGCTTGGGATGCTAAAAAGAGAGATGGGGTTGACAATTATAAGATCTTTGAAGTAACACTGTACTCCCTGCCCGTTCAATAAGCGTATCTGCTACTGTGAGACTCAATCACGCTGTTATCGCTCAGCTGCAACGCTGGACTTGTGTTTGTAAAACGTTGAGGGCTTCGGAGGGCAGAAACCACAAAAAGAAGGGGAGCTTTGGCAGTAATGTCCTGCTAGACACAGTAATGCATTCCACCCCTGCGTTCAACCTTCACCTAAAGAGACCATTTGCCAAGAGAATGACATCCTCATTTCAATCCCAGCCGCTTGGGTAAACGGATGCTAAATTAGCACCAACGTACAGATAGAGCTTCCTGTGGGCTTGTCTGAAATCAGTAATTACATTAAAATGTCTTCCAATGTTCCTCGATGAAAGACCTTTTCTTGGGGATGGTTCCAATAAGCAATAAGGAGGCAAAATTCTCCAAGCCTCTCTGCCAGTGTCCTGAGCCAACCCCTCACCCCTGGTTGAAAACAGTGCTTAAAATAACACCTATCCTCTTCACTACCATATCTCAAACTGCTCAACAAAAGAAGTCCACTAAAATATCTGTGTTTTTAAATGATGGAAGTGAGAGTGAAGCACTGCAAGTGATAACTGTCCCATATTTACCCAGGAAAGAAGTGGCAGACTTGGCAAGAAGACCCAAACCTTTAAAGTTCAAACCCAGTGACTCCTGCAGCACATTTATTCCCATTTTAAATACTTCTGGCATGTGTTCAAACTAGTGAAACTCTCCATTGTAATCACCACCTTCTCACAAACCAGACAGTAACTATAGATACCATTTCATTAAAATGTTTTAATGAAAAATGTGTTTACTTCTATTTGAAAATTGTAAAATATGGACAAAATGATCTTTAAAAGTTTTGCTAAAGAAATTACCACTGATTTCCTGTGTTCCTCAATACCAAATTCTTAGGTATTCCAGACGTATCTCAATTCGAGTAAAAATTTGGTTTTCTTATTTTATTATTGCTCTTTAATGAGAACAGAGATGTCCTATGGAGAACCACAGCTCCATGGTGGTACACGCAAGTTGGTAATGCCATTTTAAATAAGAAACTGTTATTAAGAACAGGTGCTTAACTACCGGCTCCTCTTCCACACACATGGTAGTACATACACATGGCAATCGGTGTCTCAAGCTATACATTCTAGACATTGTTCGTGCAGCCTGAACCCACTCGTGCAATATAAGATTTGTCCACCACTTTCTAAACCTATATTGTCCTTAATGGGAAGAAATGCAGAGAACAAGCAATTTCTTTGGCACCGAAGTGGGAAAGATAAATATCAAGTGTTCTCTCTTGTCAATACTAAGTTTTCATTCAAGTTGGTATCCAAACTTACTTTTTTGAAGTTCACCACATAAAGGAATTATTCTGAGAAGAAACAATGGTGACTTCTTCCTCAGACCACTGTCTCCACCAAAAAAATCACCAAAAAAATGATTCTTTGAGACAATTTAATATCCAATTATTTCTACTCCCAGGAGCAAGCAGCCAATTCATTTAGAATTAACACTAATCTTCCTATAATCATGTCCATCATTGCCCTGGTAACCAAATCTAAAAAAAGCCATGTAAAAGAAAAATAGAAAATCACCAGATTTTCATTGTAGTATCACTGTTACCATTCTGAGGTGGAAGGAAGACGACTGCATCATGTAGTCTGGGAAAGTACTATGTTTTATTGATCAGGATTAATGGTATTTGTACCAATTTGTATTTTTTCAGGTAGATTGACTTCAGGATACCAACAATAACTGATTAACCATTAAAATATTAGTACAACATACCATACGCAAAACTATTGCATTTCAAAGCTCTGTTGAACTCATTGTGTAAGCTCCTACTATACAATTAACACAGCTCACCAAAAGTTAACTGAGCTTAAACTCTGCCTTTATCATAAATTACCATTCACTCACTTTTCTAAACACAATATTAAGACCTTTGGTCTATGTCCTTCATTCCTTTGCAAACTAATGCAATAATTTTAGAAGTATCATCTGAGGAAAAAAAAAACCTCTTCAGCTGTCAGTGCAGCTAGATCATGTTCATCTACAGTACAATATTGAATTTGGGCTTGGCATTTTGGAGAATATCAACAGGATTACAAGAACTACACTTCCTTGCAATGAAAACAGAGGATTTATGCTACAATTCTGTTTTTCATTAACACTTCTTCTCCTAAAAAGCCAGCAGACTCTTGGGACGTTGCTGCATGCATTCAGAGTCCACCTCTAAAGACAGGAGGGAAAAGGGTCTCATCCACAACATCCTTTGAGCAGACAGTACATGCTGGGTTTTCCATTTATTACATGAACAAAACGCTCAAAGCCCCTGCAAATTTAGACCTCCTCGTTGCATCCTTCTCTAGCTTTCCTCTGATGGCTCCTTTGCCTGCTTCTGTGTGGTATCTCTGAGCCCGGTGGTGATGCTGCACAGCCCAGGTCCGGGAGAGACGCCGCTGTGAGCAGAGGACAAGGCTGGCAGTGGGTTCAAGGGAAAAGGCCAGGCCACGGACTGAGGTGAAGAAAAGACTCCAGCACCAGGGATACGCAGGAGCAGGCGGCTGCAGGGAGCTTTGGGGATGGGTCTCCCTGGGACAAGGCACCATGACATAATGCTGGGCAGCCAAAAGGTGGCACCTCCATTCAGCAGCTCCCTGCAGCCCTCTGCTCTGCCCGCCTGGCTCCTTCCTTGGCTCTGGCCCCAGCCCCTGGCCCTGGCTCTGCTCCCAAGCACTCTGCCCTGCTCCGCTACTGCTCAGCTTCATCCCACAGCTGGTCCCCAGGCCCTCCTCCTCCTCGCTCCCCTCCTCCCAGCTGCACACTCACTTCACTGCACCCAAGGACCGCAGCCTTCCATCTGCACCAGCGCTCTCCAGTTTTGGTTTTTTTTTTTTTCCTCTGGACACGTCGTTCTTCTCCGCCTCGCCTCCACTAGGGATCTGATGGGTTCCCACCCTCGGAGGGCCACAGACGTGCACTCTGGAGGGTACTGTGCCGGAGGGTCAGCGGGGAGAGCAGAGCACAAGCCCTGGACCCTGAACTCACCAACAATGAGCAGATTTCACCCTGATATTTCCCCCATCTATATTTCAACTTGACTGTCAAGGACTGCTCTGTAACAGGCAGGCAGTACAACAAGCCTCCTTCCACAAGACCAAGTTCATTTCTTATTTCTGCTCTTCCTGAGACTCTGCAGGCACAGGAGGGAAAAATGCCCCTTCTGCAAGGGAAGGGACAGGACAAACGGAAGCCCATCCAACCCTCCAAGGAAGAAGGCTGCCCAGAAGAGCAGAGTATGTAACCAGCGCTCTGTCACTCTGTAATCCTACTGCCATCTCTCTTTATTTGTGATTTGTGCCCCTGTTTCTGCAACTTGCCAAGTTGCAGATGGCAATGCTCTCCTACATCAGCACTCACAAACAAGTATTTTGTAGCTATATTTAGCAAAGCAGCTCTGTGGTGCGAGTTCATTCGACTACGCTCACCACAACTGCTACTGTTTGCATTATACCCTCCATTTGCTTTGAAAATTTACTGTATTTTTCTCTTTCCTTCAACAGTGTTGGATTTCTGCCTCTTTACAAAGACAACGGGGACAAGCAGGGGGAGGCAGGTCACAGCAATACAACCACAGCACATGCTCATCACAAGCCAGGAAGGAGAGAGAGCCCCTTGGGATACTCCATGTTGCACAAGACATTTTGAGGAGTAAGAAATGCCTGTAAATGTTGAAGTCGTTCCTATTACCCTATCCCCTTTCCTGGCCCCTCCATGAGTCAGCTCCATCCATTTGTATTTCATGTCCTAGAATGATCATGGAATCACACCTTAAAATGAAAATAGTAAAAAGGCACATTTTAAGTAATCAGCAAAATACTGACTTTTTAGCTTTTTGTTGAGGAGAAGGTTATTAAATGTGAAAATACTTCCACATGAAAAATATCTGTACATTACCACCCTCCTTTAAAGCATTTACACTTTAAAAGCTGAGCAGCTAGAAATGCTGGTACCACAGACAAGCAAGGTGCTGTGCTACTTTTGTGACAGTAAAATGCTTAGAGTCAATATAGTATAAAAGTTTCCTGTTCAATTGAAATATAAATTAGCTGATCTATTATCACTCCCTGAACACAAAAATGTCCAGTCCTGATGGACTGCTACCATGATATAGGAAGTAAATTAATTCAAGCTAAAGATAATTGCATTATACCTGGGGGAAAAAAACATAACCAAACCCAACAGAAGAAAACTTAACACCAAATTTTTCCTTTTTCCTGGAAGATGCCAGCACTTCTTAAGTGATCTCAGTCCTTTAGGACACAGCACAGGTGCAAAGCCAATGATAAAACCAGGGACTACAATCACCTTGCTTAGCGCGGTGAAAACTCAATTTCATATTCAGTGATCTCGAAGCCTGACTGATGCTGCTGGTTTTTGCTACACATGTGTGTTTTGAAATGAAAAGTCAGGCTGGGACTTTGAATTAGTTTAAGGCACTTACAGAAAAATTCACCACAGGGAATAACGCAATCAATAACTCCTCTCAAACACAGACTAACACCAAGCTCGCCGGTGAGTGCCTTTCCTTTGCCCATGATTTTCTGCCCTCTAAAGATTCAATTTTCTGTACGACTTGTTTATTGCTGATGACTCAAATTCAGTGTCAGCATCTTGGCAGGAGGGACTTGAATGAAACAAAGCTCCTCATAAGAGAACTGTGACTCATTTACTTCTCCCACTCATGATGCAGACAGTCTCCCTGTCTGGTCTTCCAAAAATATGCCAAGAGACAAAGGATTTCATTTTGGATGGTGCAAGTACAGAGATCTCAAAATCGCACAAATACATCTCATGTAACACGTACATGAACACAAAAATATCTATCAGGAGCCACCTTCTTTTCCAATGTCTTTTAAAAAAGATGTTTAACCTCATCAGCAGCACAGAAAACTACTCAGAACTAAGACAAAGAAACAAACGGTAAACTATGGCACCGGGCAAAAAAATTAATGTTATCCCACACTTCAGTGCAAACAATACCATAAATTACAGTACTGCTCAAGTGCCTGTTAAGAGGAGAATGCTGTAGCTTGAAGGTTTCAATGATAATATTATCCACATATAGCTGAATTCTTTTTTTTTTCCCCCAAGGATACATTTTGTTCCTGTATGTCACAAGCAAAGCAGAATATGGCTGAATTTCAATGACAGATAAGGAAGAGTGCTCCATGTGTACTTTACAGCTTATAATGCTTTCTAAAGTGGCTTCTAATTCAGGAAAAAATATTTAAACAGATTATGCTGTTAACAGATAAGGTAAACTATATTGGCACTGCTAAAATAAAAGATACAATGTCTTCTGAATGTTGAAAGTATTACTGTTCAAAATCGGTACTTTCTTCCCATTCTTTTGATAGACAAATATCTGTTGCATAATCTGCGAAATTCTTAAGTTTTAATTCAAATTTTACATTTTTAAACAAGTGAGTAGTAAATCAGTTTACATAGAAGACACTTTTGAGTACCTCCACCCTGAATCCCAGAGGACCCCTTGAGTTCCCCCACTTCCTTTCTGCTCCCAGAGTCTTCAGCACATTTTTCCAATACCCAAAATACTCCCGGGTTTCAAAAGAAAGAAAGTAAAAAAAACCTCCTCCAAAGAGAACCCCAAAACTCCTAATTTAAGCTAACGAAAACAATCCTGAGGATTTTCCGACTCAGACGTTCTCCCTTTCGGCCGAGCTGGTGTGGCGGTGGGCAGGGAGCGGGTGCGCAGCCGGAGACCCCGCGCCACTGAAGCCAGTTGACCTGTGCGGTCCTCAGCCACACCGGGGCTCCCCAGGAGGGAGCATCTCTGCGGCACAACTTTTATGGCCTGAAATATTGTAAAGTAAACAGAGGCTGGCTGAACAGTAAGGATTTCCATTCTCAGAGTCAAGAGTTTGTTTCGTTATTTAAAGCTTTAACGAACACTTTATAAGATGAAAGCAATCCTTGCCATTTTTGGAATTTTATGGTCGTTAGGACCCTTCATAATGTTGTTTTCCTTCCTTTATTGCTTTATAAGGCTTATAGGGCACCCTTGAAGTGTATATCCTTTTTGCAGCTGCTGGAAGCTCATCTTTCATCTCTCCACTCGCTTTCCTGCTGCCTATGAGGCATTTGCCTGTTCCAGTTATTCTCCCTGTCTCTAACACAGACTGTGCAGAGTCAGATCTTGCTCAAGATAAAAATAAAACACAATTCTGAAAAGTATGCCTAAGGAAACAGTCCTGATAAATGTTATTTAATAGACAGGCCTGATATTTCAAGTTATAAATGTTCCCTAAAGAAAGATAATTACAGCAATAATTCCACTTATCATTATTTAGAATTTACAGTTCACAGCAAATCAAACATTTCCATAAATGCTGCACTGTGCTGGGTACTGCAAAATTGTGTCCCGATTTTTTTCCCAGCTCTGAAAATGTCTGGAAAGAAAAAAAAAAAGAAAAAGAGGAGGAGGAGGAATCCTAAAGGAGGAACATATAATGGATGTATGAAACAAAATCGAGAATACATTATCCGAACCAATCTGTAAGCACATTTGCTCCTTTGGACAGAAAAATACACCCAGGCTTTCCAGAAGGAAAAACCTGCAATATCAAAGTAAAATGATAAAATTGATTAACAGGCCAATGTCTTATTCTGCCAATTCTCTAGGAAACAGCCTATGAAAAAAACTCTCCTGCTTGTGCCTTTGTATTTTTTAACTATTTGTTTTTTCACTACTTTGGCCATTACTAAGTTTAACCAAAAAGTCCAAATGGGTTAACCTTCCTGGCAGAGAATGCAATTCTTCCAAAAAGCAACAGATTTCCAAATCTGTCATCCATCATTGTGCTTCCAGTATTTTGATACAGCACAGTATGACTGCAGCGCTCTTCCCAAATTTCATGTAAAAATAGAAACTGGAATTCCTATTTTCATATGCTGGGAGAGGGGGAAAAAAATGGCTTTTACCTCATGTATTGCAACTTTTTCACTTTTGACTGGGGTTCACATAAAGCTTTTGTGTTTGAGATTAGTTATGCTAGTCAACAATCAAAGTGTTTCAGCACTACCTAAAATAATTTTATTTTACCGTAATGTGGGTTATTATGTTGATTGAAAAAAAAACTCAGGTATTTAGAGCAGTTGTACTACAGTATTAGAGCACCAAAATGTCCAAATATCTTCCCACAGTTTTTGTAAAAATAGAACCTCTTCTGGGCAAAAAAAAACCCTTCATGCAAATGCAAATTTCCATATACTTTGACAGCTGGATGTAAATGCAGAAAAGCCCAGATTTCTTAACTACCAAGGGGAAACTGAAGCAGGAATACTTTTTTTCAAACAATTATAAGACTGCTAATGGTTGTGGAAGAATATTGAGAAGTTGTAAGTAGTTGTGAACAGGGACTTGAATTACCATAATGACTATGCTGAGTGACCATAATGTCTTTAAAAATGCATCACTTGGGAGACCATCGTGCTCAATAATCTGGTCTACCATTTTAGTACATACATGACACATACGATTTTGATTAATTAAAAAAACATAATCATCTATGAAGGGAACATAAGTGTCTTCCATAACAATATTCACATTTTTCTCTTGAAATGACAGTGGTTAATTTACTAAGTCCAGTTAGGAAGTTACTTCCTACTGCTTTAAGTCCAACCCCTCAATCACAAACTTCATCGCCAGTGCTCAAGAACCATAAATGCCTTGTGCCCAGAAACACCTGATACACCTATCATCTGCTTTCATATTTCCAACAGCTGAGACACAACCCTAACACAAGCTCAGAGTGCCCAACCCTAATTTGTTAAGTGATGCTTGAGGAAGCCTCCAGATACCTACAAGTTCTGATAAGCAATCCTCCCGAGAACCTAACTCGCACCGCTGTTACCTCTCTTCCAGTCCCTAGGAACTCCGGTTCGCTTCTTAAGCTTCCAAACAAGAGTAAAATAACTTTACTTAAAAAAAAAATAAATCTTAAGCATGGAAACATATTCATTTTAAAAGCATACAAAAGGGAATAACCCCCTCAGGCACCATGTTCAACATCCTGCTCTGCAGGAAGAGCAGATCAAAGCCAACATCCTTCGAGTGATGAGCACTCTAGCAACAATGTTCACCAGTTGCTCACATCTTCTCTGTCTCAGCAGATTTTTAACATTTCTGTGCAAAACAGGACTACTTTATTTAGAGTTTTCTTCTTAGAATGCCCTCTGCAAGATGGTTAATGATGGATTTACTTAAGAGGCAAGATGTTGCTCCAAATCTTCTCTGGAAGATAAACGTGCTCTAACATGTGCATTGAATGAAGACATCTTCCCCAGTTGTATTTTGTGAGATGGACTGCAGATGGTCCAAATCATAAAGTAAGTCACAGAGTTTTCAAAACCCACACCTCTTTCTACAGTATTTCTTCTCAGATTTCAATTACATTCTTGCTAAGATGGCTGTGATGGTCCCTAATGCTATTTGCCTGGAAACCAAGGTTTCAGCAAGCAGAAGAGCTCTCACAACTTAGACACAGCAAGAATTAGCATTCAGGGGCATTTGACGGATCTAATCAACATTCCCTGACCCACAGCCCAACAAATCCAAAACAGGTACAAAATTGTGTTACCCTTCTCCCTCTCACGCAGTTGAAAAACAATTCTGGTGTTACTGGTAGACACAGAAAGCACTCCACTCAGGAATTTCTGAACTGTAATACCACAGCACATACATACTGGTGCTGACTTTCGAAGAAAATCCATTCATCATTTTGCATCTCGGAACTTCACTTTAGCACAAAATTACACCCCAGCTGCAGAGCAAATGCTCTGAATTACTACATCTGTCCCACTGCAGGTCAGGGGCGAACTGCCGACCGGTGAGACAGAACACGGAGGCTGCACACAGAATAAATGGAGCCACCTGCAAGTGATGCCTTCACTGAAGCAGCATTGTAGGGGGAAGGACTATACTTTTATTCACAAACCTCACTGCTCACTTTCACTTGAGGAAAACCTGACCTGCTGTTTTACTAACCTTATCCTTCAGGAGGTCTTAAAAGGTGTCATCAGACGGGTACATGGCAACTTCTGGGTCACTGAGTCCAGCCCCCTGTACTGCAGCAGAGCATGTCAAACCCTTACAGAAAATAATCCACTTCCATCCGGAACTAAATTCAGCTGGACTCAACTTTTTATACCAAGATATTATAGCACCCTCTTTACCTTTTTTTGCAATTTTCCCACTGGTCTGCATCTTTTCATCTTGAAATAATTCTTTTCCACCCTCTCCTGTACGACAGGCTTTCCTGGCCTCCATGTAGAAAAACTTTGTTTGTCTAAAAAAGTGAGTTACCTTAACAAAGCAAGAGTCTTGATCACACCTGTCTTGTGCAACCTATCTTATCAAAGATAACTCAGGTTGTACTTTATCAAGTTTTCCATTTATCTCCTTGTCTTTCTCTACATTGCCTTCAAAATGCATCTGAAGTACCCCATTCCATTAAAATTATACGTGTGGCTCAGATCACCTTTTCTCCCCATTCCTAAACGTCATTCCTAGTCATGACTCGTAAGTCTCGTAATGCCACTTATTGTTTGAAAATTACAAATTCTTACCACTGGACTTCCCCCCACGAGTATTTTTGCTTTTAATATTCCAGCACTGATATTACCTAGGTGCCTACTTCAGCAAACTGAGTTTTTCTCCCATTGCTGTAAACATATAATAACCACTATCCAAACTATTTCTAAAAAGATGAAGGCTTCCCAAACTGCACAGTTACTGGAAGTATTTATTTTCCTGCTAACATAACTAAATATTCACTGCAATTAATTTGCAATTCAAAGAAAACCCAGTTTGGATTTTTAACCAAATCTGGGGCTCAAAACTAAGGAAGATGTATGCAGAACAAACTGATCTATGTCCAACTATAAATGTTAGAATATGCCTGTCCTGGTAATGCAGAGTAAAAGAAATCTGTCTCTGGTTTCAAGAAGTAAAAAAATTAAACCTTGTTTCACAGCCTGCAGATGTAATTTAGGATGGTTTTTCAAAATACATTTTGTTGACAGCTTATTTGATCTAACAGGCAGATACAATAAAACGAAAGCTATTTAAAGGCACTCGCAATACGTGAACTGCAATGCATGTTAATAAGGTACCCAGATCACTTCATCTTTTCTATGTAAAAAACAACATTTGAAAACTGTCACTAGCGTAAGTTCTGTATGCACCTAAGTACTGAAATTCCACTCTTAAAAGAAATAACTTAAAATATATTCATGTCATTTTCCCGCTTTGTTCCAGAAAGACCTGAAACAGCAAGATGAATTAACGTCACCTGGTTGCTCAACTCGATTCAAAGTGTGTTACTAAAAGAACAGAAGAGCCCAAAAGCAACTCGCTGTTCTCTGTTACGGGGCCAGGTGTTTATGAAGTGCTGAAAATACGCATCCTCTGACTCAAGGACTTCTGTTACCCAAAGGCCGACTCAGATCCTACTCTCTTAAGCCTGCAAAACAACTCAAAAGGAAAAATAGTTGCATGCCTTCAATTACCTCAAGACACAATCTGTGTCCCTGTACTCCACAGCTTCCACAATATTTGACAATACCATTTTTTCCCTGCTATAGCACCTCTGAAGGCTCCTAAAGGTCCAGGACATTATTACAGACCCAATGTGACAGCTCATACTGATGTTAGCACACAGCACCTGTTCTCACAGGAGGCATTATCCTCTTGTGCCTGTGAAATATGGCACTTGGAAACCTGGGACTTTCTGCTAGGTCTGAGGCACACACTTCTGTGCGCTTGGAAAATCAGATCTCCCTATTCTCACCCTTCTTATTTTTCTCCACATCTAGCTTAGAACAACTCTTGATCAAGATACAGAAATTTGCTGCGGTAAGACAGATGCACAAACATTTTCTTTTCTTCCCCTGTTCTGAGTTTATGATTTATTTCATATGTTAATGAGGTTATGCCATGATTTCTGTATCTTTTTCCCTCAGATTTCAAAAATAACATAGTATTTCAAATCTGAAAGAAGGTACCGCTTTCACATCTTTGTTACCTTCTTTCATGCAGTACAGAGTTATTTTAGAAAAGAAGCTGGAATTAAACCATAGCTATACTTAGTAAAATAAAAGCAGCAAACTTTCACTGAGTAATGTTCATTTTCATCGGTACTAGAACCCAAAACTAGAAATGCCCTTCTCACAGGCGTTATCAAAGGTCATTTCCCATCATGATAAAGTTCAGCACTTCAGTTTGGCTTTCATGGAAAGGACTGATGGTTTGGAAGTAGATGCTTCTGAGAAAGCCCATGAATGCATGTTTGTATCAAGATGTCAAACCCAACACTGTTCTGTCCTTGTTTCTCAATTGTTCACAAGGTGACAGGTAGTTAATTACTATCAGAAATGTTTCTTAATTCACTGGTTTGTAGGAACTGCCATTGCGGCTTACTTCATTTTGTGCATCAGTAGGTAAACTGGCAGACACGCAATGCCTGAGGTCCAAAGGAACATGGATCACATACCTTACAAAAGCCATCGGCCCATTTGTTTTTACAGTTACAATACAGCTATACTTTAGAAGTGCCAACAAAGATTACTTAACATGCAGAAAATCAACAAGAGACTTCATTTCATACTCCGTTATGAACCCCTAGCTGGGAAATAGGACTAGCAGAGCCTGGCAAGTAGCTGTTTTTTGGGTTTTTTTAAGAAATGAACAATGCAAGAATTAAGGTAGGATTTACATCCTCTTATGAGTCTACACAAAACACTGACTTTTCAGCATAATTCTGATGGAACGTACACGTAGACTGCTTTGGACAGAAACGCCTGTGACCAACACGCACACATTGGCTGCCAGCCTTCAAACCTGTACACAGAAATCCAGGATTCTCAGTCCTGCAGCTGTGTCTTCAAGCAGCTGCTTGGCCCCCAAATGTTGCTGATCCAAGTGCCCAGCATGAGCTGACAACTGTCCACTTAAACCTGACAAAGCCACAGATGAAGTCCCAGCTGAAGTTGTACCTCTGCTTGCTGTCCTACACAGGCAGATCCATACATCCAAACAGGTCTCCTCTGACTGCAAGTCCACATCAGATCACCTGGTGGCCTGGGTAATTACTTAGAAATAACTTGATAACCCTGAAATACAAGGCATGAGCCATGCTTTTATCTTCTTCTGCTTATTTCTTACCCAGACTTGATACTTTACCCATTCCTCTCTTCTTTCCAGTGATGCTGCAAGGCTGGGTGAGAATCACATTTGCAGTCACCTTCGTTCCTTTCTGCCTTGCAAAACAATGAGCTGCTCGGCTCTGCTTCAGGTCATGGGTGCCCATGTCCCAGTCTCCATGTGCTACTCGAGCACTGGCTGGCCACACGCAGAACTGCTGATCCTACAGCTGCACTGCAACGGTCTTTAACCACCCCTGTGCTGTGTAATACTTGCAAGGCTTATGATCTTTTTTTTTTATTATTTATTTACCTTTATTAATCATCTACAATCTCAGATATTGCTCATCCTAACATCCTGGTGGATCAGCGGCTGTCCAGCTAAGGCTTTCCATGGCCAAGGCTAACATCAGACCTCACAATTGCTCCCTTCTGCACGCAGCCTGGGGTTCCACTATCCGGCCCCCATAGGAATGCCTCACCATTGCCATCTGATGTCACACCTACTGGATGATTTCATGTCACGGTAAGACTGCAATGCCTATCTCCCCACCTGAACATCCCAGATTTCACTACAATCTTCATTTTTAGAATTCAAACATGGACAGCACAACTAGAATCAGATGCTTTCATCAAATAAAATGTGATTCCCACCCTATTATGTAATTAAAATAGTGAGAGGCATCTGAAAACTTGTACAGGTAAGATGGAGAGGGACAGCATCTTCGTGTCTTCCAGCACACAAATAATGGCTTTTGCATCTTCTCTAATAAACTTCATGCTTTGAATGTCTGAAGAGGTAGTTACTAGTTTTTATGGCAGGAAGAGTGTAAGAAACACAGGCACGACCACACCGGATTCTGTCCAGAGTCAGAAACAGAGGAGTGGTCACACTGGATCCCTCCCAATGCTCCTTCATGTCTTTCAGCGCTTACAGGTACTTAGAAGACAAAGTAAGGCAAAAAGTTTGAAACAGAAAAAGTAAATAATCTATCCTCCTTCTCTGCACAGTGTCATTTGATCAAAACTGTTAGAAACTCACCTAAACCTCAGAGCACGACACTATAGAAAAACTTCTGGGATTCACTGCTAGAGTACCTTTTGCTGCCCAAATAAAACTGAAATCCTGTTCTGAATCTTGCTGAAGGCTTGGCTAGAAGTCTTGGCCTCAATAACTTTCAATGAGGAATTAATTCCACAACCTAATTACAGTCACTGTGAATTTGCCAACTTTTAAGTTAATTAAATATCCCCCTACCCTCTGCCATGAAAAGTTCATGACATACCTTCTCTGCAGCATTCATTATTTGACACACTTTTGTCAGTTCCTCCTCGTTTGGCTCCTTGCAAGGTAATTAATTCCAGATTTTCAACATGCTTTAGATACAGATTTTTTCCATGCCATTCATCATTCTCATCCCCCTATCACCGCTCCAGGCCAGTTCCCCCACGGGTAAGGTGAGGCAGTGGGTAGCGCAGGGAAAAGCACTCGGCACGATGCTCCAGTCCAGGGTTTCCCAGTGCTCCCAGTCCATGGCTCCCAGCTGCCAGCCCTGTGCAGCACTGCTCACCTACCCCAAGTGCCCACACCAGTGTTCACATCTCTATTCTGACCTGACTGTTTCCATCTAAAAAACTCTAAATACAAACCTTTATCCCAGAGTGAGCTCCCAAAAGCAGAGATTAGCTACACTTAACTGAGAAAACTTGACAGATCTGATTTTATAGTGAGGTTAAGACTCAGGTGGTCCAAGGCCAGAGGTTTAAAAGAAAAATAATAATTATTCATCCTGGCACACAGATCCCACACAGAACACATCTGGAGTACCTCATACATCTGAAGAAAACCAAAACTTCTTAAAAATTTACAATATTATTATTTAATTCTACATCACATACACTTGTGTATTAATAAAAGCTTTCCTTATGATGTTTGCGACTTTAGGACCATCAATCATTATGTTGTCATTAGGACTGAGTTTTTCTGTTGGTTCGCTGTGTTTTTCTGCTTTGTACTTCCCCCTCTGTTTTCCTTGGCCGCCCAGTACTGACTTTGAAAGGCTCTGATGTAAAACCCACTTTTTCTTCAGGATGGCACAACTTCAGAGGGTTGAAGAGATTGCAAAGACGAAGACCTATTTTTGCGTCCTCAATGTTACAAAGAAGACTTTAGCTAATAAAAGAAAGTCGCTTTCCCCCTTCTTTCTTGTTAGGATTCTGTTCCAAATCTTTCAACAACAAAAAACCACATTGCATGCACCACACTTAGCAACCTCTTCCCTACAACTTCTTTCCAAAAAGTGATTAATGTAATTGGCAAATGTATAAATATTTCTAAGTATCTTAGTAGTCTGTGCTTTTAAATCAGATAAGCACATACAGTTTCCTTTCCTTTATTTGTCTGAAATGCAATACATATATATAAATATATATATATAAAATAGAGGGGACTGAAACTTGAGATACTTGAGAGCTGCAACTAGCGAGAGCAATGTAGCAGTCCAAAACAGACTAACAGCACGTCTTCTCCCCAGGGGCTATCAATTTATTTCTTATTTAAGACGCTGGAGAAAACAATCCCAGAACAGTTTCCATTTTAATTCAAAAAGCAATGCAGCCAAGCTTCTACACCCAAATATTTGCTGATTTCTTTATACATGGCTACTCCTATACAAGAGATCTGCACAAATACAGGATTACTGTGAAAAACTCGAATGCAAATGTCCTATCAATGAGCACCAATGTGAAAACAGTACCCATCTCAGTAAACTAGAGCCATAAATTCCTATAATCTCTAAAGTCCTTCAGTTTTCCACTTGCATTTACACTGGTATTTAAGTATTTGTCGCGTAAAGGTTTCTGAGACTCCTTTTGCACAAAATTATGGTACAACATAAAATCACTCTTTGGCCTTGTAAATACCGAAAGGGCTTGAGATAGGAGAGGATGCTAAAGCTGCAGCTAGGGTTGTGATTACATGTACACTGCAGGCACGTCCAGGCAAGACTGGCTGATGCTCTGAAGAACTTGGGCAAATTCAGGAGTGGCTCTATAGGTATCTTTACCTACCAGCGGGCCACCACTGGTAAATAGCTGACTACAGGAAAGTGCATGAACAAGGATATGAGTCTAATTTTTTAAAAAAAAATATATTGGCTACAATGGTTTTATTAGGGTAAGTTCCTGCCTGCTGAAAGAGCTGTAAAGCTAACAGCTCCTAGGAACAAACACTGACATACCTTCCTGTTAAATTGTATTAAATTGTATTAATTTACAAAACTGAGACTCCGACTTCTTTAGACCAAGAAACCATCCTGGTTTAGTGTTGACTTATTCTGCAGTTTCAGGTGCACCGGCAGAGCCGTATTAGGTCACACAGAGCCTCAGAGAGCACTCTCCTCTGCAGCTTCTAAGTACCACTGTAAAATAAATAATGCATAATAACAAACAGCACATTTGTACCTCCACCATGAAAAAACACTTGCCCTGGGTTTTGTAAATCAGGCTGTGTATACATTTTTACTCTTTAACCTCTGCGAGCTGTATGTCAAACAGCCCCTTTAAAAAGCACAAGTTTTTGCGAAGTCAGGCACTGCATAATGGCTTATTCCAGAAGTTACACTCTGCATACATATGTATGAAGAATTTACAGGAAAAAAAAGTAGCTCAGCTTATTTGTCTTTTGGTCACCTAATCAAAAAGGTGATTGGATTCATTTTTACCGTATCAGTGAAGTCACTGGAGTGCAATTGCAATTTTTTTTCCATCTGACAGATGAATGACCTTCGCCATGGACCTAACGTAATGAATGACAGGCCCATGTTTCTTCCAGGTACATGAAGGCCATGGTTCACTACTTCTGCTTGTATATGTAGGGAATACCAGATGTATTGCAGTAGCATTCACTCTTCTTTCCACTCTCAGCATGTATCTATCAAGAGGCTTACTTAATTTCTTTCTACTATAAGCAGAGGAGGTTGGGAGGACACTAGCCAGATAAAAAGGTAAGCCAAGAAAGATGCTTGCTGTCCATGATTAGAAGGAGATACAGGAAGGTATCCTTCATTTCCCAAGGGAAATAACTGCCCTAATGCAGCCGAAGTACTTAATGCTACATGTGAAGATCACAGGGCAGGACACAGACCTTATTTAAAATACAACAACCCAAACATGCATCCCCAAAATCCAACTCGGTAATTCTATTGACCACAGAGTATCGCAGATCTGTCCTGAGCCTCACCACTGCCTTCCCTCCCCCCAGAAACTTGTTCGATACTTTCCTTGTAATTTTATGAATTCCCTTTCCTGTAAGAGTCATTCAATGCACTTTCTTCAAGACCCTACCAGACTCACAGCTTGAGTCCTCTCTTCTTGACCGTACCTATGTCCTACAGAAAATGGCACTGCTTGCTTTTATCTCAGAATCCGCCAAGCCACTGCTGCAGCCTGCCCTGGGCTGCAGTGATGTTATTACTACCAACTGCACAGGAGCTGGACTTCCACGTCCCAACCTGCAGGCAGGCACTGCTTGCAAGCACGAGTTTTCCACACAAAGCTGAAGCCCGGTGACCCGACTGCCGTGTCACCCTTCCTCCCCTTCTTCTGTCCTCCTAAAGCACGAACCATGGCAGTTCTCTCTCCTCACGCAGTGCCTGCAAGGCATGGCTAATCCACTGGTGGATCTTCAGAGATGGACTCACCAGGTATTGCTCCCACTGGTAAATACTAGAAAGATCCTCAGGTCAGCAGGCTACTTATTTATCTGGCTACCCCGCCAACACAGGACTAACAGAATCTGTTAAAACTTGCCACCTCCTGCAAAGCCGTGGGCTGCAATGGCTATCTGATAGGAGTGGAAACTAATATCAGAATGGAATATTATTATATTACTATATAATATTCCATTATGTATTTATTTTTATAAAAAGCAAGTATATAAATCCATCATAATAAATACATTATTGATAACAAATGGAACTAAGTAAAATAATGGAAAGTCTCTGTTACATTTGTCAGACACCAAAATACAGAGCCACAGTAAACTTTGAACAAAACTACCTTACGTTCTAGAACAGGGAGGAAAGGAGGAACACGGGGAACCCAGATGGAACATTGGGACCCAAATGGCATTTAAACCGCCTACAGCTTCTTCTTTTAACCTCAACCTGTTCTCTTTCAGCTACGGGCATATAACCCTCATTGTGCTCCTGCTGTACTCCAGGCGGTGCTGAGACGGCCAATCTGAAAGACATTAAGAGCAGAACTCTGCTGCTGCTCCCTTCTTAAACTTAAAACCAAGACATGGGATGAAATCTTTGGTTCTGGCTGAGAAATACGAGCTGTACGGGGACAATGTTCAGAAAAGTGAAGGAGATAGACTGCAGATCTGTGAACCTCAGCAACCAACACTTTTCTTTTGTTCATGAAAATTCAAGAGGTTGCAAATCTTCAGTAACAACATTACATTGGACAACATGGAGGCTGGCTCTGTTCTCATTTATACAAACCTAATTTAGTATTACATTTCCTCTTCTTTCAGCCACAGCCTCCATTTTTTGCAAGCAGCAATCCCAGTACAGACACAAGAAAAAGCCTCTGAAAGCTCAGCTTTCTGCGTATTGTTGTATAGTTACTTGCATCTGCAATTTGCTCTCACAGAAATAAATGCTAATGTGCTTGAAAAATGTGACTTGATTTTATGATCTGAATGAGTTTTCCTATGTAAATCTCTCTCTACAATTTATATGTTATTCTTTCAAAAAAAAAAAAAAGAAACTACTACTGCATTCTAGTTCCAGTTCCAGAGTGAATACTGAGATTTATAATCCAAATTTTACCACAGCATGACACAAGGGAACCACTCTAACTTCCCCTCCCGATTTTACGAACAACAGAAGTCTTTTGTCCATGTCATACTCAGCATTTAAGATGGATGCAAAAAGATGGATGCACTTACTAAATGTGAAATAAAGTTAATGAAACACCAGGTACTGAAACAACATTTCCATGTATTTCACAAACCCACGTAAGAAACTCTTGGTCATAGGTGCAGAAGGCTTTGACGTGTTACTCATCACAATTTTACCTCATAAAAGGGAAAACAAGGAACATGATTTATCCCCAAACTCCTACTTCTCTGGCACCCAACCACAGGCAACCTGATGGCAAATCGCTGTTTTACATAAATCTTCCTTTAGATGCTCCAGAGAAAGAACAGGGAAATTCAGAAAAAATAATAAAAACCAAAAATAAATCATTCTTTAAAGAAAAGAACTACACTATAAATAATTATAGATATACATTCATTTCAGAAAGCAATACTACACAAGGACAGCTTTACAGAAGCAACAGTATCTGAGATTTTGCCTTCTTAAAGCAGCTAATACAGAATACTTTTTTATATTTGCACACATACATAGGTCCTGCCAAGTGGCACAGGGATGGAGTTTTGATGAAACTGTTTCCAATACCACATGCCACCCACATATTACAAAAGCCACGGAAATGAAAAGCTCAACATATCCATCTACCCATCCATCATTTGAGGTGTCTGATATGCAGCAGCTCTTGTCTCCTTCAGTTTGAGGCCAGAATACAGGATCATTTTCATTGCTCTTCTGCATACGACAGTGGCAATATTCCATTTCAAATCTTTCCATGTAAAGCAGTGATTATCGACAGCATCATAGCATCATATCCTCTTGTTATACTTATTTTAGTACATGAGGAAATAAAATAAGTGTGACTTGCCAAAAGTCATGTAGGCAGACCACGGCAGTAAAGAGAACTGATTGCCAGCTAGCGTATTACCCATACTATTAAACTACCCCTTAAAGAAAAGTAGAAGATTCCTAAGAACATGATGTTTTCCTTCCTTTCTGATGATTAACTGGATCCTGTGTTCCCTCTTTCTTGCTTTCATAGGTCACTGGGCTATGCAAACGGCTTGTTCCGAATGAGAAAAAAAGACAGCTCAGTTGAATTTGGCTGGACTGATTATACATCTTGTTTAAGTACAGAGGCTGACAAATGCTTGGGCCCCACCGATTTTCTTTATGATTGATGTGGCCTTTTTGATTAATATTGGATAATGCTCTCCTGCAGTCCTGGCAAGGTTGGTTGCATATCATTACCAGCTCACTCATGCTTTTGTTGGGGAAAAGCTATAGGATGAAGAGCAAACCCATTAATGATAGTGATTCGCATCTCTGAAAGGAAGAAAGGACCTGTCCCAAGACATTGCATCCCCCATAGAATCATATTAAATACTGAGCTGCGGTAAACATCACAGCCTGGCAAAAGAACATTAAAACAACATGAAAAAATAATCTCTGCTCTTCTCTTTTATATAATAATGTACATATCCAATTCAAGACAAGAAAAATGTGTGAATTATTGGGATTAAGCCTATGAAATATGATTAGAAATAACGAGAAGCCAAAAGCAAACAGATTATGGAAATAATATGAGAGAGTGGGAAACTACATACCTAGAACACCATCTAAACTCATGGTGAGCCTCATCCTGCAGTGTATTTAGTGGTAGTCACCCCAGCTTAGAGAGGATATATCTGGGAGATAACAACAGTGAGGGCGAAGAGACCTGCAGAAACATTTCTGTATAATGAAGGTCTATGAAGATACAGTCTCTTCAGGAGATATGGTAGATTTCTATATAATCATGAATAGCAGACGCATGGCAATACAACGGTTTCCCATTTAACAAAATAGGAGAAACGGGTACCCCAAGGAAACTTATCAAGCAGCAGATTTAAAAGAAACTGAAGAAAAGTACTTTTCTACACAGCATGTAACTCCCATATGGAACTGATTGCTCCAGCATGTTGTAAAGGACAAACAGCAAGATCAGCTGCAAAAAGGGATCTACGGAAAAAGGGGGTCCAGACCTATGTTGGACCAGATATAAAATGACTTATCCTCTTACTTTCAGGAACTAGAAGGTTCTATGAGAGGCTGAGTCATATTATACCTAACTTGTGCTATATTTTTCCCTTAATTATCCATAACTGGTGGCTGATGGAGCCGACACAGGCGTCTGATGAGATGAATGATTTCAACGATGCAGTACATCTGTTGTGGTGGAGTTCTCAGATATCCTGGCTCCTCTCCTCTACTGAACCTTCTTTCATCCATGGGCATGGTGCAGAAGCTGCTGTTTGCACAGGCTCATCTTCTCCTTAATGCGGATAAAGATCAACTGCTATCAAGCAGGGAATCTCATCAAGAAGTCTCATCTGCAGCCTCCAGCAGGTACCAGATGAATCACTGCTAAGCGGATCTCAGGCACTGTTTGGAGTGCACGAGGAGGTTGTCACCTGGGGCCTCCTCCATCACCCCTCCTATCACTGTGTGTGTGAGGTCAATGGTGAAAGGAAACCAGTCACCTGGCTACATAGACACTGATGTCAAACTGCCAGGGCTCAGTTTAAGAAGCAGCAGGAATGAACAGCAGCCTGTTTTCTCCAGGTTTTCTCTAAGAAGGAATAATTTCTCCCCTTCCCTTGGAGATGACATAATTCAAGCTTTCAGTCTTCCAAGAAGTGAAGAGTTGGAGGGACGCGTGGCTATTCATGTCAGTCTGGGCACAGTTGTTTCATTAGGCAAGAAGACAAATCATATGAATTAGGCACAGGAATTCCTGCTACATTTGTATGATTTGTGTTTATGCATGTAAAGCACTAGCATGGGTATTTCTGGCAAATGAAGGAGAACATAAATTAAAGATCGTATTAATCACACACTGTATCTGCAATCTAAACTAGCAGGTATGTTCATTTTATATATGAACATGTTCTTGAAGCTGCAGGATACTAATTTAAAAGACAAGCAATTCAAAGCTTCTTTGGTTGACAGTACAGGTAATGAGATTTTTTTCCCCTGACATCTTGTGTTTCATCTTACCTCATAACTAAATAATTTAGTGTATTTTTAAAAATATATATATATATATATATATATAAAAGCATTTTAAACAGTAAGCTGTGTATGACCTACTTATTTTGAGTTTCCAATTTAAAAATAGACATTCCAGGAAAAAAGTATTTCCTAAGCAGTTGTCAACAGAAGGAAGTTGATTTAATCTACGAAACAAAGACTTGTGAAGGTGAGACACACGCACCACTAATCATGAGAAATCTTTTGAACTGCAGTACTAATTCTAAGAAATGAGTTTTCAATTAAAAACCCAACATTTCCCATGTGACCATCAGCCGCTAAAGCACATGACAGCTTCAGCTGGTATCAGTGTGCTGGGTGTGACAGGTCACCCTGCAAAGGATGTTGAATGTGCAACTCGATATGTGATTGTAGGTATTTGCATATATATAAAACATGGGCTGATGTGAAGACTTCATCAGCATGAAATGGAGGTGGTTGCGTTCTCCATGCATGACCAAAGCTGGGAGGACACTCAAAGACTTCAATGTCTTGAGTATCTTTAACTCTTTCGCCACCTTTACTGAGTGCACAAATACATTAATGGGACAATAATGGAAGCTGGATCATCTGCAGGTTTTATTATTGCTACATATTTACTCTGCCCATGCCCTTCTTCCTTCTCCTACTGGAGAAAAAAAAAATAATCAGCTGAGTCAATTGTAAGGGATTTAAAGGCTGTTGGAAAATGGTCCAAGTGCTTAAATTTCAAAGGGCTTCTAAAAGACCCTTTGAAGTCTGGGGAGGAAGTCTGTGGAGCCGCCATGGCAGCACCTCTGAAAGCACACCTGCAGGGCAGGGAGCATGACCACTCTGGAGGGAAAACCACCCAAGGAAATTCTCAGAGGGTTGGAAGAAAAAGAAGAAAAAGCAAGTAGCTAAATACAGTGGGTAGCCAGTCTGGAAGTCCCCCTCTCCCTCACTGCTGAGCTACCAGATGGCTCAGGATAAATACCACTCTACCTCTGAAATGCTCACAAGTCCCATGTCTGATGAAGGCATCCCCTAAGAAAACCTCCTTGCTGTTTCCAAAAACAAGGGAGAGCTGGGAAAGCCTCTTTCTGCTGTACAATTTCAGCTTAAACCACAAAATTGAGCAAACAGGTAAGAATTTATATGAGTATTTTAGCAGGCAACATAAAGAAGGTATAATTATCTTCAGCAGGTGTACAGAGCCCTGCAATGTGTGCAGAACGGGCTTCATGGGTACCACAGATTTAGAATAAAGCTCTGACAAGGAGAAGAAATTCTTCCCTTGTTGCTTTATACAACCCAGTGACATGGCTTTTTAATTTTCTGGAGATCCACAAGCCTCCACGCCCACATGCAAACACACTATTCCTGCATATGAAGCACAAGTTCAAGCATCTCTGCACCTGGCTGCCTGTGCCAGTGTCCACACGAATAGTGTGTGAGTTATTGAGGGCAGAACTATTCAAAAAAGGGAAATAACTGCATATAAACTGACAGCATTGAATAGTGTAGAGCTAAGGGTGAGAATGTTTAAAAAGCATAGATGTGTGCTCAGAACTACCTGAGACTGGAAACATTAGAACTAGAAAGAGTTAATAATGGAGTTGGTTTCACTAATATTATAGTACTTTAAGAAAAACCCTACATCTCCTTCCTGCATGTAGGATAGATGGTGTTAAATCAGGATGAAATTTTTCTGCATTACAGAACTTAAAAATGGTGCACCTCACAAACTTAAAATCCATGGGATTTGGAATATTTCTAGAATATACAGCTTTGTTTGATATTATTTGCCAACCCCTTTACCATTTTACTTGAAAACATAAAATACAAGCCACAGAGGGGTGGGCAACTAAAGTAAAGTAAAATGAAAATTACAACTACTGCCAAGTTCAAGAGAGTTTGATTTTGAAAAATAAAAGGCAGGAACCTAAAAGCCCATTCCTGGGTTTTCTTGTTAAGAAAATTGAGTGATTTTCCAGGCTGCACTGGATTTAAGATTTTAA
This sequence comes from Falco peregrinus, assembly GCF_023634155.1. Classification (NCBI taxonomy): domain Eukaryota; kingdom Metazoa; phylum Chordata; class Aves; order Falconiformes; family Falconidae; genus Falco; species Falco peregrinus. Next base: position 53,151,488 of record NC_073725.1, on the reverse strand, counting down.
CAAAAATATTCCAGAGAGCAATTACAAGGTCACAGTCAGGAACATTAAAGTTTTTAAGCAGGCAAAAGAAAGTTATAAAGTTTTACAAAAATATTTGTCTAGAAAGTTTAAAATGGACAGCATGCATTTATCAGACACTGAAGCATAATTTCCAGCCTACACTTCCGAAACAAAATGGTAAAGCATTTCCAAAATGTCTCACAGCTGACACCTACCAAGAAACAAAAGGTGAAACCATGCAAAGGGATACCACCCTATCTCTCTGCATCTCTGAATCAAAAAGCATGGGGAGTTATTCTAAGACAGACATTTGGATAAGAAAGCAATTAAAATAAATGTTTTAAATAAACTTTTTGGAGCCAATCATTTCAGAAACATAAGTTAAATGACACTTCAGAAGTTGTCTGACCTCCCCCATTCCTGTGCAAGACTGAAAGAGAAGCTTATGGTTTCAGAGTTGTCTCAGAAACATTCTTTTGCCTACACAATTTTTGCCTTTTCATTGCAATGCAATAAAAATAACCCCTTATCTAACGCAGAAAAGGGTGCAAAGGTATTTCAGATAGTCACTAACCCTTCTCACAAGTGGTTCACTGCCATAAAATGTTAAAATGGGAATACATGCTGCAATTTTACGTGGTGAAGAACCAAATACCTGCCAGCACCTTCTGCAGACAGGGAGGACCATGGAGTCAAAACGATGCCCAGGAATTTTGCAGGGGGGGAAATCAACTAGTACAGACTGAAATTAAAAAATGAGTATGTGTGGCAGCCATGTGTATCCACAACGTCTCAAGCTCTAAGATTCCTTCAATGAACGTTCAAAAGTGCAATTTCACTCTCCCTCTTCAGGCAGTGAGCTGGGAGCAGCTCTGGGTTCCCTTCTCCACCGTGATAACCGGGGTCTCACAAACACACACCAGAGCCTGACACAAAGGCTTTGGGCGAACCAGGCAAACACCAACGCGGGCCTTTGCTGTATGCTTGTGCATGCACATGCTGTTTTTCTGCTGGGAATTTAAATTCAGTAAGAAGTTGAGCGTGTTCTGCCTGTGAAGCCTCCAGCAAACCCAGCAGTGGCTGCAGACCAGCAGTCTCCAGCGGCATTTGCAGCGCTGAGCGTACAGTGTGAGGGCATGAGCTCCAGCACAGGGCTGCTGACGGTGCCAGCTGGCAGGTTCTGGCACAGGGGCAGGGATGGGTGGCATGACAGCATGCAACAGGGCTCACTTCCACCAGGCGCCAGGGAGAAGCAGAAGGTTTTGCTCCTTCAGCGCTACCCAGCACCCTCACCTGCCCCATGCCTTGTGCCAGGGTATCAAACGCACGCAAAATTCCTTCCTTAACCGTCAATGCAGCCCTCATGTTCCACCGCTTCGGACTGGGGAAGACCAGCAACACAGAGCCGCACAGAAATAGCCCTGCGTCGGGACGGGAGTGCTGGAGGAGGCCAAGCGCTATGCACAGGAGATGGCCAGCCAGCTCCAGGAGCACGGCCCCTGCTCCTGCCCTCATTCTCCAAGCAGGCAGCAGCCAGAAAGGATCGGGTAGGAATTTACAGTTGTTATCATGGAAATTTCCCACTGTAGCTTTCACCACAGGGTAACAATAGGGTCCTATGAGAAATTAAAGCTTATTCGAGCTGGGTGATTTGCCAGCTCAGAACACAATGGACCTCTTTAGCAAAGGCGAGGTGTAATTTGCAGCTTTCTGCAACCAGGAAGGATGGTCCTTTCTCCACAGCCCATGTGTAACTAAGGGCACGATAGCTAGGGGATGCAAACAGCCCTGGCAGGAACAAAAAGCTCCCTCCATCACTCACGAGGAGCGACCTCAAGCCATAGGCTGGAGAAACACCAGCTTCTGCTTGGAAACAATGCTGCCTTCATGGCGCCAAAACTGACGGCTGCCTGTGACCCAGCGCAGGTTTCCCCCTCCCTGTCACATGAGACAGAGCCCCAGTGTGCCCGTTGTTAGCACGACCTTTCCCAAACAGAAGACCAGTCAACTTGCGGAGTCCCTGGGTCAGCTGCCTTTGCTGAGGGCACGGGGAAAACAGGGAAAACACCAGCTCCGGGCCCCACTGCGAGCGCCTGATGTCACTGGTGGGATCTGGCCAGTGCCCGTCCCTCCTGGCTGCAGATCTGGGGTGTCACACCATGGAATAGAAGCGCACACATGGGCACGGAGGTGTTGCATACTGAAGCTAGCGAGGACTGGAGCTGCTTCCCTGCAGTACTGTAAAAGCCCAGGTGAGGAGAAGAATAGGAAAAACTCTCAACATCTTCCCCTCCAAAATCCTCCTCAGAAAAAAAGTCCCAAACTGTCAGAAATGTCCAATGGAAATGAGATGATGGAGAATTATGCGGGCATTTAAACCCAACAAATCCAAACCCAGCAGTACTCAGTTGTGTTAGAAGAGTCCCATCTTCTGCAGGAGCTGAGATAGGCACGGGGAAATTATCACAGACTTTTAACGAGTTTTCTGCCCTTTGGTTTTTCCCTGTCCTTTCAACTAGTAAGAACACTCCAAGACCAACATTTGTATACCAAATAGGTATGCAAATATAATTTATATTTGCTTTTATTTCTCCTGGGTAGGTGGCCTTTGCTTTCCCCACCTGACAGGTGCCAGAGGCAGGGACTGCTCACTGACCTAAGGGGCAAGTCCAGCAAAGAAGGGGCAACGCAGTGACGACAGGCAATTGCCCCAATTCTGCTCCCACGTACAACAGACAGTAATTCAGTAGAATTAAACTCATCAGAATCCCTACCAACAACATCCAAAACCTGTCTTACATCACTTGGATTGATAGAGATGAACCCAAAATTGAGGCAAGGCCAACCAAAGGTTTGCAGTCTTTCCTGCCAAATCTGAACCCCATACATTCCAACTGTGCTGTGTTTGGGTTCTCTACCAAAACCACACAAAAGCTGCAAGTTTGGGAGAATTTAGATTTGTGTTCATTTAATTCCACAGCGAAAGAGCAGATAAGCATACATGCAGTGGAAATTATTCACTTCCAAGCATCCCATAAGGGCCGCTCGCCCCTCCAGCTGGCTCTGCTCAGAAACCCCTGGGAACTACCAGGACAGAAGTCCCGACAGGTGACACAGCCTGCATCAGCCACAGTCTCCCTAAAGCAGTGCCTCCAGCTCACTTCCAGACAAAAGGTACTTTCAGTACAGCTCTTGCCCACCAAGTAAACTGGTAGAAACCAAATAAACTTGCAGGAAACTGATTTGGAGAGAATATAAACCCGTTTGTCAAAGTCGCGTGGCAGTGCCAGCAGCGCCACCAAAGAGTGACCCTGACATCCATTACGCGCTCACATTTGCAGTTTAACATGCATGGCTTCCACAGAGGTCAATTACTCAAAGGCAAAATGTACAGTGCCTCTGTTCTTCAGTTATTGTTTTGTTTTAAAGCATTTACATATAGTACACCATCAACCCCATCCCAGAAAAAATCCATTCTCTATTAGCAAGAAGATGCATGGAAAAGAATCGCAGGCTTTGGCTCTCTCTTCTGCCTGGGTTTACCTGCTATCTTCGCAATTTTACACCTTCATTTGTGTAAGCCTGACTGAACTAAGTATTATTTTGGAAGTCACGGCTGAAGATTTCTGCTTTTGATTTTAAATGCCAGTGCTTTGATTTACTGGGCATTGCTATGAACAACAGTTAATTGTCATGCTGCTACTTACTTTGTGTGCGGTACTTGAACTATTTTAACGACTTCAATGTAATATACATTCAAATAGCCAGCGATAAGCCAAACACCTATAAGACTGGTGCCAAACCGAACAACTTTTGGCCTTAAGCCAAAAATCTACTTGGTCTCCATAACTTACTGCAGTGTTTATTTAAGTTCAGTATTCTCCCATCAACTTACAATTGGGATGTTTGGGTTTGGGGTTTTTTTTTATTATTATTATTATTTTTAAATCATTCTTTCAGATCAAAAGGTTTCATCAAATTCAACAATGGCTGAAAAGATATGGAATTAACATCTCTTGAATTTCCAAGTGCTAAAAAGTGGAATTACGTGTATTATTTGAGTATCTGCCTGCTTTTTCACATTAGTGTATCTGGTTTTTATCAACTTTTGTATTTTGCTCATTTTGCAAACATTCTACGCTTGCTTAATAGTTTTTAAACAGAGGCAATTAGTTGACAACAAACGTGACTGAGGTTAAGCATGCGTGAAATTATTTTCAAGATTGGGGCCCAAATTGGTTAAGCTTAATTCAGGCCATTGTTAATAAAATTTTAAACCCCCACTATTTTTATGGCTGTCTTTGAAGTAAACTCTCTTACTTCTCTTTGATCTTCTTTGTTCTCTTCACCCTACTGCTTTGCTGGTGACACTCAAAAGCAGAAGTCTGCATTTTTTAGGTAGTAAGACTGTAAAATTTATCCACAGTTTTCTATACTGAAAAATAAAATTATTAAAATCATGACTTGGAACTTACTGCCCTCCTTTCCCCATACTGCAATAAAAAGCTTTTCCTTAGAGTAACAATATAAAAGCAATACAATTCCTTATTTTATCAAGCCGGCAGCTGCATATATGTCTTTAGACTGGTTAAGAAAGAAGATTCTTGGGGAAGTGGTAGCAATATATTCTTATATATTCATATAAGAATATATATATATATATAAGAATAGCTATATTCATAGCACACAAATGTCTATGTGACAATACTTCATTACAGCAGGACAATGATTTTGTATTTCTATATGTATCACTTCTCTCAAATTTCTACCCCTCTTTTCAGACCACATTTTTGTGTGCACGTTTATTACATTTATGTTGGGTGTTGCATAGCATTGCTCAATTTACGTCTGTCTAGGTCTGTACATATGGCAAGCAAGTGTATTATTGAAAGTTGTATTTACAGTTAAGATGAATATTGAATTTATTCTTCCTACTACCGAGCACAGCTTGTGAAATCTAACATTTCTCCTCCCACTAACTGCTAAGACATTTGTGCTCCAAATCTTCTGTCCATTTAAAAATAAATGAATGACAGGAAATTGCAATGTAATTATTACATGAAGTCTTCTGTTTTAGTAGGAGGGAAACAACATGGGCGTGCCAGGGCCGAAAGAACACCACAGGCAACTGTGTGTAGTACCCCACAGCCCAAAGTATCTATACCGCAGATGTTTAATGAGAACGGTCTACAAAACACTTACCCCACTCCCTGCCCTGGTCCATCAGTCTCATCCATGCTTTTTAACCTTTTTGGCTTGTTTAGAAACATCGCCTTCAAATGTAATTCCAAAAAGGTCCTACAAGAGCTTCAGGAATGAATAACACTAAGCCAAAACAGATCCTTTCCTCATCACCTCTGTAAGCACTGCCATGTCTCCTCTTACACCTCATGCAGTTTGAACATGAAGAAACCATTCAAAACACTTTTTTTAGAGGAAATGACCTCTTAGGAAGGAAGCCAGATGACCACGTGGGTTTGAGGACTCTTCAGACCCATTTCCCTGTGCTATTCTAGCACCTGTACCCATTTTTGTCCTGTCCCTTCTGCAACAGCACTGGCAGAGGACAGTAGCTATTCTCCATCACAGAAAAGACAGAGCTTACACAACAGTAGAAAATCCATATAAACACAGTTCCTCAAGCTATTAAAAAGTAGATGTTATTACTAAAGGCATTAGAGTGAACATAAAAAAAAATAGAATATGTATACTTAATTAAAAGGCTGCCCCTCATTCATGAGGTTTGAAAGCAAGAAAAAGCACCTTCCTCAAGGCTAGGAAACATGTTTTATGGAACAGACACATTAATTGTGTACAGAAGCACCACGTGTTCCTCGCTGAAAGCTGGTAGTGATAACTGAGTGTAGATCCAGACGCTCCGACAACTCGCCACAGCCAAAGCAAACACTTTCAAGTTGAGGATTTCTGATACAGCCTATACGCAGGCTGTGCATACAGCCTTCTGGCCCAATCCCCCCCCCCGGCCCCGTCATTCCCACTTCAAAGCACATACAAAGCATTGTTCAAAACTCTTTGCATATTTGCAAAAAATACAAGTTCATTATGCATCAAAGATTGCTTCCACCATGCAATTTCCAACCAAATGTTAAAAGAAAAATAAATTTTCATGTAGCTAGACATTTGACCCGTGAACCGATATTTTAAATTGTAGCCGCTCTTCTTTTTAAGTAGCTTTACAAGCAGCAAACTTAATCAGAAAACTCTTTAAATACACTACAGGTGTCACTGAAGAAACCTTTACATTTACCCTTGCGCTTCAAAGCCACACCAAGCAGTGGTTCAGAGCCAGCCACTGTTGTTTTGGTCCAGCTGAGCAGGACTGATGTTACTCGACCCAGTGCAAACTGTACAGCTGGACAGAGAGTGCTCTGTCTGCTGGGAAAAGCAAAAACAAACCCCTTCATTTTTAGTTGAAAACACAACACCCAAGAAATGTTTATTTGGCAAAAAAAATAAAAATAAAAAACCAACCTTCGGGGTTTTTTTTCATCTTGTACGTCTTGCCATCTCAGCTGGGAAGCATTTTGCCCTACGCAGGGTGTGAGGCTGCTGCGCTCCCCTGTGCAGAGGCAAGCCAAGCTGGTCCCCGGTCATTGCAGTGCTGCTCCATGGAAGCATGAGGTACGCAATGACAACCTTAGACAACTCCAAAGAAGAGATCTCCATGTTTAAGACCCAAAGGCAGCCATCAGGCTGCCTTTCCTCCTAAGCCGTGCCAGGAAGGGAAGCCTGCAGAGGAGTTCAGCTGGAGATTTGCTTCTCCTCCCTCACCCTTTGGCTGGGGCGAACATACTCCAACTGAGAGCCAGACCCTCTGCAATGTCCACCTGGCCACTGGACTTCTCCCAGGCAATGGAGGGAGGCTCCGGGAGCAGGGCCAGACCCTGCTGCTACGGGAGAAGGCAGGACCGATACAAGGCATCGCCCCGGCTGCTCAAGCACACTGCCCCCACCTTTCCACCACACGCCTCAATTTAAAGCTTAATGCTTAAATTTAAACCCATTTTTCTCCCCCTGCACACATCATTTTGAAAAGCACAAACCCATTTGCAAGTCCTTCTGCGTTTTTCTTTCCATTGTCACAATTTAAAAGGATGGAGGGGAGCGGGAGTGCCTGTGTGTGGGAGGGGAGCAGGAGCGGATGCTTTGCCAAGTGCTCCCCAATTTTGTCTACCCCACACTGGGATGTCAAAGCCAGTGATATATATATATCTATGTAGCAGGACAGGTTTCTCCAGGGGCTCAGCCTTGCATGCATTTTTCAGCAGTTTATGAGACAAAATCAGTAAGAGCTCTCCCTTGGCTCTCCGCTCCCCTGTATGCCAGCCTTGCCCTCTAAAGCATATATACTTATGCAAAAAGCACAGCCCTTTGTATGATTATCCCCCCATGAAAGCCATTACAGTATCTGAACAGTGGAAGGTGACATCGATAACTAAAGCTACAGAAATAGCTTTCATAGCTTGGTGAAAGAAATATAGGCAAACTAAATATTTCAGCTAAGCCCCATTTTATCATTCCTGATGCAGAACAGCGCCTGGGCTCTTCTGATTATAGAAGACTGCATGCACTTCTACATTTTCATGTTGCTAAATTATCAGATGTGATGTCTAAACCAGAAAACACCCTTTCCAGCGGCAGAAACCCAGTAGTCATCAGAGAGCTACCCTGTCACACTGTAGCCTTTAGATAGTGGACTCTGAAATGCCAACACCCCTCCCTCTTATTCTTTCCACTGATATTTCCCATAGGGTGCCTTTATCTGCTGGGACAGCTCGGTATTTTTTCCTGAAGAAGCTAATATTGTTTATTTTGTCATTTATCTTTATCCTTTTGAAAACAATTTCTTTCCATTACGCGTTTTCTATTGACATTATTCTCTATTATAGCCATCATACGGTCAATAATAGTATTTTTCTTAGTCTTTTTAGTAATCCTATGTCACTTCAGTTTCCACATTCATTAGGCCTTTCCTATTTTTCAGTAAGTTCTAGCATCGGTATCTCTACATATTCCTTGTAACATATCTGGTGCAAAATGACACAATTCCAAACAAAACTTGTTCAGAGAGATACTCCTGTTATTTTTTTCTTTGTCCGTCTCTAATGAAAAAGCAGGTAGAAGTAGGAGCCACCATGGCTGGGCTGATGTGATGAGACAAGCGCTGGCCAGCCAGTTGGCTACCGGACAGTCACAGAGGCAGACAAGGGACAAGCAGCCTGCACATCCCCGTAGCCTTTTTATTTTGGACATTCAAATAAGACCCTTCCTTCCAGTCAGTTTCTTTCCTGAAGTGCAAAACTAATTGAGAGGAAGAGGACCAAGCATATGGAGGAGATAGCCTGGGCTCCAGCCCCACAGAGGATGGGATAGCTTGGAAAACAGTGGATGAAACCCAGAACAAATCCTATTCCTTGGGCCAGTGGCCCTGCAAACCCAATGGGGGAGACAGGCTGCTCACAAAGCCTGAGGTTCGGCAAGGCAGGCTGGCTGTACAGCCTCTTCGATGTATTGATTCTATACTCTCTGAAGGGAGGATGCATGTGCTTGCAGAGGGAAGAGAATCTGTGCACCAGGAGGAGGCAGGCCCCGGACAGTGCTGTATTTTATTTGCTGGATTTCTTTAGTTCAATCCAACCATATTCTTGTAGGTCTGCACATTTAAAGACAGCTGCCTGCTGATCTGTAGCAATTATAGCTCAATTATTTGTGAAGTCTAATAGAAAAACCTGGTAAAATGTAAGCTTCTTACAAAAAAAGTTCAGCAAGAAGAGTAACTTGGCAAATATCTAATGACTCCAAGGGGTGACGAAAAAAGAAGTTATCAGTTGGAAGGTAAAAGTATTAAGCAGTGAAAACAAATTGTAAACTTACTTCAGTATTGTGGACACACAGACAAAAGCCAGATGTTGGTACAATAAACACCACAATCACTGGAATTAGGAGCAGAAACATTCGGACTTCAATCGAAATGCTAATGTTTTACTTCACCATGCAGGTGTTTAACCTTCCAGGCTTCACCCCGTTTTCATTTTGTCTTTGGAAGGACAGAAATGCTAAGGGAGAAAGCTTTTCTGCATAGCCAGCTTCAAAATGTACTTGTTCAACAGTCCCGTTATGCAAAAGTTTGGAAAACTCATTTCCTTGCCAGCAGATTGCTGGTAGCCGGCTGAAAGGATTTAACCTCTCTGCTGCCAGATATGTGATCCCAGTATTTCCAGGCAGAACTGGTATGTCAAGGGACTGCTCCCAGCCACCACCGTACTTGTTCTTACTACATCTCCAACTGCAGCACAGTGACAAAGATCGATGCATTCTGACTTACCCTGGGTTTATTCCAAAATTACAAAATTTAAAATGTGGCTCAAACTCGTCATAGATCTGTTACTAAAATCATTCACAGTCCATCAGGAGAAGAAATCACATATTTTACTTCTAAGGCTGTGAATCAACGTATTTTATGCACGTTCAAACACTTCATTCCCACCTCAGAGAGATTTCAGCTTTACTTGAGTAACTCTGGTACCCAGTTGGGTTCCTGCAAGCACCCACTGCCTCTAACCACCGCAGTGAGTTCTTCACATCAAAAGAGATGCTGGGGGGGGTCATTTCTGAGTGCTTGGTACAGGGGCAGCAGCCACCCCCCAGCCCTGCCTGCTCACTGCCAGACTCTCAGCTGAGGAAGCCAGCAGGTACTTAGAAAATGTAAGTAATAATTTTAATTCAACCCAGACGTTGCTTTGCCACATCACTTCCTTGAACAGTATGTCCTAGTGTGGTGCTTTGTTCTTCTCTCTTGTTCTTTATCCCGTAAAGAAATCTGTTGCAGGAGACGCAGAAACCCAAAGCATAGTCAAATCAGTGTATTTCTCAGCTGGAAGGCATACTAGGTGCATCAGAGATGCAATTTTAACAAGTCTAGATCATTTTTCAGATTATATTTTTTTCACTCAAGAGAATCTCGTACATCGGTTAACATCACTAGAAAATTAGAAGATATTAATTTGGTTTCAGGTGAAAGGGCTGTTGACATGTTTTCTTTATAGAGGTTTCATTTAATGGTTTTATAATTTGTAATCAGAGAGTAAAATTGTGTTTTATATACTCAGGGCCTCAAATTACGATGCATTGTCTCGACAGCAGAAAGATTTGAAGGAGATGCTGTCACCTATCACTGGTTATTTAATGCAATATGGCCACAGGGACCAAAGAAAAGGCATTTTCCCACTGGTAGTAAATGGTAGAGGTTGAACTTTAAAGTTTGCTAGGATAATCCTCTCTGTGCAAGCTCTGGTGGCAATCCACTGCAGGTGTGTACACCTTTGCTGCCTCACAGAAAAAGCAATACCTGCGTGGGAAATGAAAAGCAGCCAACAGGGAAAAAGAAATAGACAGTGTTTACAAAACTATTAAAGGCATTTAAAAAGCCATCTAACAAAAAAGTGGGAAAATCTGCGCTAGCTAACAGTCATAGCAACTTGTTTCAAGTGGCCCTTTCAGTTCTATACAATATCAAAAATTAGGTGCCACGGTACCATAAAAATTAATATCTCACCAAAATAAATACCTTGGGAAAGAAGCAAGTAGATCTATTAAATGGTAGTGAACTAAGCGAGTTCTCTTCTGAAACTCTGGAAGGCAAAGGTTGCCTGTAAACATGAAAGCGACACAGATCACCAGCGAGTGGCAATGCCATGTTATTTGCCAGTTTACAGTTACGTGGACCATAAACACATTACAGAAGGAGTACAAATGCCTGGTGAGATGGTATTCAGTCAGAAAGGCAGAGCTCCACCGCTGAAGGAAGGCTGAGAGGTACCTTGGGCAGTGGGACTGCAGCCACCTCGCCTCGGGGAGGCTTCATACCCATGGCCATTGTGACACCTAGGTGGGTAGATGGGATTTTACAGATTGTACTTTTCAAGTAACCCTAAATTTACCCTCTGTTGCATTTCAGAAATGAAGATGTGATTTTTTTTTTTAATTTGGTCCTGAGATCAGATTCATTTTAGCCATATATATGCTTGACATTTGTTCTGCAGCGATGACTGATACTTCCTCTAGAATGAGCAGTAAAAGACAGGCACTTTCAGCTAGTGATTCACTGGATCCTAAAATAGGTTTATAAAACAGGAATCTCCAAGGATGATTCAATCCACATCCACTGACTAGGACTGAACTTAGCAGCTAAAGTTAAATGAAATTAATTTACCAGCCGCAGCACAAAAATATCTGCCAACTGGAGAATAAGAAATAAAGCTGAGGAAAGGAGGTATAGTAAAAAAAGCCTCATTTCTGGGCATGCTTCATCTGCTAATATTTAGGATTTTTTGATTCATGCAGCTACACTCCATGTAGAACAACCATGTGATTTCTTTTCTTTCTGATAAACTGTCTATGAATCTAGTTTTCTTCCTCAAAATAACCACCAGTTCCTAAAGAAGGTGTTATATTATGTACTACTTCCTCTTCTGAAACCTAGTTTTAACTGGCAAGTGTGTGTTTTGCTCCTGACCGTAGAAGAAACTACATTGGCAGCAGATGACCCTTTCCTTGGGAAACCTTAAGAAGAAAACCCACGTGCACTCACTCAGCCTAATGTCTACCAATGCACAAATGCAAAGATGTCTGTTTAAGTCTAGTACTCCAACTTCTGATAAATTAGTGGCAAAATAAATAGATCTCAAAATAAATAACAAAAATATGAAAATTTATTACTAAAAGTAGACTATATTCAACTACAGATACCTAACTCAACAACGAAATTACTCTCTTTATGTAACAGGGTAGAACATTTCATTAGGAAGGTTTGTTACACAGAAGTAGCATTCATTTCCTCTTGAAAAGCTAACTCTTTAATCACACAATATATGTAAAAGGCCATAGGAAAGATAGGAAAATAAATAACACACTCACATCGCTCATAACACAGCATGTATTTTAAATTTCTAGGGATACGGTACTATAAATGAAGCCAGAAAGCTTGTACAAACGCGTAACTGACTTCTATGCAACCAAAATGAATATACTGAAGTATGTAACAGACTATGTAATTTCAGGGGGCTGCTTCTCTACGGATGTCCATGGAAAAGTCAGGCAGACATGCAAAGCAACACAAAGCTCTCCATTTTTCCAAAGCTCTCCATTTTTCTTCCTTTATGTAAATTTAGGCCAGACAGATTTTGCGCATTTTCTTCCTTTCTTAAAAAAAAAGAAAAAGCTTTGCACGTAAACAAACTCAGTAATAAGTCTGAGATTAACAGATTAAGCAAAATAAAAGGAAGCATTAAGTGCCATCAAAAGACAAGAAACTGTCAACAACAATATTGTGAAGTGAGAGATTGTTCCACCCGATACTGGCAATGGTAAATATCCACCATCGATAAAAGAACTCCTGGGACCTACACTAATGGAAAATTAATGGGCCTTGCACAGACGTCTCAGCTGCAAAGGCAGAGCATCACAGCAAAGAATCTTCATTCCACAAATGAGACACATCATGCAAACTCAAAGGTCTCATTGTATAAACTCTGGCAGACAAGACCTTTACGGATTATTTTTTAACATGCATAAAATGTTTCACAGAGAACACTGTAGGGATATTTCCTCAAAATGCCACAAAACAAACCATTTGAAAATGTGCTAAAAATTTCCCATCTCCAAAAAGAAAGCCAGATATACATAAGAAAAGAAAAAAAAGCTCCGATAAAAAGATTACAAGGCAGTAAAATATGTATATAAACTGAAGCCAGTTACACACTTATAAGGAAAAGCTGTATCCTGCAGTAGGGAAGCATCCATCCCCCCTGAGCCCCCCAGGAGCACCCCCAGCCAGAGCAGCCTGGCATGGGGACCTAGTTAAACATGCCCAGCAGCATTCTTCGAATGCAATGAGATGTGGCCAGATGGCTTGAAGGCATGTGTAGGATCCAACAATTCTGCTTGCTAGAACCAGAAAATAACCTCTTCTGAGAGGTACATAGCAATCGCAACTGATCCAGAGAGAAGCGGTGCTGCTGGAGTATAGAAAAAGCATTTCCCACCCTTTATTACCCTGTAATGCCATGTATTTTTTTCCACACTTTGGAAAGTACACCCTATTCAGGGAAGTAACATGGCAGCTGTTATTACAATTTGACCGCTGTGATATTAAGATAATAGTTTTTGACATAGCCACACTAAATGCCATTCCTCATTCTTCCATGTCACTACCAGTAAATCAATACCAGAAACTAATTTATTGCTGGCAGAAAAGTCCTCCTGTCTTTTGACTGACATAAAATAACGAGCTAAATAACATCAAATTATCTGAAGTCAACTGCTATTTGCATTAGTCCTACAGAGGTCACCAAGCAGATGGTATGCATACCTGGCAAAGCCCCATATCAACGGCAAAGTTTAGTTTACATGTAAAATATAAAACAGGCTATTTTTATTACCAGGAGTTTCACATTCCTCCTCTGCTTCAACAGGCTGGTGCTGTTCTGGCTTCACTGGGGCTACAGTGACACCATTGCAGTCAACAGCGTGATGTGTGAGATACAAATCATACCAGGAGGAAAAAAAAAAAAGAAAAAAAAAAAAAAAGTCATAAAATGCATAGCTAAGGGCTGAGTCTTGCGGAGGGGTGGAGGGGATCATAAGGCTGCAAAGGATTGGCAGTATTCCGCTGAATTAAAGCTGCAGCTCGCACTTGCAGTTTGGCTATCCATAAATAGCAGAGCAGCCGCGCCAGGCAGCCACGGGAGACTTTCTCAGACAGCAACCGTACACTGTCCAGGCTGAATAAATTAAAACCCTTTTGCCATTTCCAGCTCACCAGAGCTCCTTCTCCCCTCCCGCAGCTTTGCTGACCACCACTAAGGTCTGGCCAGCCAACTGTCAAGTACAATCCTTCCCCATGGTGGGATAATAAACACCGTAACCCTCCCGCAGCCTTAAATATCCACTTTTATATAAAAAAAAGAGGAGATGTTTTGTAGCAGGTGACTAGTTGATTTGTTGGGAGGAGTGTATGACAATCTTGAAGCTACAAAAGCAGCTTCACACCCACCGCCTGTCCCTAATTAAAGGAGAAATAAGACCTGTCACATCGCCCCAGCCGCACAAAGCACTCCTGTGTGACGCAGAAGACAGCACACTCTGGTGAAAGGGAAATTCAAAAGGCAGCACAGCTCTGTTTTCTTACTGGCACCATTAAAAAGGAAGGAAGAAAGAGCGTCAGAGAGCAATGGCATTTAGAGGCAGAGATCACCAAAAGTATAGCTTTCACAAAAAACTTGCGGGTCCAAAACCTTCTTGGTTCCTTGCAAGTATTTTGGTTTAGTGCAAGTTGTTACACCACCCCACAAAACATCTCCCAACCTTAATTTTTTCTATGCGATTTAAAAACAACTGACAGAAAATCCAACTAATAGTCTTTTTTTTTTTTATTACTAAACCTCAAACTGAAGGATTTTAGCATATTAACGCACATTAAAACAGAAGTATTGCAAGTAAAACTGAAACTCATGCTTTAAAGTCAGCATGAAGCAGGTCTACCTAAAATAAAAGACGATACCACCTTGATTTAGCAAGCACTTGCCTCTGGGTTATTAAATTACAGGGTTGTCTACGCAGAAATACTTCCGTAACCTGAAGAACTGCTTGTTATATCTAACTACACCAGCTGACCAAACCTTGACGTCCTTGGCAATTACACGGCCTTTGTTAGAATCTATTATAATCTCAGTTACGTATTTTGGCAAAACACCCCAGAAGTCAATGCAGAGAGGAGATCTGTATACTTCCACAAATCAATCCATTTTCTGTAGCTGCTCGCTTTGCTGACGCGTTATTTGCCTGGTTTTGCTGTGTGGCACCTTGCTGTTGCCCTTGCAAGAGCTCACTCTGCCCAGCACATCCATTTGCTGCTGCCTGTGCAAACAGAGTTTCCCAGTTTCCTTCACAAGCTGTAGGTTGCATTCCGGGGCTGGTTTCTGCTTTAAATAATGCAGTTTTCAGTTGTTTCATTAAAAGAGAACTGTTAAAAAAAGTTAAAGTTAAAGGTTTTCTCCTCCACTTGGAAGCTCAGAGAAATCAATGTATATAAATCTAGAGGCTCACCACAAGTGTCATGTCTGCAGAAAAATGGGTGGAGGATACTATGTCCCGCACACAAACCTACAAAAATTATGCAGTCCTTCAGCAGCTTCGTATGAGCAGGAAAAAAAGTACAGAAGAGAAGAGAAAATTAAGAAAAGCATGAGTCTGTGTCAGGAAAGGCAGAAACAGGAGAAACGGGTCCCAGAAATGACAGCCAGCACCACACAGTGACAGAACGGAAGCTGAGGGAGAAGGTGGCAGCCGCTGGGGTGCTGCCGGGGGTGAACTAGAACGGTTAAAAAAAGAATTTTCTCTCTTAAATTAAAGCTGGAACGCATGGAAGGCCCCACAACAGAAAGCATCAGTTCTCACCCTGGTGCAGGTCCCATGGACCATCGTCTCTAAAACCCTTCCCAGACAAGTCTCTAACCAGTAGTGGTGATTTTCTTCGGAGCAAATTAAAAACAGAGCCTGAAGCACTGCTGCCTGCAAGCTCTGAGTATAGGAAACATGCCTGATACTGGTCATGGCTTTTTCACCAGCAAAAAAAATCCTACAGATATTTAATGGAGTAATCATGTGTAAGCAAAACTTGAAAAAGGTCTAGATGGTCTAGTTAATTTTAACTCAGAAGAGTCAACCTCCACCAAAAGAATCACGTGCTTCTCAACGGCTCTTCCCCTCCCAGCAGTCACATCTTTTCCCAGCTCCCTCTGCATGGAAGTAGCCTTAAGCCCTCATGCTTCCTGAATGCCTCATCGAATATGAGTTATTCTAGGACCTTTACACATCATATAGCTTAAAATGTCATCAAACTCTAAGAGTGAGCTTTGCCAACCGTAGGTTTCTCAGACGTGCTGTGTTCAGTACCAATGCTGAGCAGGTAGCGCTGAGCAGGGCTGTGTACTAATAAATTTGTTCAGCAAGTGTTCAGTTTAAGATCCAAGTACCAGACGCATCATTCATTACTCCAAATGAAATTGCTTACAGAACTTAAAAATACGTGCAAGACTTCTGCAAGAGACAGCAGAATATAGCCCGTCATTTGCTCTGCATGCTAAATTAATAATCTGCACAATTAAATGCTTGCAATTAACAGGCGTTTATTATTTTTGCAGTGTTATTTCTGTAATTGCTAATGTAGTACAAAAATCCTGAAAACTGTCTGGGGGTTCATTTGAGGGATTTATTAAAATTCCACAGAGCCTTATAACAAGTACCACCAAAATGGAACAACAGCTACAGGAGAAAAACTACAGACATTTAATTACCGAGCAAGGTTTTAATCAAACCTTTCTATTTTCCTTCACGATGACAAAAGAGACGTTTCGGCACTGGGCCAGGAAAATAACTGTAAATTTACGTGTTCTTTGCTTCTGAAGAAAAGAGGTTAAAAATTCATTTTTAGCTCAATGTAGTAATTATTTAAAATCTCTGACATAAACTGTTGAAATGTTAAAATGCATTTAAAATTTAAATGGGAAACAAGAGGGGAAAATGGGATAACAATGAAAAAAAAGACCATTTCTCTTCCCCACCGACTCTTCATGGATTACTATTTTTTGTAACATCAGGTAAACTGATTCCTAAAGTACAGTCAAAATGCGGTATGGTTTTCAAATCCGCACAGCTGGATCTCTCCGGGTTATGGATACCACAGCCATCCCAGCCCGGCGCAGAAAGCCTTGGCACAAACGCTGCACTCCGCTGCCTTCCAGTCAAGGACTTTTCAAGTGAAACGTAAAACTTTTTGTATTTCTTCTGTTGCAGAGCAATTTAACTCACTGGCTAAGTTAAAGCAATCTTTCCGATAGTGGGAATGGCCTGAACCCTACCACCCAATTACACGATATACTGCAATCCATGACCACGTTATCTGTTGGCCATTTAAGTACACGTAGTCGTACATATTCAGCCACATCTGGCTGACGATGTTGTACTCTTCCATCTGCAGCCTCTGTTTAAAAAATGTATGCGCTACGCCAAGTAATGCAGAGCTCTTTTCTGCAGGCACTGTCAGCACTCCAGACCTCCCCCCCACCCCGCAGACACGGCTGATGGTTGCAACTGGTACAGAGCACAAAAGCTTCCCCAGATACCAACTTGCTCAAAAAATTTTGCAGTGCTGTTCCATTCTTTTTAAAGGATACAGATTCAGTATAAGTACCATTCTATTCTTCCATTCTTGAATCACCAAGGTAACATTAGGCTTTTATTTATTTGTTCATTCATTTTTCTTTAGGAATAAAGTGAACTTTTTTCTAAGTAGGGTAACGAGGAAGAAACTTTTAAGAAAAATGAAGGGAAACATTTGCCTTCATAATAACCTGAGTTTACACAATTTTTGACGATCACCTTGTACACATCTGAAGGATTTTAAACAATTCAAACAAAAATGATGCTACTCCGAATGTAACACGTACCAAGAATGCAATGCTTGGCCAAAGGTTTTAAGAAGAAAGCTCTAAGCTGTTATCTGAGTTGTGAAAGCAAGAAAATCAGGCAAAGTAATATTACAGTGATTACCTTTACTACACTACTGCCTCCCAGAAACCTCCAGCAGTTACACCTTGTGCATTCAAGGGAGTTATCTCCACTCTCATGACTAATTTGCAAAAAATGACTGAGGCTCTCTTGGGTGAGGAGAGACTCAGTCGCACAGATCATTTTTCCTCTGCTACTGCGCATTAACCGTTTTGTACACTTAAATGCAGAAAATAGTGTAATCTTTAGGAAAGGCAACCTATGGGAATAAATCTCTAAATAGGACGCCTGAAGTAAACTGAGTCAATCACCTCTGTGAGCATGACTGGCAGGACAGCACTCTGCGGAGCCCGACACCGCAGGCTGTGCATGTCCTTCTCTCCCAGGAGATGCCGGTCTTTCTTCAGAGCAATTTTCCACTTCCAGTCTTAACTCTCCATTTCTTTGCAGAAACGCCATCATTTGGTTGTTCCCATGACCTACTTACTCAATAGCACATCTTTTCCTTCTGGAAGCAACTTAACCATATCCACTGATAAAAAAGCTAGAGGTAGGCAAAGAATGCTCTGTACAGACTGCAGGTGAAAAGATGTTCGGATATAAAAATAAGACAGGTTTTATGAATCTTCTAATACATCTGCAGCAAAATGGCGTATGCCTACATTCAGCTAACAGGAAACCAGCTGCAATTTATTTTAAAATAACAATATTGGGAAAAGATTAAGAGATGAAGAAGCAGAAGGCCAAGTGAAAAGAGTTACATTTGCAGTGTTTTAAAAAAAGCATACATGAACTGCACGACAGCCATCCTGACAGAGGCCATAATGCTCCAGGGCAGTATTCCCACTCCACGCTGGCACCAGCAGAGAAAGATGCTCAAGCTCATGCTTAACTTTCAGCCCTCAGCTGACCCTAGTGGCTACGGTTTATCAGTTTGACAGTCTGCCATACCAACTCAGCTGACAACAGCCAAGTACAAGCACAATATTCACATGCTTAAAATTAATCGTGCTCAAGTGCTTCAAGGTATTGATTCCATAGCCCGTCTCATCATTTAATTAAACCACCACGTTGCTCAGGTCATAGGTATTTCTGAGCACCAAGATAGGTGTAAATGACTGTCATCGCTTGTTCTTCTGTTCCTCAAAATATAGCAGGAAGATGCTTTAAAATGCCAAAATGTTACAAACAGTTTTGATCCATTTACCAGTTCTCACTATTTCAGCTAGTTGCTGTCAACCCGAGCCTGAGTGTATCTGCCAGCCAAAGCGATAGCAGGTATCAAGGCACCATGGAAAATCTTCTTGCACGCTGCTATGGATGGTATGTATTGTGCGCCACTGTTACATCTCACGTGGTTAGATAGGACACGTCAGTACATTTAAAGGTGTTAAAAGTTAATAGATTTGTCAAATATCACATGGTGGTCTCACTGGCTGGCTTAGCTGTTGTAAAGCCATCCTGCCTGCAAAGTGACTTGGTTTAATGTTCTGCTTTTTACATTGGCATGGTCTGAACTCCTACAAGTTACTGTTCGTGCCTGTGTAAATTTATTCCTGCAAGTCCAGAAGACACAGATGCATGTTGTGGGGAGGGGAGAGATAAGCATAGTCTAAATTAGAGCTTATGATCGCTGCTAGCACTGGATCAGGAATGAAACTCCATCAGTCACATGATTTGAGTTTAACATCCTGCAGGACCTGGTCCTTTCTTTCCTGAAGGGGCAACAAATCAAAAATTACTGTGTCATCCCTGATTAAAACGTATTTCATCAAAACACACTGAATCTAAACTAAAAAAAAGTATTTAAGGGTGCTAGCAACAGTTCATTGCTGTTGGAATAGGGGTGAAAGTGGGCCAGAGCATGCTGGTGAGCTGGTTGTGTTAGGGCTGCACACTACTTGGCTGTGCATAGCTATATTCAGGTCATTTTATGTGCTTTCTACACCTCATAAAAGAATTTTTTTCTGTTTTTTCTAACTTAAAGCATATTAATACAAGGTTTTTTGCAATTCAGGAGAAAGTGTAATAGTCAAGTATGTGCTCACTTTATAAGAAAGTAGTTTTGTTTCTGCTACTATGTATTTTAATTTCATCAATTCTACTAGAAAAAAAGTTTTTTTCCAGTGAAAATTTTTATTTAAGTGAAAAACTGTATTTAGAGTTGTTTATTAAAATTTAATTTTGCTGTAATATTATCACACACTACACCAATAAAATATAATAACACCTTGGTCCAGCACTAATTTTTGTTTCTAAAGTAATCCTTGTGCGGACCTTTGATTTGTAACTCGTGATTGCTTTTTGCCTGGAATAAATATAGAAACCGCTTAAGAGCTCAGAGTTGCTAACACTTCGCGCACTTCTACCAAGACCATTTGAAGATGAAGGCAGGCTGGCTGAGTCCGCTGCCCTGAGCTGGCCAGCGGTCAGGCAACTCTACCTGAAGACGGGGTAGCCACGTTAGCGCTGTGCATCACAGAACACCTCCAGCTGCCTGGCAGCAGGGTGTACAGTCAGCAGAGAGTCTGATCCTGCACCCCTAACACACCCCCTGACGCAGCTCTCAGCTAATATCTATTACTAATAGTTATTGCGCTGGAAATGCATTCCTTGGCTTACACCTCCTACTCTGAAATGAAAACCAAATTTCTTCTCTTCCACAAAGCAAAGTTTTAGCAGAAAACCCCCTAACAGAACCATATGGAGAGCATAAAAACTGACCACAAACATTTTTTCTTAATTCAGGATACCACCTAAAAGATCAATGGGATATAAATTATTTGTGAGCCTAGCTATTTCTGTAAACACTACTGAATGTTACATCAAAGGCAAAGCAAAAAGCCCATGACAAACAGTACAAAATAATTTCCCCTGACCTACTTCAGTCACTGACTTCTTAGGTGTTTCTCCTAATGGAAATAAAGATATTTCTATGTGCACCATTTCAAAACTGATGTTGACAATTTAAACTCATCGTTCCTTATGTAGTCAAGATAACTCCAAAAGCGTCACAATATTTTCTATATATACTATAGCACACCAGCAAAGTGTGGTATATTAAAACTAGTAAGTATGCTTCCCTTTATTACATCTTTACTTCATTTTGGTTTAAAATTACTTTCTTTTTTTTTTAATAGGATGCTGTTCACAGATATATCCAGTGCTACGTAATTTTCAAACACAAACTCCAGGGAGAAGCTCTCAAAATGCAAAGCAAAGAGTCAGCCACTAGGCTGATGTTTATAAAAACACACCAATTTTATGGAAAACAATCAAAATGGGTGGAAAAATCACTGTTCTGTGTGAAATAAACATTCCTTACTCTTCCTCAGGCAATTCCTTCGCCTGCCCAGAATCTCGCCATTAGAGGCATTTCCAAAGATGAATGGAAAACTCGGTTCATGCAGACCGTATGACTCTTTCTCCACATGATGCGCAGTCCAGGGCTCTCAAATGTTAAGTAAGGATGGTGACCAGCATCTCTGCTGTGGCAGAGGGAAATGACGCATTGAGTATTACACTGTTCCCCTTACAAGCCATTTTTTGCTAAAACAACTTTAAAAATAACTGGACACTTATAATTTGAATGTAAAGCAAGCCAATGACCCTGGAAAAAGCACACAGGCAGGTAATCTGATACACTAAAATATGTTCTCTCTTTCCATGCAAGTGCTCAACACACTTTTGCTAAAAATATGAGTTTTGCTGCTTATCTAGTTCAGACACAATAAGATTATATTAAGATAATATTTTTTTTTAATGATCAATAAGAAGTGAGATATAGTTACATTTGATTTGTTCACTTGTAGCTGAAAAGGAAAGGACATTTGTTTTTAATTAGATTATTGGCCTTTGTCAAAACTGGCTAAACCAATTCTGAATCCCCTCCTGCTCCCGAATGCCTGAAGGCTCTCTGTAATTAGTGTACTGCTGGCATGCCGAGGGGCAAAAGGGAAATTGCTGGGTTAGAGCACCCGCACCCTTAGCCAAGGTCCCTTTTCGTGGCCGTGTACAGAAAATGCATCATCTTACTTTGTCATCCACATTTCGAGGGAATAATATTTGCAGAAATGTGTGCAAAAGTCCAAAATTTATTAACTTAGAAGAGATACAAATTTAGTTCTGTTGCGCTATAAACTGGGATTCCCAACTGCAGATGGACCTGGACATCCCATCTGCATCCCAAAGTGCTGCGGTACCTGTCCGCGTTTCTCCAGCAAACAATATATTACAATTCTGGCCGTTGCCATCTGGCAAAACTGAGTCTCAGTTTCATAAATCACCATCACTCTTATTTATTTGGGGCATATTCCATAAGCATACAACTTATCACAGCTAATAATATGATTTACTATATCTACATCAGATTTGTTTGGCTGAGAAGTTTTCTGTACTGTTGGCAGTTATTTTCCCTTTAGCTTCTTTCAAAGTTTTACAGGAACAGAAAAGTTGGAGCTCAGCTTTGCCTCTCACCACTCAAGAGCTACCTCTCCAGCACACAGCTGCTTCCACACATTCTATGTCTATATTTGCAGTTATATTTGTGTATATCTATTTACACTATATTTAATAGAAAATTTAATACTAACATGAAACAATAAACACCATCTTGAAGATGTGGACATCCTCGACTTAGGGAAATTTGACTTCTTGTGATGTCTGCACACTTTTTAAGTGTGTATGACCACCTAACTATCGTTTTCAATTTTAATAAAAGCATGTATATTAGGATTAGGCTGTTACGAACACTGCAGTGCAGATCTAAATAACTCAGTCTGCCAAACTAGTGTTACTATGGAAACAAAACTAATGTACTGTGACCACAGCTCTGACTGCATTACTTAAGACCATCTGGTTAAAACAAATATTTCTGTGGCACAGTATTTGTTCTTAATTGTGCCCTGAAATTATTTTTTTTTTTACCATACCCAAATCTATTTTAGGTATGTTTGGTTTTTTGTAGTATTATACTCTGTTCAAATTTTCGCAGCACTGTGTGTGATTTTAGTTATATTTAATATGCTTAATGACTAAATCTGTAAGTCTCTAAGTTAATCGAGGATGGATGAAAGTAAATGGTCTGAAGTTCCCTGTTCTCTTGCACCGTGTTTTAGATGAGGTACCCTTCCATATTTCTGCACCACAGTACTGCTGTATAAACGCTTTACACCATTTCTTTTCCACTGGGAATGCAAGCCCGTCGGAAAGGGAAGCCTGACAGCGGGCGGCACAGCTCCCACCTGCCCAGTGCCAGCCTCTTGGCTGCCCTGGAGGTGAAACAAGCACCTTCCAGGTCCCTTGGCAGCTCCTCCAGCAGCTTCTTGCTAGAAAGGGGCAAAGCGCTTCCAAACTGCTTTCTTGCTCTGAAGCATTTTTTTTTCAGACTAATAACTCCTTCCCTGTCTCTAGCCCGGAGAAGTTTAATATTCTGAATTGAGATGTGTCATCACAGATAACTGTTCTGATAAGAAAAGAAGTATTTTCAGAGCTAGATGCTGATTGACCACATCGTCAGCAATTACCAATACAGAAAGGTGAGGAGCACCTTTCCAAACAGTTTCAAAAACTCGAAATCTATTTTATTCCAGGGAAAACAT
Source organism: Falco peregrinus (assembly GCF_023634155.1). Taxonomy (NCBI): domain Eukaryota; kingdom Metazoa; phylum Chordata; class Aves; order Falconiformes; family Falconidae; genus Falco; species Falco peregrinus. The sequence continues at coordinate 53,128,299 of NC_073725.1, read as the reverse complement.
GAAATTAACGAACACCTGAACTAGGAAACAAAAAGATCCGTTTACTACTTCAGTGCTTCTACAGAACTGCAATATTCAGTTTCTACTTAACAGGGGCAGGGAATATATTATTATTATAATTATTATTATCATTATTATCATCATCATTATTATTATTGGGGGGGAGAAAAATTCAGCAAAAGGCTCACAGATTGTGATAAGGAAGATAAGGACAGGGAGAGATCACTCACAAAGTACCATCATGTGCAAAATTGACTCGACTTGGGAAAATGAATTTAATTTATTGCCAATCAAATCAGAGTAGGAAAATGAGAAAAAAGAAATCTTAAAACACCTTCCCCCCACCCCTCCCTTCTTCCCGGGCTCAACTTCATTCCCGATTTCTCTCCCTCCTTGGCACTGGCCAGCAGCGAGTCCCTCTCGGAGCCGGCTGGCATCGGATCTGTCAGACATGGGGGACACTTCTAGCAGCTTCTCACAGAAGCCGCCCCCGTAGCCTCCCCACTACTGAAACCTTGCCATACAAACCCAATACAATCTTTTTTCACATGTATTGTACTTTTTAATTCAGATCTATTAAAATAATCGGGTGTCCACAAAAAAAAACGAGGAAGCCCCACAACACAAATTTGTCTGGGTTTTGCAGGCTCTGCAGAGTAAACCACATTTTGCAAAAGACAGGCTTCCCGGCTGCATTCGTGAACTGCATTATTAGTTTGAGGACATACGACTTGAGAAAAATTGAACACAGTTGGTTTTTGAATGATGAAAGGAACTAAACGTTGTCCATTATGACAACTAAATATTAACAGCAGAATGATTTTCTCCCCGCCACAGTCCCTGGCCCTAGAGGTACATTCATTTTCCTGGGCTCAGTTTGAGTGCTCCTTAAAAAGATGACTTGAAGAAGCAAATTTATTGTGGCATGAATTTTACACGCTGCCAGAGGTGTGAAAAGTGCACAGGTTAATACCGGCCAAGTGACCTGCAATCTTCTTTAGGTGGCTTTGTTGCATAAAGCCTGTGAGACCTGCGGTCAGGGAGGGAAAGGGGCTTTGCCCAGTGGCAGCAGCAAGCCCCAGAACTGACACCAAGTGCTCCATCAACGCCGCTGGAGAGCACTGCTGGCCAGAGCTGGGCTAAACGCACAGCAGCTTTAAGGAATTGTGGATATTTTAAAGAAAACACAGAGCAATTAATCTACTACATTTGCTTGCACGTCTATCTACACGTTCTATCTAGACATACTATCGTGCTCTGTGGGAACGCGTAAGGTTTCAAATTCTATGAGGTGTTGTATATACATCCTAAAACTACCGCAGGAAGTTAAGAATTCAGCTAGAGCCTCCACCGTTTTATGAAATATGTATCTATGGAAAATACTAATGTCCTAAATTATGTGCTTCTGAATGCCACCACTGCAGACAGAAGAAGAAACGCAGTTCTCAGTACAGAGCTCCTCCAGATCCCCCAGGGCAATACTTTTTGGAACAACCTTTACTCAGTCCTGCCACTATTCCACTTTTTTTCTCTAACTGAGAAGACGACTGGGAGAAGATAATTTTTTTAAAGCTCATGAATGTTAAGGAAGCATAATCTTGCTAGTTCGTAATTACAAACGAGTATCAGATTGCCAGCCACTTATCAGTCAAGCATTTCCCATCATGAAGAAATCAGTAACTGCAGCAGGAGATGATTAAAGGAAATCAGCCAATGTCTCTAACAAAAAAATTATGTCACCATTTATCAGATGGATACAGGAAAGTGAACATCAAATTCTGGCTAAAGGCTCCAAGAAAACATGTTGGGAACTAAATTCAATATAATTAAGAGGTGATTACACAAGAACTTTACCTACAGCGCAGCGCGCAAAACGCCGCACCTCCCCATGCCACACGCAGATCATCCTTCTGCCAGGAGCTATTCATTCGGCTGCTGGGAAGGTATTCTCCTTGGGGACATTCCCAAAGGGATCTGCTAGCGAGGTGGGAGCTGCCAGCCTCCCTTCTGCAGCCAAGAGCTAGGCAAGCATCACACCGTGTGCAGGGAGCTGGCTCGGGACATCGGGGCAGCAAGTACCACCTGTGGAGCTGCCCCCGCCTTCACTCCATGCCTCTTGGGTGAGCTTCAAAGAAGACATTAAAATAAACTTGCACCCCCATCACTGATAATTAACGATGGAGTTGCTGCCATCTGATGGCTTAGTAAAGAGAAAGAAAATAGGAGAGAGCAGCTACTCCGACTGCAAGACAGTGTTAAATGCTGAATTATGTTTGGCTGACAGAACAAGAAAAAGTAAAGTAAGTTCTGTGATACAGGTGGTCTGAGGGTAGGCAACCAACAGAGCCTTCCTTCACAGCGTGGGGAAATGTCCAGCAGTCCTTACGGTCTTTGCAAGGCCACATAAATACGCAATATACTTAACAAAAGAAATCTTGTTACACTTAACTATGTTTCCATTAATGACAACACAGTTCATGCAAAACAATAGTGACCTAATCACATCACCTCTTTGAATGAGCTTTGCAAAATTAAACTATGATCAGCATATTTTCCACTACTTGTCCAGTCTCAGTTCCTAGCAGAAACCTCCTTACAAGCTCTATTGAAATGAAGGAAGTGGGGAATAGCTGGTGCCTGGACCTCACAGTGGCTGAAAAATCATCCAGGGGCGTAGGTTACTTTGGGGTACAGCACCTCGATGTCCAACGTGGTAGAAGAAAGGTATGCAGGTGGAAAAGCCTCCATCTCCCCACTCACAGCAAAGCCACAAGGTGACAGACTCACCTTCAAACTAAATATATAAGATCAAATTTCTTTAGACTTATAATATCCTTCAGATTCCTCAAGTCCATTAAAAGTGTATCTATCTGCTTTTAGCATATCGGAACGTGAATGTGACTGTATTTATGGTCCGTTTTGGCATGCATCCCACTATGGGTGCGATGACAAAATCAGATCAGCTCTGATTCCTGCTTCTGACACTCTGCTTTGATGTGATGAGCATCCATACAAGTCCCATATTTCATTCTATTCAGTATTTCAGGTGACCTCCCCTGTCACGAGGATGGCAAAAATAAGGAAGCCTGTGGGCAGAGTGTGGGGCAGGCACAGGGACCCCCCTGGCCTGCCCAGGTCTCCTGTCCCTCCCATGAAGGGGGGGTGGCAGGGCAAGCCGGACCCCCCAGCTCTGCCCACTGCCCAGCCCTCCAGCCACATCTGCAGGTGGCCTCTCCAGCAGGGAGCTTCGGCTTCCCTGGAGACAACAGAGACAACCATTCCCCCATCAGCTCTACCACCTCCAACCCTTGGACCTGCCACCTTCCTTCCCCTTACTCTGGCTCTAAAACTCACTCCAAATTCCTTGTATTTAAGGGAAAATATTGCCAAAAGCATCACGACCGCAACTCGGCGTTCACACCTTCATACCGGATGGAGGTGTGAGCATACACTTACATGGATGAACACACTGCATGACTTCAGCATCATTGCCCTCTCCTTCCCTCTTGCCTGCTGCTTCTCATTACCTAAATTTAGATTGCAAATCCTTCAATCCAGATAGCATGTCTTGTCATGTCTGGGACACAAACTTACTTCTGTCCCACTTCCCATTTTCATGTACCTTTCTTCCTCTTTGCATACTCTTGACGTGCACACCAGTGCCGACACCTCGATTAACTCCATTCCTGACTGCATTTTTTTTTTCCAAGGGATAAAGACAAACAACCCAGTGTAAGTAACGAGTATCTGCACTAAAAAACTGCTTTGTAAGATTAGCATTATTGGATTTGTATTTGAAGGATTTCAGACACTACCATATTACGGTTGCTTCCTTTGCAAAATAAAAAGTGTTTTCACCCAACAGCCAGAACCCAGCCCTCCGCCTGGACTGAAACTCAACTTCTTCCTCTCCATCTTATGTCAAGAACAGTACTACCTGCACAGAATATCCCTCCAGTTGCACTGGGACATATACGCAGCCCTAAGGGTTTTTAATAGGATTACTATGGTGTTCCTGGGGTTTAAAGAGAATAGATGAGAACTCAAATCTACTTACAGATAAATAAATAAATAAATACATCAGAATTCATAAATATCAATTTTATAAAGAGTAAAACTTCTTCATAAACAGAAGACGTGTTTAGAAATTACATACACATACATTAAATTACATATGCATACTCCTCTATTTCCACTTTTTCAGGTATATGCAAATATCTGCAGATTCCTAACTGAAAATCACTCACAATTTCACAGACCAGCATATGGAACTCTTCCTTGTTTTAATAATAAAATGGGAACACCAAATTTCTAGTAACTTCTATTACCTGTAAGTAAATATGGTAAGTACAGTCAGTGCCTGTTTAAGCAAAAAACTCTAGATACCCTAACTCAGAAGCCTATACTTGGACCACTTATTATTTAATAACATGCCTTTGGTACACACTGTTGAGTCTTGTTCAGAATACTTTCTTTACAATAGAAAAGGATTTTTAAAAGTCCAATCTTCAGTGCCTGACGTGAAGATCACCAAGGAAACTGTAATTATTTGACTCAAAGAGAAAAGTGCTTAAATCTAAGGACAAAGCATGCACGGGATTCTTTGGGAACTTTGTTGTGTTCACATGGAAATGCAGCATGTCCAAATCCATCTCTCCAATTTCTAAAACCTATTTATTAAATAGTTAATATACTTGGGCCCTTCAGTACATATAAAGACGACCCAAACATGTAGATCCTAATGAAAACTATTTATGACAGTCTTCCCAAAACACAGCTTCTTTCTCCCTAAATCACATATTTGGGCCACCACTTGTATGCTCCTACTGGGAAACTCTACCCTCAGCAGCCTGGACCAGTGCTCCAGCTCCACCTGAGGGAAAAGCAGCCACATTAGTCTAATTAGTCTATATTTCTCTATATGCCACTGCATTCAAATATGTTGTCTTTCAAAACACACTTTTTTTTTCTCTTTTTTTCTTTCCTTTCAAACAAAACACTTTCCGAATGGGTTGTGAATCTAAAAGTTCATCAGGCCTACCCAAATTTAATCTTCATGTAAATTCTCTGCTGTTAGGTAGACAATGTAAATGTCTTTTTAAAAGCAATTTCACTATTTCAGCATTTGATGCTTAAATTGTACACACTGCACTTTATATTTAAAAAAAAAAAAAAAGATGCCTCTTCTTGAACCTCTCCGTTAAATCCTGAAGTGACACACCCAGGGAGTTACTTTCTTGAAGGATGAAACACAATTTGGGTAATTACAGGCATGTCCAAGTGTCCAGAGGTATCTATTTCTGACTGTTAACATTCCAGAGAGCTTTTGCTCTATTATAAACCTGAGCTCTGCCACTTAGTTACCAAGTTACTATAGTAAGCAAGAACTATTTGATATCATAAAATGCAACAGCATTTTCATTTTGCAAGAATCATCCAAAATGGCTCCAGCAAGCCCTGATCTGCAGTCTCTTATGATTCAACTAAAGTTTTCATATTATTCTAAATTAGGTTTTGAGTAGATCATTAACAAGAAAAGTAGATACCTGCCCTCAGACTATCTCCATGGTTCGAATACCTAAACAGCGAACAGCTGCAACCCTTCCACTCATAACATTAACAGAATAATCTGTACTTGAAAACACACTCTGTTCCTAACAGGAGTACAACCCAGTGGCAGAAGTAATGGAAAGAATAATGGAAAGAAAGTGGAGATAGGGAGTCAAAATGACCAGAAGGAATAAAATGTATGCAGATAAAGGTAATCATCAGCAATACATTTAAAACAGACTGAAATAAAACACATTACTTGTTTTTTCTGAACCCTCCTCGGCCAAAAATTTCTTACTCGGTACATGTAATTCACATACGCTGCATAAAATAGTCATGTAATCATCATCCTATCATACAGTGTTCAAGGTGTCCATGTGGGTATTGGTCTCAAAGCTTTTCCCTCCAGTGCTGGGCAATCACACCTACTTTTAGACAAAATCCTGGCCACTTATTTTGGCAAAGGAGATTAGTGATGAGCCTCAGCCCTGGGAACAGCTGCTAAAGGGAAGAAGTGACAGCAACAGGAGCCCTGTTCCTGTAATCAACAGGATAGACACATGAACTCCGGGGTCATGTTAGTGATGAACCAGATCTACCGATTAATGACTGCCAAAATAACCTCCATTTGCTAGATGACACATAAATTAGTATTCACCCAAGAAGAGGGAGATCAAACTGGGGTGGGTGCATCCTCACACCTGAGCTTCGGAGTTGGGCCCTCTGATGAAGATCTTGGACCTCTCAACCAGAGAGTACGGTGACCACAGTGTACACGCTGTATTTGGAGCATCCCACCATCAAGCATGTGACATGACTACAAAAGGAATCATTTCTCTAGAGTTATCTTTCTCATGAAATTGAACTAGGACTTTTTCTTACTGTTTGGAGGAGGTTTTGGGAGTGGGAGGAGAAAGGCAGGGGATTAAAACCCTCTTCTTTGAGACAAAGATTTTTTCTTTAAGATGAGTGAGACTTTAAACTGGTAAGACAAGGACTAGAAAAGTGGGCACGGCAGGTGGAAAATGTATCCTTGACTCAAAGGATGGTCACCAGTGGTCCAAAATCCAACTAGTGGCCAGTTTCTAGTGGTATCTCTGACGGACTGATGTTGGGGCCAATACTGCTGAATGTCTTCATGCCTAGCCTGGGCAGTGGGACGGAGCACGCCCTCAGCAAGTTAGTGGGTGGTACCAAGCTAGCGGTCAATATGCTGGAAGCCAGGCTGTTATTCAGAGGGACCCCAGGAGGCTGGAGGAATGGTCCGACAGGAGCCTCCTGATGTTCAGCAATGAAAAGCGTGAAGTCCTGCGCCCCATGTGGTATAACCCTATGCAAATATATGGAGTGGGGACCAACTGGCAAGGAAGCAGCTTCACTCAAGAAGACCTGAGGGCTCTGGTGAATCAAAGTGGCAAACACGAGTCAGCTGTATGCCCTTGTGGCAAGGAAGGATGACTGCATGCAGGCTGTACTAGCAAGTGTAGCCAGCAGGCTTACAGAAATTATTATTTCCCCCTATCTGGCATTTCTGACAACATTTCTAGAATACTGCGTCCATTCTCAAACAAGACTGTAAGAGGAGTGCCACCGAAGGCTAGATTGAGTCTGATGTTTTAATATGATCGGCTTCACTGCATCAATTAATGATATTCAGCCGACAGACCCACATAAGGAAAGAAGGCTGCTCTATGGAACATTCAGAAAAGAGTGCGTTTGGTACTGATTGCTCAAGATAATATTAAGGAAAATCTTTTCAAGAATTTAGTAATTTTTGTTTTGATTTCTGCAACACTTCAATTTACTTCTTCAGTCTGTTTGTACTGAAAAGTATTCTATTCAGCTGTTTGCGCAAAGCAAAAGTGAGCGGATGGCTATGGTTTGTCCAGTCACAGACCATAAAGTGTTACAGAACAACCATCTGATCAAAAGAAATAACATGCTATTTATATTATCACACATATAGCCAGCCTCTCTGAACCACAAAGATTAACCATCCTATGGAACAGGTGTAATGAATTATTCCTGAGTTATTCCCAGGATTTAAACTGTGTACAAAAATGTGTGAAAAACAATTACATGTGGCAGGCAGGAAGGGAAAAGGTTGAAAATATTTGGCTCCTATACTAATTCTGAACACAAAAATGGCCTGAATTCTATTAATTAGATGTTCATGGTAATTCCTTCATGCAAATTGATTCATAACACTGTTGCCAATTCTTTTAGCCACAAACGGGTCATTCACATAACAGCACAGCTCTATTTATCTTGGCCACCCCACCAGGATCAGAAGCACAGGCAGTATAGCCAAAGCTGAATGAGGATTTACACATTTTTTATTGAGAAACTTAATTTTTAAAATTTCCTTCACATCAGTAATAAGAAAGCAATTACTTTATTTTATGTGCTGCAATACCACTACTGTCAGCATTAAAAAATAATCTTGGCTTCAACTTCCAAATTATGAGATTGACATATAACGGGCTCAAGTTCCTCCTCCCTTGCTTCTTAACTTATAGCATATGCCCAAGTCCCATTTTCAACATTTTCTCCACATCTTGAGGATTACTGATTTACTTAAAGGGGGATGGGGGGGGAGAGGTGAGATTGTCACATAACCACCAAGCACAAAGAAATAAACCCAAGAGGAAAAGGCACAGGGTCAACCCCCCCCTACTGAAGTCACTGGGCATTTGCCACAAGGATTGCCCTCTAAGCAAGATCAGGAAGGTTGCCAATGTGACATTAAATACAGAAGCAGCCGTCATCAAGGATGATCCTCCATTACCTACCTAGTGCTTACATACACACTCAATCCTTCTGTTACCCACTGATCTACAGTAGCTGTTCAATGGCAGTGAGCATCAGTACATAATACTCCAGAAGAGGAAATAATTAATTTGCTGTGGCTCACTAAGAGTTTTGCCAAAACATTGGTCAATACTCTGTTACAGTCACTGCTGTGTAAAAAAAACAAATGGTCCTCAGAAAAGACAAAAAAGCAAAACCATCTTCCATAAAAACCATAAATAACATACTCTAAAAATTACTTTTTCTGCTCCAGTTTAAAAATGTGATTAAAACTGTATTTCTGTGTACAAGTGAAGAGTGAATGCACATACATCAGTACAGGATTTGTTGCGTTGAATTCATGAGTTCTGCAACACTTCAGTATACTGCATGGTGTGGCAGAAACCAGAACACAGGCAAAAGAAAACTCACATTTTTCACAGGGCAGAGCATGTTCTCAGGCAGCTCATTCACACGTCGGCTGTCTACACCCTAGCTTACCTCTCAACAGCATATGCCTAAACCTTAGCTGTAATAAATACAACTGAACTGAATTAAGACCATTCCTAGTGCATCCTGAAATGGATGGTGAGCTTTCCTTGACAGTGGATAGGATTAAGCCTTCCTCTCACAACTGATCTAGAAAAGGCTGATACAAAATTATCAAAGCTAGTTCAAACCCCTTTTCTTGCATGAACATCCTGTGCAATCTTTAGAAATCACATCACCTCTCCTTTGGACTGTGTGAATAACAGCGTTTTTTCCATTACCTGAGCTCCATTACAACAGCAATTACATTATCATTTGCAAGATGCTCACATGCTACAGAGACATGGGCCAGAAGAGCAGTACATCTAGGGAGACAGCTGAAATGTTTACAAAGGAACATGCCCTCTCTTCCCACAAGAAATAAACAGCGGTTGTCACAGATAAATTGAGGAGTCATTCCAATTTCTGTTCATTTGCCACTGTTTTAACAGTAATAAAGAGATGCTGTGTGAGGCAAATGAGTTTGATATTTATTTGCTCTGATTTGGGGGAGGGGGGGGAAAGAGTTACACAAACTGGTGATTGATATTGGGAAAAGGCATTGAAACAATTCCTGGTAGACATCAGGAGACTCTGCCCATCTGGCCCTGGCTCCTCCAGTGCATTCAATGCTGCCAGGAATCCAAAACCGTAATTACAGCTACCCAGTGCATGAAACACCCATGCTCCTTTACATTCTATTTTCTGTATTCACAAACTAAAGCTTGTCCTGCAGCTGGCTGTTTCCTCCAGAGCCCACAAAGCCCGAGCCACGTGCCATGTACGTGATGGAGCCCCCAGAGCCTCGGGGCACCAGCGCTGAGATGTCCCACTCTGGCACCTGTCTCCTTGCCCGGTGCCTGGCTGATCCCCGCACGCCTGCCACAGCCTCCCCCAAAAGCTACAGGGGCAGCACAGGGCCGGCCCCCCACAGAGACCGTGCTCCTGAAAATCTAGCACTGTGCAAGGCAAGATGATGGCCTGTTATTTCAAGTGATCCAGCAACAAATCATTCGTTATTATGGGGCAGCCCAATGCCAACAGCGTACTGCAGGCACAGCGATCTCGTGCCAGATGGGCCTAGAGCAAACAAGGAGCATGAAAGCATTCTGACCAGACATCTGAGATGTAGCAATGATGGACCGCAGCTCTTCCACTTAGATTAACTGCCAGCAGCATTAATGAAATGCAAGTATGTGTGTAATTTATGGTACAAAACACAGCAAGTATTGAACTGACAAAGGGAAACATTTACTCGGTCATTAAGGGCTAGAAATACAACTGGGTGTGGAGGGTTGACCTTGGCTGGACACCAGGTACCCACCAAGCCACTCTACCGCTCCCCTCCTCAGCAGGGCAGATGGGGAGAAAAATAAAATGGAAAAAAACCCTCATGGGTCAAGACAAAGTCAGTTTAATAAAGCAGTATCAAAGGACACGTACGGAAGCAAAGAAAAACAAAAGATGCTACTCTCTACTTCCCATCAGCAGGTGATGTTCAGCCACCTACCAGGAAGCAGGGCTTCAGTGCATGTAGTGGTTGCTCCAGAAGACAAACATAAAAAATGAATGCCCCACCTTCCTCCTCCTTTCTCTGAGCTTTTATTGCTGAGCATGATGGCATATCCCTCTGGTCACTTTGGGTCAGCTGTCCTGGCTGTGTCCCCTCACAGGTTCTTGCTCACCACCAGCCTACTAGTGAGGGGGGTGGAGATTGGAGAGACAGCCCTGACGCTGTGCCAGCACTACTCAGCAGTAACCAGAACACGGCTGAGTTACACCTTCTAGCCTCCAGTACAAGCACAGCACTATGAGGGCTGCTGCGGGGAAAATTAACTCCACCTCAGCCAGCCCCAGTACACCGGGTTCTGTAACACAGAGTACCTAGCGCTGAAGCGTGACTCCTTGGTGACACTTCAACTTGAAGAGCAATAATTTAAGTTACCTATCAGGTACCTGCAGACCATGCAACAGCCTGTCCTCCTCTTCTGCAACTCCTGGCTCTGCAGCTGGCCCCTTTGCTTTTCTGGTACAGCTTCCAAAACATTGGGAGGAATCCCCTTCCCAAATACAAAGCTCGCAGCTCAGGCCTAAACTCACCTGGAAATCTGCTCTGACTACACTCAGTAGAGTATCTGCTAAATGCCATAATTACAGAAGGCAATTTTTTGTATTTCTCTGAGTTTATCTGTGCAAATACCCATTTTGTTAAGATGCATTCATTGTTGGAACCTATGCAACTGCAGCAAGGGTCACAGAAGCAGTCTGATACCTAAACATAATCTTAGACGTTCCTGATAAGTAAGTGTATCTGCTTCTCCTCAAGCCTACATTCCTCTCCTGAAAAAGGGTATATGAGATGGAAAAGCCAGGAACACATGAACTACAAGTTATATTGCTAATAGCTCTGAGAAATGCTCCTGGGAGGAACAGCAATGGATGTTCGCACTATCTCAAGCACACATAAGTGCTTTCTGTTGGTCAGATTCTATAGGGAAAATATGTTTTACAGGGGAAGTTTCTTCAAAAGAATGCAGCAATTTGTGGATCAGGAAAAAGAAAATCCCAGCAAAAGTAAATTTCCTACCTTTGCCAGTAGAAAAACCTGGCTGTTGCATTACATTGCAACACTGTCTGCGGAGTTTGTGGTATTATATTCTGAAATTCTATTTTAAGTCTTTGCGTTGCCACAGACGCCTCAGCTGGTATCAAGGCCCCACTCCACAGGATGTTCAAATACAAAGAGACATGAAGTTGGGTTGGGGAAAAAAAAATATAGAAGTTACGAGGAGAACAAATATATTGGTGACAGGACATAAACTACAAGGACTACTGTAGAACTGCCTTGGTGCATCAAGATACTCATCTTCACATACTTCATTGGCATATAACTGTGTGATGTATGTTACAGTATGATATCCTGTAACTCTAAGGTTAGAGAATTCCTGGCTTCAGCATCTCATCACATAAAATAACAATGCCCTAAAATAAAAATCTATTCCTGATGTTTGTAAGCGTGGCCATAAGCGTGTGTTTATTTCCTTCACTTCAAACTTTGCAGAACAATTGCTGCAATTTTCTCTGTGAAGTAGTAGAAAACAAAGAATTAGTATCCAATGTTGGGAGATCAATTTTCACAGAACCCATTGCTTGATAATTTAAATGCTAAGTACTGCAGCCAATTAGTCTAGACTGAAGTATCTGATGGGGGCAAAATTTAGGCTAACAAATACAGCATAATATTATCTAAATAATATGGAGCAGACTTCCTACAAAGATAGATTTTGAATTTGCCCATTAAATGAAACAGGTGCAAAGAGTGTGTGGGAGAGGTGAAATCATCTCTCCCCTACATGGCAGTATAAAATAAAATTAGGATATAAAATTTGGGGGTGTCTCACAGGGCAGTTTTTAATTATATACTTAGCAGCATCTTTGCATATAATCATTACCTCAGCCTCCTCGTTTGCATGTATATATTCTTTTGTGCCATGATCAAAGAACAAAGGTTAAATCCTTCTGAAACTCTATTCAAGCAGTGAAAATTGAAAACAGCTATTTTGAGGCTTTGGGCTTTTTTGTATTTTTCAACTGTCTGTATAATCTGCTTAAAATTCTGGTTCCTTATGAAATCATGTATTTGTAACGTGACACTCAGACAATTGCAGAACACAGGTGAACTAGCAGAGTTTTAAGGAAGACCCTTTCAACAGTACCTCCCATGAAAGAGGGAGAAAAAAAATGGGGTCTCCAGCTGGGACCCCGGCTGGCTGCCAGAGGACTTCCACCAGACCTTCACTCCTCCCATTCTACCCCCACACCCAGTTTTGGTTTGCAAGGAAAGGTTTGGTATGGAAAAAACAGAGTCCTTGCCTAGTCCTCTGTTGCCATACTCATGGCACACAGAGTCCCTTCTCTGTCCTGACAGCAGTGGACAAACACCCAGCCTTGGTGCCTGGGGTGGATGAGAACTGACGGCGGGGAACAGCTCTCCACGTGGCAGCGAGGAATGAGGAGACTGTGTCTGCCAGGGTGATGGGGCTGCCTTGAATCAGTGCCTCTCTGCTCCAGAAAATGTCTGTTTGTGAGTTTTTCTTCTTCCTCTGTTGCTACTAGCTGACCTGTATGTACATCAAGCTGCATGTTACGGCCATTCAGTATCCCTGGCTACCTCTGTGGAAGTCCTCCATGCACTCTTAGCATTCCTGTTTTGTGTTTGGGCTTAGGAACAATGGTGAAAACAACCCACATACTAAAAACGCCCTCCTTTTTTCTAAATAGAAGCTGGCAGGACCTGACCAAGGGTTTAAAACTCTGGAGTAAGACATGGGGAGATGAACTACTGAGTAAATGAAGCCCTGCCAAGGTACATGGTATGGAAACAGCTCAGCAATTCCTCATACTGATAAAACCCACCCGGATGTATTTCTGGAGCACATCCAGCTGATCCTTGTGACACATCACCAAAGACAAGAGAATATTGAGATCTAGGATGCTGGCACTCAAATACCACATTCACACAGGCCACAGCACCAGGAAGTATTTCGGGGTTCGTCTAGACACCAGATACCTAAATTAACCTGCCATATCAATCTCCCAAACTGACTCAAATGCCAACTGCTGGAGAAAACCTCTTCCTTCTTCTAAACACAGGTTCCTGAAGTGATACCCACTGAAGGCTAGGGAATATTTTGTTCCTGGGCTAGTAACCACTCTCCAGTAAAGGAATTTATTAACAGCTTAAACTGCGCTACTTTGCAGCCCTGCAGAAATTCTGTCACTGAAAAGTTACCAGGTCAACTCTTCCCTCCAACCTCCTGATAAACTGAAATCATGGAATGAAAATACTCCCTTTCTATCCCAGACACACAATCCTTAATATCTGTTATAAACACCTAGACAAACCCTAGTTGTCTTCAAAGAAAGAAAATGAGACTTAAACACCGCATACTCACTTCTAAACCTATGAAAATATTGTAAGCAAGCTGTAAGGGTTGCCCTTACTGTGTGACAGCAAAAGTCCAGGTTGGCACTTCTGGAGACTGGTACTGTGTAGTTTATAAATACACTCAGAAGGGATCAAAGGGATATTTTTTTTTAAGTTTAATGTTTTGCAACTCCTCGCTAAAGCTACTGTAAAGCTCTGTGTCCCCTCACAGTGGCTATTAGCACTATGCAAATTAGGCCAAATCCTTCACCATACTGTAAATGTTTTCAAAATCTTTACATTTTCTTTTTACCTCTGTTTATTACTAATTGATATCACTAATGTTCAAAGTAACACCTGATAATGACAGAGAAATTACAAGCGTAATGAAATCTTTCAGGGAGGTTTTGCCAACAGTCCATTTTAGAAACTGTTCCTTCTCCTTCCCTCAGCTTGTAATTTTCACGTCCTGCTAGCTATAAAACGAAGATAGGCTTAATTCCCAAAGGTTTTCAATCTTTCCACTCACTAGAATTGAAAACTTCAAAAGAAAGAAGCTTTATCCTAAGTTACAGTTTTCTGAAGCCTAGGCTCACACTGATCAATGATATATGGTAGAGGGGGCAGGGGAACTGAGTTTGAGCCAGATCGGGAGTTAAAGTAATGAACATTTAACATCAGGAGTATTTGACCATTTTGCTGACATATATATATATATATATATATTTTAAATACATAAATGCTGATTTATCTTTATACTGTCTTTTCAAACAGATGAATTTGCTAACCATTGCTTATATTCAGCTAGTTTTATAAAACAATCCACAAGAAAGATTTGTTCGCCTGCACACACTGAGGATTTTTATGATCACGACTTTAAAGTAGATTTAGAGCCCTCAGCACCCCAAGTAGTACTGCAGTCATGCAAACATGTTTTTAAACCGGAGAAGACACAGAAGCAACCCAACAGCACAGCACGTTTGGAACAGACCCCGGCAAAAGCAAGGGCACCCGGACGCTCTCAGGGTGACCCCAGCAAACCACGCTTTGAGCTACATCAGGAGGAGCACAGCCAGGATCACAGGGCCATCCCACTGACTCACCCCACCTGGGCCACACTGTGACCATTTTCAGGCATCAATCAGTTCAAGAAGCACAAGGAAGAAGGGAAGAGGGCCCAGGAGATAACTGGGGCCTGAGGCACATCATCAGCAAATGGAGAGGGGAAGATGAAGCTGGGGTAGCAGCCTGCAACTATTCCAAAGGACCTTATCATGCACACACATATGAAGAGATGCATAGAAATTGTATTAGCCCTTTATAAGTTAGAGAAGGAAAATGAAGTTCTAAACCTGTCAGGAGGCCGCAAGGGCTAAGAGGAATCCTTGCTTCATAAAATCATTGCATTAATAATTACATGGCATTAATATTAATTCCATCCTAAGCACAGGAACAGTGTGCCAGTGGTGTGTGCTCCAGGACTGGAAAGCTGCAGCAGCTACTTCTGCTGCACCACAGGCCATTACAAAGAAGATGCCAAAGTTCAGCCTTTCTCAACAGACCCATGGCTTAGGTTTGCCATGAGACGTATCTGAAATTCCAGTTACCAAAGGAGCTATTGGGATTTTCACTGATAGTTAACTGTTTCCCATTATGCACACATAAAAAGCTGCATAATGGGTGAACTGACTGGAAAATACTGTAATACAAGAAAAAAAAATGTTTTTTGACTAGTAATATGCTCGAGAGCTCTTCACTGGACATGTGTTGTATCCTTTTACAATGGAAGTCTTCTGGCTAGATTAATTCAGTTCAGGTTTAGCCTGCATCAGATTTGCTGGGGATAAAGTGAGGATGATTCAGGAGTGACACTGTGAGATACGTCGTTCAGCTTCAGCCTCTTCCACAATCTTCCATTAGAACAGTTGGCGAGCAGGAAGAAGCAGCAGAGAAGGAAGCCCAGCAGGGCGTAAACACCAGGTAAAGGCTCTCCATGTACAATGCCCAACATTAATAGTTTCTTGGAAAGAAAGAAGAATTTGAACATCCTCCTCTTTCTGTCATGCTCTGCCAAGGTACTACTTTGGATGGGGATGTTGGAGCACTTCTTTTTACTCCACCAACTCTGTCCTCCTTTCAAAAAAATGTTTCTACCATATGGTAGAAGTAGTCACTTTAAAAATCACAGAAAAAGACATCTGGATATTCAGTCAACTGCTGTTTCCAGAAATGATGGCATCCTCAGTCATATAGGAAAAAGGTAGGAAAAAGTAGGGCTTCACCTGCAAGTCCAAAGCCGCCCTGGCATCCTGGCCTCTTCAAGAGTGGCTGAAACTAGGTTAAAACCTTTAATTACAAAATGGCAATTCACTGAATATATGGTCTATGAGGTTAAAGAACGCACCGTTGCTGTATTTGCCCCTTCCCATCGCAAACCAAAGGTCTGATTTTTACAGTTATTGTGTCCACACACAGACAGAACCCTCCACCTGAAAGGGGACTGCAGATGCTTAGTGACATCTGAAAGACTAAACTATTTATCAAAGGAACAGCATCTAAAACAATAAGAAAAAAGTTATCCAAAGGGCAGCACACCATGCTGTTCTACACTACTGCAATACTACTGTCACCATGAATCCTCTTCCCCTCTTTCTTCCCCTTAACCATTATCAGTATGCCTTTCCCTTGATGATGGCAAAGGCATACAGGCATGCATCTCCTGTCTTCCAACACCATGTCAATAGTTCAGGTTTCTTATGCAGCACCTGTCTGAGTTCAGTGCATTGCTCCTGCTTCCTTCAGCACTCGCCTCCTACGGTCAGAGGAAGAGCAGCTCAACTACAGCGCACCACAGCACACAAATTTTATACAACTGACAAATTTACTTTACATGGAATAACCAAGCCCTGACACATCCCCCCCAAAAATGGAGAGAATAAAGCCAAAGCAGCTGACATTCTAAGAAAGCAGAAGTTTACAAAATACACTCTCACTTAGATACAATTTAAACCCCTTCATAAAACAAACAAACCAATCCCTTCATAAAACAAACAAAACAACCCTTTCATAAAACAAACCAACCAACCCCTTTATAAAACAAACAAACAAACCCCTTCATAAAACAAACAAAAACTTTCAAAGTGATACAATGCACTATAATTCAAGCCTCATGCTGCAAACACTGAAAGATCAGCAATGAAATGGATGCCTCATGTGGCTGTTTCCCTATCCTGTGCATAGAAAGTGACTTAGAAAAATATGCTCAAAACTTGCACTTTTTCCTCCTTACAGTGGCAAAATTTTATTCTGATGATCTTTCATCATTTCAGAAAAAAGCAAGTGTCAAAAAACGCATAGGAAAAGAAAACTAATTTGAGCTTGTACCTATGTAGAAAAGAGATCTCTTAAATAATTAAAGGTATTTTTGAAAGGCAGCTTTTCTTATCATTATCCAAAAATCAGATTATATTGCAGCTGAGATTAATATTTTTAGTATCTGAATGGAACCGAACGTCTATTAAAACTGTGTGATGGCCTAAGGCTTTATAAATAACTACGTTCCCTCTTTGCCAGTTGCAGCGATGACTACCAATGCAGCATGCTAAGTTATTCCATCCCCAGTCACACGCTCGCGGGAGCACTGCAAAGTGAAGATCAAGGTTAAATAGTTAGCAGGAATTTCTAAGTGGGAAGATGGCCATGTGACCTTGCAGCTCTGTCAGGCTCTAATTGAGGAAAATACAGTATATAAGTCATTGGATGTTACCGATGTTCTTCATGGGAGAATTGTTTAAATTAGATACAAAGCATTTCACATGTAAGAGGCCAGATAGAAAAGCCAAGAGTTCACATCAAAAGGTGTGCTGTTTCTAAACCCCCCCCCCCCCCCCCCCCTTAAAGGTCAGGGGATACTGTACCCCCAAATCCCTTGCTTGTCTCCATCTGCTATGGAAATCTTTCCTGCATTGAAACCCGAATTCAGGCAGCTTTTAAAAAGACTCGATACAAGTATTTTCATAAGAAGGTGTGCAGCTGCTTTGCAGTCTTTCCCTAAAAATACAGCACCGTTCTCACAAATGGTTTCCTGATGTGAGTCGATTAATACTGCCACTAACAGTACCGTCCCAAACTTCGCCTGGCATTTCCTCCCACGGAGAGTCACACTGAAAATGCATTTCCATAATCCAGGCACGAAGGTGACTTCTGCCAAGCAAAGGAAGCGAGACCGGAGCCTGATGGGGTGCCAGTTCCCCTTGGCTCCATTCAGGGGCAAGAAAAGCAACTCGGCGAGGCCACGTCTTACAGAGAGCTGAAGGGAAGTGGCCAGGACACTTCATACTGGGATTTTTCCCAGGTTTAACTCCATATATTCAGCTGCAGCTTCCCACAAGTCAAGGTAAAGCCCAGACTGCCTGGCGTGGCTGCAAACCTGGTAGGAGGCACAGGTTTGTGTTCTGTCCGGGGGTTTTCCTCCAGGCTGACTCCATCTGTCCTTCCCGCCCCGCCCGCCCCCCCCCCCCCATCTCCCACCTTATCCAAACAGTCCCACTATCTGCTCTGAGCAGCCTGTGTACTCCCTCCCAGAAAGGTACCTCTTCAGAGGTTTAAAAAATTGGCAAACATTGGGCTAGACTTTCACAGGAAAAGAGGCGGGGGGGGGGGGGGGGGGGGGGGGGGGGAAGGTAAAACACTGTTATGGGTTACCGATATGTCAAAAAAAAGCACGGTTTTAATGGGGGGGGGGGAATTACAAAAATCTTTCTTGCTCTTTATTTCAGAAGTAGTTCGAACAGTTTTGGAAGCAGTTTTCACACTGGAAGTTGTTACTGATGGAAATTTTGGGGTAGCCAAAATTAAAGGAAGCTCTATTACAGCTTCCAATGGTACTCCCATTAGTTTTATTACCCCTATCTCTCTACCTTAATGCCCTTAAAAATTACTAAATACATTAAAATGCCTCTAATTTTCCATCTGTGTCTAAGGAAGCACACATTACCCAAAAACAATTTCTTTAACCAAAATGACACTTCGGACATCTCATTATAATTTGACAACCACTTAGTTTGTCTTCAAATCAACACCCTCTACATTTCTAACTACACATAACACAACACAGCTGGGGATGACCAATGTTTACATTTTCCAAGCCTAATTTACTCTGCTTTCTGGACTGCTAGAAACAAGAGCTTCTAAGGACCTAAAAAAAGAAGTTATTATTCCTTTCTAAATGATTATCAGATCAAGACAAGCCTCAGATCACTCCAACGTTAATAACTGCTGCCAGACTTGTTTCCACCTATTAGCAGTTGTGAACAGATTGGTTTTACTTAACTGGCAGCCTCACTCAGCTTCACTGAACAGCATCTCCCTGGAAAAGAAACGTCGAGTTTGCAAACCTTCATGTGAAGAACATTAACACGATGACTGCAGTAATACGCATTTCAAAAATGAAAAGTAAACTGCGCACAGAACTTCAGGATACATCTTTGGTCTCCTGCTTTTTTAGCAATTCCTGTCATCTAGCCATGTATTCGAATTGGCAAGAACAATACAACCAACATCCTGAGACAGCAGAATTTTGCATTAAATATCTAAATAAAATTAGAATGTTGAAAAATAACTTGAGTTGGGTTTTTTTTCCTAAGTATAGCTCCAACTCCAACTCATTTTCTAAGCAGATCAAGAGTAATTTAACACTAGAGAATGTAATAAGACATGGAGGAAAACACCTCTTCAAAAAGAAAAAGAAATCAAAGCATCCCAGACCTCTCTCTTACTTGCTCAGGTATTTATTTAATAACTAGAGCAGAGCAAAGGGTTAAGGAGTCAGGAGCGCCAAGCTACACTTGTGATTTTGCTCATTGCTCTCGCTGTGACAGAAAGCAACTGGAAAATCTATGGCAATTTCTTTTACCCCCTAATTAATTCCAAAAATAGATTAAATTGAAATTAAAGGAGGAGAAAGATTAAATGAGCTATAGCAGAGGTATCCCTGCCCTTTACACATCCTGCGGCCTGGGATGCCTTGCAAGCAGAAGTCTGCCCAGGCTTTTGCACAGCAATACGGATGCCTGGCACCAGGCTGGAGACTGATGCTCTAGTTAGGTACCCAGGGTGGGGGGTGGGCATGGAGCCTCTCCCTCTGGCTGGGGATGCCCGGTAGTCAGAGAGGAGACAGAGGTACCCATCATGGCACAGCTGTGCACAGGTTTCTCTCAGTAGCCTGAGCAATTGCTGTTTTCCCCTTCTATTTTTAATCATTTTTATTTTTGGCTTCTGTTATAAACAGTGTTTTTAGCCTCACGAACAAAGCCTGGCATGAAGAAAAGGGAAAGGTCTGGCAGAGGAGGATGCTTCTGGGGTAAAGGCATTTGATAGCTGGACCACCGTGTGTCTGCTATTAGTACACACTATCATTTATATTAAAAGAGGAAATACAACCAAGCCAGTAACACAGCAATTAGTGGCTACAAGGAGCACTGTGCCCAGGCAGATGGAGACACCTGTCCTGCTTCATGCAGCATCTGCGGCTGGGCTCAGAAGCTTGCTCAGAAGGAAAATAGCCTTAGTTCCCTCCTCTTGCTCCACGTACGCCATTTCTTTACAGAAACAGTGTCTGCAGATGAACATTGGCTGCCAAAAATGTGATAAATTCACACAGACAGGCTCTTATAATTACCAGAGAAATCCATATACAAAGGAGGAACATGAACTGTGTTCCATGAAAAAACCAGCCCCAACAACATACATGAAAACAAGACAAAGGAAACTGTTGTTGAAACAAGACTTGCCAGCTCCCAAAACATTTGATTTTTTCTCTTCCCTTAGGCTTCAGGAGTGTAAATGAATACCATTTTCTGTAAAAGTGAAATCATTCTGTCATTCTGGGAGAGAAAAATAAAAAATAAATAAACTACCCTCTCCTCCAACCCCCTCCCACCCCAAGCAGCACACATGAAAAAAAAGGGAATCGCCCATCTGAAAATACCTGCATTCAGAAAAAAAAAGTACTGCACAACTACTAGAGGCATGTAGTTGTCCTACTGCACAGCATCTATGCACCAGCAGTAAA
Source organism: Falco peregrinus (assembly GCF_023634155.1). Classification (NCBI taxonomy): domain Eukaryota; kingdom Metazoa; phylum Chordata; class Aves; order Falconiformes; family Falconidae; genus Falco; species Falco peregrinus. The sequence goes on along the minus strand of NC_073725.1, from coordinate 53,107,432 downwards.
AATTAATAACCGAAAAGCTGTTACAACCTGCTGCCTCAGAGTCACTGTACAGAACTTGTTGTTGCAGGCACGGAGCAGCAGGGCAGCAGGGCGGCCTGACAGGCCACATTCCAACTCCAGCTACCATGGAGGAGTTATCTTTAAATGAACAACACCGGAGCATTTTTATCATGTTCCTTAACCCTCTCTCTTTTGAGGATTGTGCACTTCGGAGCCGGCGGTGCTGCCCTGCCCTGCCCCAGCATCCTGTGGCAAACTGCGGTCCCAAACACGAAGGCAGCAGCATCCCATTCCCACGCTGCCGGACACACTCTCCCATCATCTTGGCAACAGTCATCATATCGCACGCTTATTGTTTGCCGTTATCTCTCCATTGAAAGCTGATCTGAGTAAAATTGCTTTTTTACCTCTTGGTTCCTTCCAGTGTAAATCACCAACAGTAACTTGTTATCATGTGACCTTATCCAACTTTATTTTTTATAAACAATTCCTTCTTTTTAAAATTATACCTTGAAGTAACTCAGAATCTAATAGCTGCCATTTAGCACCTCTGTGAACAGCAGAAAATAATTATATTGCCATTTCTCTCTCATGAAGTTTTCCGTTTTATTTCAGACTTGTAGTTAGGATTTTCACGAGAATCCCCCCCACTCCATAGATACGTGTACAGGTTTTACAGGCGTTTTTGTTATGAATAATGTACCTAACATACCACTTCAAAATGATGCCAGTATGCCAAAAATGCAGTGCTATGGAACTTGGAAACTATTCCATAATGCATTCATGAAAGAAACTGGATCACAAAAAATGTTATTGCTATTACCTGTGAAAGTCATTACTTCGAGGCCTAACGACTGCATTAAAGCAGCATCACACGCTAACGGAAAACCTTTCAAATACATTGGCTGCTAATAACAAGTCAGCCTATGCCAGCACATACCACATAGTAACTACAATGATTTCCTTTTCTCGACAGAGATCTCTCCACAGAAATTTGCCCTACACTAATGCCTAAAAATGAGCTTATCTTTTCAGAAAAAAACATTTTAAGGCAAATCCAGTGGTTTCAAGATGCATTAGAAAAGAGCTAGTTCTGCAGATGCAATTCCTTTTACTCTGCTGAGTTTCAGAGGAATGCTTTGCTGACATTTCTAACTTTCCTGCTTGTTCTTCGACTTGCTTCAAAAACAGTCAGTCAATCACAAAAATCACTCTGTTTGGAACCTGTAATCTTGTGATGCTCAAGACACAGGCAGGTTTGCATGCTCCCAATTAAAAGACTGGCGCATTAATTTGCCAGGTCTACAAAATCTGGAAATCTTCTGACTGACACATATTGCACAATAACAGAAATTTTCTTTAAACTGATTACATCATATATTGCTCAGGCTCTGTAACTTGCCCTCAAAATGACAAATTTCATGACTTGGTAGGAATTATTTCTATCACATTTGTAGATAAAACAAAAGTAGTGCCGTTTTCTCAGAGCATAAATTGGTTAATAGCACTAAATAGGATGTTTGGGTACATTCACACAAGAGCATCAAAGGTTGACTTCACTTTTTTAATATTGGAAGGGCATGTTTATTAAGTTGCTTTGTTAAAATATTTTGGCACATATCTGGCAGAAAACTGAGATGAAATGCATAACATTGATATAATGACATTTTCTGTGAAACATAAAATAATCTGGCACACTCTTCTCTCCACCATACGACAAGAAATTCAACTAAAATATCTCTACTAGATATATAATGCTCTCTGAATTAAACATAAGTTTAATTCAGTTTGAAATCTTTTTCCTTTTCTGGTTTAAAAAAAAAAAAAAGAAACTAAACCAAGAAATCTAATTTATGTTGCCAGCTTTATAATGTTGTTTGGATCTATTACCAATTTCTCTTCCTAGACCAACAGTCATATATTTTAAATCTTTAGGAAAAACAGCAAAGGAGTAGTGCAAGAAATCCACAACTGCAGAAAGCTAAGAAAGTATCCTCCAAGGCAGGAAACTTAACTTCCAGGGCTTGTCTGGTTCTGACGGTTTTCAGCTCTGCAGAGCTTCCCATTTTTCTGTTCTCTCATTTAGCCTTTGGAAGCTGGTGTGGGAGGTGTTATCTATTTGAAGGAGAATTCATTTTCTCCAGATTGTAGCCAAAAAAAGAGAGTGAGATGGAAAAAAAGAAAAATCTCATGTAAATAGCCTCAGAAGATGTGATTTACAAAAGAAGAGACCTGCTCGCCACAAATTAAACCACACCATGTTTATTCTGAAACAGAATTAAAATGAATAGCATCACCGACTGCATCTGCTAAGAAGTTAGCCAGCTTCCATATAGAGTAAGTTTCTGCTAAGGAAGATTCCTTGCCTCCTGCATCTTGTCCATGGGGTCTGTGTGACAAAAACACACACTGACTGGTTTCTCATTTCAGACAACTGAAGAAGTCAAAGACAGAAACATACTAAAATGGGTTCACCACAAGAAAAGGATTACACAACCTTAAATATAATTTATACACTCCATGAAGAAGGAGAAAAAGAGGAATGAAGGCATTCAACAAATAACTCATATATATATATATGTGTGTGTGTGTGTGGAAAAGCTCACCACTTCAAAACCCAGTAATAAACAATTTACTCCCATTATATTATATTGTCAGGACTGCCAAGCAAGTCCACAGAAATTAATAAAACTATGTAACTGTTTAGACTGAAATGAAACACAGCAATACGTAAAATACTTCACAGATGGGATCCAAGACTATTAAGTCTGCTCTTGATTCTAAAGTCTGTTCTCAGACACTCTGACCAGGTGTCTAAAATCAAACAGAACAGGCTTTTTATTTAACTCATTCTTAAAATCTGTTACTATAAAGCCCAAGTAAAGCAAAAGGAATACAAACCTACTCCCAAATTGCTGGGTAGAGAGGGAGGGCAGAGCTTGTCTCTATCTTTACATGATTCCTGAGTAATTGAAAAACAGCCCTTAACAGGTTTTTTGTTTTCAGAGCTGTATATGACAACTTCAGTGTTGGAGAAAAATCGACGCATCTTTGTCTACACAGCAATGAAACTTCAACAGTGTCCTGTACCTACCCTACGTCTGTGCGATAATAAAGTAAACCCAAATTTTTTTAAAAAGTGCATCTTTGACAGAAAAGGAAGAATTATTTTAAAATTAACATTTGAAATTTCAGTTGAAAAAATATGGTCAGCAAGAAGGACAAAGTGCATTTCTTCCCAGACAACAGAGAACCAACCGAACTACTGAACATCTGCTTCACAGGCAGCAGAACAGCAACTGCGTGTCCCAGCGATGAATGACCAATGCAAACTTTTCCGTCATGTCACTTAGCAATAGCTTATTCAATCTCCTCTTTGAATAAAGAATGCTTGTCAGCAATCAAGGGGTTAAATTCCTCTTCTCATCTTCCTCCTCTCCTCGACTTCCCACACAAGACTGAACCTACTTCATAAAATGAGAGCTGTCCTCCTACGTAAGATTTATATTAATAAAATCACTCTTTGAGGATTGCAGGCTCCATCTATCCCAGCACATTAAGCAGTGCCAGGGAATGTTCCCTGGAGAAGGAACCTGATCGTCTACACTCTCACAGTGGGAGATGGTCCCTGACAGTGCCTGGCCCCAAACCAAGCAGTGCTCTTCCAAGCCAACGTCTGGCCCAGCTCCGGAATGAGCTCTGCCCATCCATGAGTTGGGATGTGACCAACCTGTTCTGGAGCGTAACGGATTCAGTGGTACTGGCCGGGGCTCCTCTGTGCCAGCTGGCCCCACTGCCAGAGCAGCCGCAGCGTTTTCGTGCACCGACAAATCCCAACAGCAGGCCACCAGCATCACACAGGGCACACCAGCCTTGGATCTCCAACTGTTTTACATTTCATTGTCTTTAACAGTCTAATGTACAGCCACTGAGGAGCAGAACCAGCTCCAATGGTATGCGGTCCACACAAGTTAGCTTCTGCCCCAACTGTGGACCCAAATCCCCGCCAGTGTTTCCAGCAGACAACACACCGTAACACTGGGAAGTGATCTCCTGTGGTCCAGGGAAAAGTATCTGTAACCAACTTGGTAGCATTAAAAACCCAGTGAGTTTAACTCTGGGAAACATGTTCTATTTCTGTTAGTATACAAGTCTGAGTGATATAAAAGTAAACCATTATTTAAAAGGGACTTTATGGTTGCAGAACACAGGCCGTAAGTACAGTTCCCTTCTACAGTTGCACTGAGGTTTCAGCACAGGCACTCCAAAATGCCTAGAATATAACTCTTTAAAATGACAAATTAAGCTCCTTTCTCTACCTTCTTGCAGCCCAAAAATATTTTGCTGTACATAGGAAAGGTCAGACGTGCCTTTAAACGTGCCAATGGATTTTATGTTATTGTTTCAGTTAAATACAAGGGTTAAGAGAGTAAGCGGTCCAAGGGCATTACTCCCCTCCCCAGCCAATGCTCCACGTCATGGAGCTCCCAGGACTCAGACCCGTATCACTCCTAGGTCCCTCACCCATCTCCTGCGGTCAGAGGTGTCTACAAAAGCTAATTCCAATGAAGCTTCCAGCAAGTCTGGTTTCAGCACTAACTCTGCCAGCATTTTGCTTAGCACCTGAAGTGAGGTACAGGGGGGAAGCCACATACACAGGGTCCTCTAATACAGTAGAGGATGGTGCATAGTACACATTCCATCTGTGTTTCCCTCCCTTTGGACCCAACGAGCTGAGCACCAGTGGTACTACAGACAGTCAGGAAAAGACCAGCATTTCAGCTGACTAGCTCAAGTATTGCTGGTGGTTTAACTTTGCAAACTCAGGCCACAGGACAAGCACCGGCATATTCTGGGTTATGACAGATGAGATGCAAAAGTTGAAGGTGTTACCACTAAGTCTTACCATTGTTTCCCAAAGCCTTCGTTTAGCCCTTCTGCTGGAGGTGGTGAAAACACGGTGTGCACCCAAATGCACCAGTACCTCAAACTGTCCCTGTGAATTTTACCGGAGCTCGGCTGCCACTAGCCTTTCTTAGCTCTGCAGAGCATCCGACACTGGCCTCCCACCTCCTGGGCTGCAGTGCTGGCAGTGCCTGGTCGGGCTGGTTTCAAGGAGAGCTGGGTATCTCCTACCCAAACCCACCCTCTGTGATCAGCCAGTGATGAAGATGCAGCTCTCAAGATAGAGAGGGTAGTTAATGACCAAAATCTATCACACCCAGCATGTATTCACAAACACCTTTTCTTTAACACCACACCATGTAAAAGGCAGCACGATATTATATACTTTTGGATCAGAATGCTCAATCAATACAAGTAGAATACAAGAACATTAAGTAAAAGCAAAGATAATCTGAAAAACATGATCTAAAAATCACACTCAGAGTGAAATGGAGTTTTCATCTTCCAGATGACCGGTATAACACGAAGCGACTTAACTCATCTGACAAGATGGATTACAGCTGGCCCCTTATCTCTTGGCCTGCTTAGTAACATGAAAGGAAAAGAAAAACAATACATTAATTGATGGTGGAGAACGGTTTTCTTCCTAATGGTTTCCAGCCAGAATTTTTGAGCTCGAGCCATTTCCCAAATAATGGCTAGCATTTGTGTACACATTACTTTCTTTCATGTGACAAGGAAATGTAATTTTCCTTTGAAAACATACTCATTAAGGAAGCAAACCCCTTCCCCCCACAGAAGCCTTTGCACCCCATTCATAAGTGTGACACAGTATAATCACTTTAAAAGTCTGGAGGAACCGCAGATCCTTTGAAAACTCCCACAGCAGAGACACAGCCTCGCGCCTGCTCTCCAATGCCCTCTATTAGATCAGGTCTACCCAGTATTTTAAGGTTATTTGCAATGCAACAACCATCAGAGATCTCAATTAGGTTGAGAGTTATTCTAGGAAAGCACACACACAAAAAAAAAATCAAAGAAACTAATGATTATCGCAAATAATTGAAAGAAGCAGGCATCATTAATACAGTCATAATATTACATAGGTTGATTATACGTTCAGAAGTCACTTGGAAGTATTTATTTTCTCTGATAGAAGCTTTTCAGTTTCACAGAGCTCTTTCAAGAAAAGGAAATGCACAAAGGGAGTTGCAAATGACTGTGCAGTACTTTTTACCAGCCTCTGTGCTTGGGGAGATGTGAACTGCAGGGATGATGGTGGATTAGACTCAGTAGTGGGGGTAAGCAGCAATGCACCCTGGCTGAGGCACCCGGAATTCTCCTGTCTACTGCTAACGTGTAGATCCTCAGGAGACAAACTCAACTGCAAAAGGGCTCAGTGCAAGTCTCCAGCCACTGCATGCTATGCCTATTAGAAACAGAAAACAAATACCTAGCAAAAAGATAAAACCAAGATAGTGTGTCCTGTAAGTTTGTGCCACACTGCCTGTGATGCCTTGGGTTACATGTATCTGCTTGAGCCTCATTTTTCTCGCCCTCTGTTGAGATATGGCTCAAAGCACAGAGGTCCAGCAGGGAGCACGGTATCTATCTGACACAGGGGCCTGAGCTGCGGCCAGAACAGAAACCACTTAGCACAAGACTAGAAGAAATTACAGGGTTTTTTTCTGTTACAGCAGAAACTGCCCAGTCTCCCTGCTTGGGCTGCACCCCAGGAGAGGCTTAGTTAAAACAAACAACTACAGCGGAGTTCCCTGCCTGACATAAAGCTGGAGTTCAGTTTTTACGAGTAAACAGACTGATATGTTATGAATGCGCAGGCATACATACGTCATTTTAAACACACCCTGAAAACAGGGAGCTGAAAGATGCTCCATCATGGAAACACTCCCAGCACTGCTGCTGTGACAAGCACTGCCTACCTGACCGGGCACAACAAGACGTTGAATGCCCATCATTTAAAGCGAAGACAAGCCTGATGCTATACATCAAGCCCTGTTTATAACCCTGGTACCGAGATGCACACTAGCTACGCGTGGCAAGGTACACTTGCCTACTCCCTTTCTTGTGATGTATCGATGGAAAGCTGGTGCTGCAGATTGCAGCGATCATCCACAACTATCACCTAAGGCTGGAGGCAACCCATGAGAAGAAGCAGCCAAGCAGACACACACTCTTCCATCATGTATGATCAAAAACTGGGGATCCCAAAAAAATCCAGTTGTTTGCTGCGGTGGATCCCAGGATCCCACAAGACATTTAAGTTGGGAAGGCCTCGGAGAGTGCCATATTTTCCGGGTGATGGCAAGGTATCTAAAAAACGCACTTACTCCTGTCAGCAAGTCTCTGAAATATTTAGAAGTTCATTTTCAAGAGTAATAAATATATTTCATAACCATCCCAAAGGAGTGTTTTCTCTTCACTGAAGCTACCCTACTTGGCAAGAAAGCAGTGTGACATTTTTTCCCCAAAGGCTTTGGAATGATAAATGATAGCTAAAATGAAATTTCTATTAGACTTAAAGCCTCTGCAGTGCAGGCTTTAGGAAGCAAAGTTTGGATTAAAAAGTCCAAAATTTAAAAATCCTGAAATGTAAAATGTTTGATTATTTGAAACAAAGCCATGACTGATTAACAAAGAATAAACTATTTTAAAACAAACTCCCAGACGACTCTTTGGTATGAAAGAACAGAGGGATAAGAAACATCCTCTTACTGTCTTTCACATATTAAACGTCCCTATGAAGATGCACCATAAAATAAACAAAGATAATCTTATTAAAATGTTAAGATATTTCATAGATATCGATTTATACGCAGATACTGATACCAAGTTCAAATGCCTTTCAGTCCACGCTAGAAACATGCTTGTTCTTGAATGAGTTCCCTTGAGGTATACACAGAAAGTAAAATTATCAGTTTGAGGGGTTTGCCATTTTGAGAATCAAGTTGACCCACAAAATCATAAGTTTAGGTAACCAAATTATAAAGGTTTGGGGTTTTTTTGATTCAATTACTTCTCTTGTGGTTTTGAACTGTTAGCTATATACTTCAGTCATGTTTTTATTAAAAGTTTTAATGTAAAACTATTTTGGTTTGGTTTTAATGGAAACAGATGTAATTTCATGATTTACCAGGCTGGCTACATGCTGAGAAAAATGTTCCAAAGCGTCACAATTAACTTCTTGACAGCTTGGTGTGGAATTTAACTATATTGAAAAACTGCATTGACCCATGACAACCTTATTGAAACGGCACTACCTAAGTCTCCCAAGTTCCTGTGAAAAAAGTCTGACCTACATGTGCTCTGAGCCGCATTACGGTCACTCAGACTAAATTTAGTTCTGGATCTGGAGTCTCACATTTTCTTAGAGTGAAGCCTTGGCTGCAAACTGGATGCTGGTCAGTCATTCCAAAGGGCGACAGCAGCTTGTGATAGCGCCCAGCGTGAGGAAATTTGTGAGATTTACCTCCAGGTCTGAAGCTGAGGATCAGGACTACAGAGCAACATGGGAATTCATCTCTTCAATACCCTCTAAGTAAAATAACAGGATAGACAATGGTTGATTACACTGGGAAAATGTACCTTTAAAAACATTTCAGCAAACGTCTCAATATATAGTCATTTTTAAGCGTACACAACAAATTTGTGAGTGGCAAAATCTTCAGCTTTGACTACCGTAGTCACCAATATCCTGAGCTGCAAATGGGGAATCAAACAATTAGCAAAAGAAAATTACTTTTTAAAAAATCCACCAAGCTAAACAGAGCCTTACACCATTACATACAGAAAAACAAGTACTAACACATTCTTTTGTTCCCATTTGAGTAATGCTAGAATAAAAAGTCAGTGCCTCTACTATCCATTTGGATTCATTTCATGGGTATCCCTTCCACTCCCATTCCTAGCAAAACTCATGGGTATCCCTTCCACTCCCATTCCTAGCAAAACACAGCAGCTATGAAAATAACTCAAATGTTTTCTGTTTTTTAACCTGTAAACATCTGTTAAACCAAGAGACATTTTCACAGGTGATTGAATGGCCCAGGGGAGCAGTTAATCAGAGCATTTCACAACTCGGTCACTGGTTCCAATCCAGACCCAAACTGACAGTGCATGTTTAAAACAAAACTAACAAAAAAAAAAAAAAAAAAAAAAAAAAAAAGCGACCCAAAAAGCCCAAAGTTTCCAGCAGCTGTTCAGCAGTATTTATTATCCACCCTGGTAACAAGCAACTATTTGTACAATCTCCCTGTACAAAATGTGGCATTAAAATAAAACCTCAGCCAAAATTACTAACATTTCAGTCCAGACAAGATTATTCACATGTTTAAAGTCTCCTGTCTTGGAGAATGAAGACCAAGACGTGTTTCTTTCCAAATGGCCACAATTTCATACCAGAAGCTGCTGAACTTCAGCAGCATTCAGGCTGTGGCTCTGGGCTGCACCCTTCTATTAGTTATAATCTGTATTTTCACATGATACACATCATGAGGGTCTAATGCACACAGCCAACAACAGATTGCGTTCATCTACAGTCAGACTTACGTGCTGAGTCCTAGGGTCTCTGTTCAGTGGAAAGTCCTCCTACAACTTAATGCCGAACGTAAGGCTGCTACTCACCTGGCTCTCCAGGGGCTCCACTCAGCTGCTGCCTGTCCCGGTCCCTGGCTCCCGTCCCCTGTGCCTGCCTTCACCAGTACAGTAGTGATAATGGTTCCCAGCAGTTCCACCAGAGCCCAATTATGAATGCACGTTCCTAAGTGCTGCATCATCTTGTACAAAGCACGGAACAGGAAACACACCTTAGTCACTGTCTGGTATTTCTAAGTGGTGAAGAGCACCTGAACTCACCCAGGTAAGCATCAGGAGAGCTCATGAATTTCTGTCAGTGCTGTGCTTATAAGAAAAGGCAGGAGTCTTATTCTAGGGCAGCATTCCCATTACCTTCAGAAGTAGGTGGAGGTACCATGTACAGAAAACACCTGATACTTGACAATGAATTACTGCGGTAACTGCATGGCATATGCAAGTCAAGCAACTTCAAAAATTGTGCCTGAGCACTGGTATCCCGCAGAACCACCGCGCACCGTACCTGGGGACACGACCGGCAGCAGCACTCACATGCACAGCCCCAGCACCCCTCAGCAGCTATTTATTTGTTTGCTTGGATGGTTGGTTTTCCAGAAGCTCAGAATGACTAGCTCAGCAGTCCCTGTTTGCAAGTCAGTGTTATAACAGGGCTTGGAAGCATGAACTGCCCATTTAGGTCAATTTTTAATTTTTTTTTTTACCTGGGACTTCAAGTAACATTTACATGCCCTAAATATGAATTCCTTAGTATACTTTAGCACAATTAGGTGACCAAGCAAAGCTACAGCCATATATTTCAGCTAACCAGCCATTAACTGCTGGGAGCAGCAGCATTAGCAGCTGGGAATTTATTTTAAGGAAGAATGCTAACACCTTTCTCGTGACGCAAACAATCCCATTGGAGAGTATATATGAAAGCAGAGATAAATTAATATTAAATGAGAAATCACAATGAAACAAAAAAAGATGTGACATAAATAAGCAAAAATTTTAACCAGAAGATAAACTTACTGAATGTGAGAGAGAAGAAAGAAAGAAAAAGGGAAGCAGAAAGATATCTAGAATTCTTTAAAAAAGACCAGAGGCATTTTGAATTGTTACATTTTAATGAAGTTAGAAATAACTGGATGAAATTCTATGACTTGTGTGATACAAGAGAGCAGGCTAGAGGATCTAAAGTTGCTTTCCAGCTTTAAAATCTAAAAGCCTATGAACAGAAAAGGAAAGAAACTGGAGAGGTAGAAATGGAGAGGGGCTATACAAAACTTGTTATTTCAGGCAGAGAAAACATACTGCCAAAAATAGTAAGAAAACATGTCTAACATATGCATATACATGCTCTGTACTCCACTACCCACACCAGTACTTATGTACTTGACGTATAATTTGGCAGGGAAAAAAACAACACAAAAAAGGATACACTGGATCCCAAGGGAATGGCTTCACAGGTGCCAACAAACTTACACCATGTGGAACAGGAGAATCCTCAGCTGAGGTGGGTCTTCAGCCCTGCAGACAGCAAACAGCGAGGGCACAGCCCACCAGCCCCTTGGACTGACGGAGGTACCTTCCTCAGCAGCCTCAGCCTCGCTCCACCCCGCGCAGGGTGTGCAAGAGCTGGGCAACACCAAGACCAAGAAGCCATCCCCAAGTTGGGCCCAAGACCAAGTTGTTCCAGCTACTCACAGCTGCTGGATACGCCCTTGGCATCCAGGGACAGCTGGCACAGGCTGGGCTGCCAGCGTTTCTCAGTAAACAAAGAAAAATATAAGGGGGAAGATAAATACCCAAGATTTCTAATAAAATCATGGCCAGCTTCACTGCTCACAGCAGCAACTGGCTCTGTCGTGTCACATCAACCAGAGAGGAGCACCAGGCGCTCCTCTGCAGAGTTTGGACATGAAAACTGCTACACAAGTATGAACTGTCACTGCTGAGTACCTTCAACTCACTATTTTTATCACATATTATGAGCAAATTTATCTCTCAAGTTGAAAAGAAATACTGCATGAAAAGCAACACTCACAAAGCTCTTTTGCTGCTGGCTTTGGTGGCAACCACAGCAGACATACTGATATAATAAAGAATGAGGCATTTTGAGGCGTGTGCTCCAACCCTCATAGCAGATGCTCCTATAGGGCCAAGACGGAAGAAGGTCCAACATCAAGCAGAAGTGTACACCAAGGGCTGTGCCCAAGTAAATTGCCACGGTACAACTACAGTGATAACACCTCACTGCTTACACCAAAGAGCTCTGATATTCCCTCTGGGTAACCTATCTCACTAAGAAATCTCTAGCACCAAGTCTTCCTCTGTGAGGCTCCTGCTGATCTCCTACACCACCCACCACAGTACATGTCTCCAGCTGTAAGGTTTGCCATAGCCTAGTTCTAAATAAAGTAGCGAATGTAATACCTCAGAAATCACCCAAAATACACAATTAAATCATCACAGCATTTTATTAAATCACATCTTAAGATTATTATTGTGCTGTTCATTGCACAGCAATTAAAAGCAAGTGCCACGGAAGCCACTGCTTATGCTTGTGCCTACATAGACCAATCTATGCAAAAGCCTGCGACTCATGAAGGTACAGTGATAGGAAAAAAAGAAAACAGAACAGAACCAAGAACCAAACTCCCACATATTTGCATTTTTCAGCTACTTGTGCCAATAATAGCTCAATTGTTTCCTTATAGAAAACTGCAGGGAGAGTTAATTATCAAAGTAGAACTTAACGCTTCTAAGACTGAGGAAAAAAAAACCGCCTTCCTTTATTTCCTGGGCTTTAGCACAAAGGTTTTACTTAGAGATCTCAAATTAAACCTCTGGTGTCACTGGAGATTTTAAAGCTATCACTCTTCTTTGTATTTTTTTCCCAGATCGCCCACCACCACCACAACACACCAGCTCCCAAGAAAAGAAAGCAGTTAACTTCTAAATCATGAATGTAACTTTTTCTTACAGTAAGAGGGTGCCATTAAAATCCAGGAAGAAGCCTTGACTCTCCAGTGCCTGTACTGAAATTAAAGTGCCATTCACAGACAACTGGTCTTCCTATACCTTGGTCTCCATTCCTGGAGTTCCTCAGGCACTCACCAGCAGAATGCATAAGCCATCTTGCATTCAAGTTATTTATCTGAGTACTTCAGATGGTGGAACTAAGATGTGGCAACCATAACTTCAGTTTCACATTCAGAGTGTCACGGCCAAAGCTGCAAGACACTCAGTACAGTCAGCTGGTACAGTACTGTTAGTCTGTAATAACGACAGTAAGACCAGGATCACATTAACCTTCAGACAACTCTAAAATAAAATATAAAAAAAAAACCCCAACCCCCAAAAAAAAACAACCACGAAGGAGTTTTTCCCCTTTGGTTCTAGACTTAAAACCATTAAGCCACAAAATCTATAGAGGTGGGAAAATAACTTGCTATTATACACTTGGAAAGTCAAGAATTTAGATGGGGTTCTGAGGCTGAGCTGTATTTAATTTCCACCCACATGTCACTAGCTCTGGTGTTATATGTCAATACTGACAAAAAGAAGGCAGCAGATTTCTACTTTCTTTCTATTGAAAAAGAAAGAAATTTTTCCCATGTTCTTGAGCACCCCATCTATGGAAATGCACAAGTAAACAGTAAAATAATTATAACTAACAGTAGTAGTCTTAAAATGACTCATTTATTTGTGATGAATAAAACATGATGGAGAGCTGTCATAAAAAAACACAGAGATCTAATCTCCTCAGACACACAAGTGCATTTCCTGTTCATGTCGGGAAGAATAAACAGCCCTGTGCAAAACCCAATGAATTTACTGCGGCTTAAGTGTCTCTTGCAAGAAAAAAATTACTTATGATTCCATGTTTCACATACAAAATGAAGGAAAGGCGGAGAAGAATGAGCAATGGCAGAAAATACGAGGAACAGTCACAAAACTGAATTCTAATTCAGAATTACACTCCATTGTTTTCATGTAAGTTTTCATGGATAAATGAAAAAAATTAATATTCCTGATCCCACAGGAAAACTGCATAGAGCAGGGTCTTTCTGTTGAAAAAAACTGATTCTGGAAAAGATCTCCATGTGCTTTCAGCAAAGAGGAAATTCAATGGATATAAGGGGTTGCTTATATCCTAAATTTTGTGGTACTTGATCCATTCTTAGCCTGTTATTTGTTTTCTCGAGTTCAGAGAAAAGAAAATTTCACACACAAAACTATAGAAGGGGCAACAACTGGTTTTCTGCAGAACACATATTACTAATTCCACGCACTTGGACAGCAGCTAAATCACCTCATTTTGGACATACAAACAGGTGTTTCGCCTACACAGTACCCCAACAATCCTGCCACAGTGTTCAGCTTTGCTAGACCTCACGTGAAACCAAGTCATCAGCTCTGGGCACTATATGTTAACACAGCACCTATAAAAACAGTCTGGAGTTACTCAACAAGGAATGGCAGAGGTCTAGAAAGCTTCCTCTGTGCCCTGTTTAGTGTCCAGGTGAAGCTTTGTTATTTTGTTACACACACACACACACAGAGTCGCGTACACACACACACACACACACACACACACACACAGAGACACACACACGTGTGTCTCTGTGTATATATATATACATATATGAAAAGCAAATATATGCAGCTGATTCCAGGCAAGAGAAGGCACAGGCTGGACAATCTCTCCAGGTCAATCCAAACCATATTTCCTAAGAACGTTATCAGTAAAGTCCCTTTCTGCAATCCCAAGTGAATTGGTTTTGACCTAAGGCCTTTAAATCTCAACAAAACCCATTTTCTATTACTGCTATAAATTCAATGTCTGTTGCACTGTACCTGCCCAAGGATCTCAGCAATACAGCTGTAGACCAAGCAGTTGCTAAAGCCCAACTTCCTGAAATGAGGAATTACCACACAGTGTATGAGATAAAATACAGAACTGCAAAGACAAATAGTGATGGCTCCAGTAACATCTTAGAGCCACGCAAGGAGCGAGATGATTGCTGACATCTGAACATCTTTTGACAAGCAGCTCCATGTAAGAAAACTGAAGAAGGAATTATTTTAATATATTCTAGGGAAAAAAAACCCAACCAAACTATTTCTTAAATTCACAGTTAGCAAAGTCCCTCTTTATTTGTGAAGGTTTTCTCCTAGCACAGCAAAACCAGTCTCGTGGTCTTAAAAGTGTGCTCATGTTCAGAAAAGCAGCTATGAGAAAACCACCCTTTCTTAATAGACATGCTCTGCATGTGACATCCATATTAGCTCTAGTTGCTTTAGAGAATAAAATTACTTTTCTACTCATTTGCAGCTCTTTGCAATGCAAAATCAAGCACAAACTGAAAGCAGGAACTAGACTGTTTCTGGCTCATACATCATTGGACCCGTTAAACTCCAGCTGCAGAGCTGCTATTCCTGGTTGGAATGTGTTGAGCCATGAAAAACATGGCCCAGCATTCAGTTTATAGGGTTGGCACTTTGGTGTCTGGAGACAGAGAAAAATGTTCATAGATGATGCATATTTCAGCTAGAAGTCATTAAACAGTCTTGAATAAGGAATGCCATTTCCAATGAACCACTATTCAGAATTTTATCGCATATTAAGCATTTCTTTAACCTACAAAATTTCCCCAAAAGTGTTTTTGGTTTGTTTGCTTTTTTTTTTTTTACAATCTTATGTTCAATTTATAGAAAGGGGCAACCAAGAAAGCACGCTGGCCAAAATGCTCTGTTTTGACAATAAACCAATAGCTGTTAAAATAGAAACTGAACACACAGGTCTCTAGACACTGTTCTATGAATCTTAAAGCGATCTATTATATGAAAGAAATACTTTAACAGATAATTAAACTTCTTACTCTGAACTAGTAAAAAGAGATGCAGTAAAAAATCAAATGTGGACTCATGTCTGCAGGGATGTTTTCAAATACATAGTTTCTGTAGAAAATTTACGTACTTACTACACTTACACAGGCTCATGACTTCCTTAAGGAAATTGAAATATTAAATCGTTTCCCCAACCGGTTCTAGTTTCCATTATTTTTGACTGCTCCAAGAGAATAAACAGGTGACTTTGCTCATTGCTCCAGCCACGTGACACCATTAGACTGACCAAAATTAATAAATAACGAATGATTAAATGAGGAAGAAAGAACACAGGAACTGGCTTTAATTGGGATCACTATGTTCTGCAGAACTGAAGGAAGGCTATAATGTAAGAAATGGGTTGAGAGGAAAGTACAAAGGAGTCAGGATCTGGCAGGCAAATGTGATGCACATGTGGTGAGGCAGCCTGTCATCCATCTTCCTAAACGGAGATCTCTTTGTTGCTCTGCTGGGGCGGTTTGTAGATGTCCAGCTTGTAGAGTGCACACAACGAAACTGGCGCGCATGTAACAAAAACAGTTGTGTTCATAAAATTTAAAGTGATGCAGGGACGAGCCCTGAAAACAGGGATGTTCTTGGTTGTCAAGGTAACATGATCACCCCAGACAACACAGCAGGAATCTGCAGCACACACTGGGTACCCAAGCACATGAGCCTTCCTGCTTCCCTCTTGTAGTTAAGCCACGGAGGGATGTAGGCAACTGTTGCTACGGTGTGGCCCGGTGTTTTACTGTATGTTAGAGGAGTCCAAGAAAACCAAGAATCTGGCTGATGCTTAGAAAACTCTCTTACTGGTGTTACCCATGCAACTTCCCAACATAAATGAAACAAATCAACAGACAGCAGAAAAACAAAGTAAAACTATAAGGAACAATCCTTTTGTTAATTATAGCAGTGTCCAGCAAATGTGATCAGATCCAATGATACACAAAAGACTACTATTACTTTATTTTTCTTTCGGGTACCACTCATGTAGCTTTGCTTTCATGGAATCAGATGCCCACTGCGTACATTCTCCTCAGAAGTTAATGCACAGTTTTCCAGGTTTCCAAGATGTTGGAATAGAGTAAGAACACTGCCTTCTCCGTCAAACCAACAGACTTTAAATCACCACTCCACTGTACATATGCAAAGATTCAGATATAAAACAGAATAAATGACCAGACAAACAAGTTTTGCTTCTGTGCCTTGCCAATGGTCCCATAAACCAAATAAAGTGAAGTTATATGACCAACTAAAGCAAAAATGTGCCGTTTTCGAGGAATTTTTACTAATGAAAGTAGTTACATTTTCAAACAGTCACTGATCCCCACAGCATTATCAATGTGTGTTTATAGATCACTCTTCTATTGCGGTCTACTCTGTGTTTTGGACAGACCATCGTGGTTTAACCAGCAGGTAGCTACACACCACACAGCTGCTTGCTCACTCCCCTCCTGCAGGGCAATGAGGGAGAGAATTGCAGGGAAAAATTCTAAAATTTGTGGGCTGAGATAAAGACAATTCAATAGAAGAGAAACGGAAGGGAAAATAATAATAGTAACAACAACAATAATGTGATGATGATGATAAAATAATCAGAATATACAAAACAAGTTGTGCACAATGCAATTGCTCACCACCTGCTGACTGATAGCCACCCAGTTCCCAACCAGCAGCTCCTGGCCAGCTTTCCCACTAGTTTATATACCGAGCATAATGTCACATGGCATGGAATATCCCTTTGGTCAGCTGGGGTCAGCTGTCCCAGCTGTGTCCCCTCCCAACCTCTTGTGCCCCCCAGCCTGCTCGCTGGTGAGGTGCTATGAGAAGCTGAAAAGTTCTTGACTTAGCATAAACACTGCTTAGCAACAACTAAAACATCAGTGTGTTACCAACATTATTCTCACCCCAAATCCAAAAAACAGCATTACACTAGGAAGAAAATTAACTCTATCCCAGCTGAAATCAGGACACTCTGAAAACATTTTCAGGAAGCTATCAAGATGAAAAGAATTCCCATGGAGTAGAAAACATTAAATATTCTGAATTTTGAATATTAAAGTTGACAAGAACAACCTCATGGTTTTTTAATCTTACTCTGTGTCACCACTGTTGTTTTCTTTAAAGAATACCTTCCTAAAAAAAAATTATTTAAACCACTTTGTTTAAATCTCTCTAGAGATTAGACCACTCTAGCACTATTCAGCTATTAAAAACATTCAGTCACCAAATAGATACACATTAGTGGTTGTGCAGGAGAAGGAAATAATACGATTTAAAAAAATATTCAAGTAGAACTAAGTTTATTTTTTCATTGTTCTGATATTAGAGAACAATTTATACTCAGCAAGGATTAATGCGAGATAGAATTAAAAAAAGTATATGGAGCAAAGATGAAGGAAAAAAGGTGGAAAACATCACTCAATTTTCAGAGTAGCAAACTGTACCATCAGTGTAGGATAAAATCTATTCTTTTACTCCCAGCTATGACTGGGACCTATTTGTAGCCAACTTTGCAATGCAGCCTTTCCCCAGCTGGCAAAAGATTCTGATTTTTCACTCCTGAAGCCCAAGAAACTTAACTGTGCTTGCCTTTCCCTCTTTCCGCCCTTGACACATCATAATCTGGCTGGTTTGCATTTAGGGCTAATAAGGCACATACAGCACATGAAAAGTCTTTCCACAGTAATTTCATAGTCAATAGTAAGACACCAGTGAACTTTCTCTGGTTTACTTGAAACTGAGTTGGTGTTGCTAGCATAAATATTTACTTTATATCCATAAACACACATACACTTTCCTCACACACACCCTTGTGACCATTATGTAGCTACACAGCCCGTACTGCCCATCTACATATAAAGAGATTTTTCGAGTTATAACTTGAAATCTATTAGCAGATGTAGGAAACCAACAACATGAAACATCAGCGAGCACTGAAACTACCTAGAAAACAGCCATACCCTCAGCTAATATCTTGCTTCACATAATTTACAGATCGTTAGCAATCTCAGGTTCGCTTCACCAATACCAGAACGCCACTTCCCACATTTAGGCAGAAAAATCCCTTGTTCTCCCAGTGGTGTGTACATCCCTCCCTGCATCAGCTCTGCGGGTCCCCCCTCTCCGAGCCACGTGCCCCCAAGCTGCTGCTGAAGAAATCCCCTGGGTTTCATTAGCGTTGCTGCAGAATTAAGCACAGAATACTCACAATAGCCACAAAACATCGACGGAGTTAACACAGCAGTCAGGTAGCAAATGTAAGTTAGAAATAATAACAGTCAGTTTGTGGTTTATATCAATCATCATATGCATTAAAAACAAACAATAAAAGAAATAGTTTTAATATATCTTTTTGTGCTTCATATTAAAAAGCTTTTAAAATCTCTTGCAATTACTGCTCTACCCCGGGATCTAAAATACAAACCAAAATCAGGCAAGGCCAAGCATCATCTTAAATTAAGTTTAAAATCTACATTAAATACCTCTCTGGTGATGTATAGTCTTTTTTTAAAGCATCATATTAT